>NC_034591.1:130836676-130855053 GCF_900095145.1 Mus pahari | reverse complement strand
GAGGCAGGCAGATTTCTGAGTTTGAGGCCAGCCTGGTCTACAAAGTGAGTTCCAGGACAGCCAGGGCTATACAGAGAAACCCTGTCTCGAAAAAATCCAAAAAAGAATGTCTATGCCATACTGATTTCCAAATCACATGCTAAACTATGCCAACAGGAAAAGCTTACTTGAGAACAGGAGTCATAGTTGCTTGCTTGCCTGCTTGCATGGAGGCAGAGAGAATCTGGTAAAAAAAACTTTACCTCTTCAAATGTGAGGACATAATAGGAGAAACAAGAATGTGTCAAATGGTTACCTTCTCTATGACAAAGTGTGAAGATCATTAAAGTGAAATCTTAATTGCACTTCAAATTTAGCTATGAACCTTAAAAAATATGTATTTGGGGAAATACAAAAAACTAATAATAATTAAACAGTATATATATATATATATATGTATGTATATATATATGTGTGTGTGTGTGTGTATACATACATATATATATATACATATATATATGAACTTGATTTAATTTTTAGCAACACACGTATTTTTCAACAAACTTTTAGTGTGCAATTAATCTAAAGCTTTCAGCTATGTTGAAATTTCAAGGAAAAGAAGTATCCTCCAGTTTTCTCATGAACCAGGTTAGAAGTTCCATGTTACACTGCCTACAATTACACTTATAAATTCAAAGGAATCTTCTGTATATTAACACTGATCTGAAAAGCTACCTATTTTAAGATTTCTTTTAAATCTGAAATTATTTAGATGCTTCTTAAAAACCCTCTTTATGTTAGCATTCTATAATTCAAATGGGACCAATATGTTTAAGTTCTACTGGGATACTACATTCTTCCCATTCAAGCACCATAAAAATGGCATTGGGTATATATAATACCTGAGTATTCAGTTTTGTCTAGGTAGCTTAAACTATGAGACAAATTATTTAAATTAGCTCTTAGAACAAAAAGCACTCTTGTAAGCTACTGTGTTTGTCATAAGCAGCCACCTGCTCCTTAATTCAGAGACCTTTCAATAAAACCACTCATCAATATTTAACTGAGGTGTTTTAAACAAATTTAGACACGTTAGAAGACAAAATTCTTGGAATTGCTATTACCTACAAAAACACAGAAGCACAGAGCTACCATCAAGTCGCAGACTCAAACTCAGCTTAAGAGTTTTAATAAATCAATGTTATTACTCCAGAGAAAACCATAAGGCAGTTGAGAGTCAGCCCACAGGAAAGTGAATCCTATTACTTCCATCAGAAATCTAGTCTCCAGGGCAAAGCAGATTCTCTGGTTTATACCAGGCACTCTTCCTAGAAAATAATCCTATCCAAGGAGAATTTCAGATCTCAACTCTCTCATTTCTAAATAAACAGATTCACTGTGAGCCTCCCCATATTCGTATGAACACTTATCTACCTATCTGTGGGCATCTAACTAGCAATTAGGACCAAGAAAATAGCTTTAGTGGGGTAGGGGCCGGGACAAAGCTCACAAGAGTCAGATTCTAGCGCAGAAAAATGAAATATCAATGTTAGTCTCCTTCCTATTTCCTAGCTTTTCTTTATGATTCATTTTTTAAATATTCACCAGTAACTCTTAATGTCACTAATTTCTGAAATAGTCTTAATAACTCTAGATTCCTTTGTTAACTGTCTCAGGTTATCTTTGTGTCACCCAAATTAGTGCGAGTTTTCCAAAAGGCCTCCAGCGTTGTTTAACCCCTAAAAGGACGTGTATTATTACACTATGTATCACAGTGACATTCTAACAATGAGACAATACAGAAGGATGGCAGCAATGAAACCAAGCAGTCCTAAAGTTAAGATGCTACTGGACCATTTGTTAGCTGAAAGGCTGTAAGCTCACCACTTACCTTTTCTAAGTCTCCGTTTTCTGGTGAAGACCCAATAGAATATCACATTAAGAGCCCTTACTAGAGAATCTGACATACAATGGATGCTTGCATAGAGCTTGCCTCCTTTCCCTTCCTCCTGAGCAAACACTTGTTGATTTGAACTGAGAGTGATTCTTCCAGGAGACTGCCAGTGGCACTACTGTTATACTTTCCCACATTACCTTCTTGTTATTTCCCATTGCCTTTCCTATTTCCTGATAAAGGTCTTTTCTACTCTACTATCTTGAAAAATAAGGGCCAACCACACAACCCACCCAGAGGAAATGATTCCAGCATGGTATCAGCAGGAGGACCTGCAGCTCCAGGTAGCATGTCACTTCTACCAGCTCATCCCAGCACTCCCTCTCTCCCTCCCTCCCTCTCTCCCTCCCTCCATCTCTTCCCTCCCTCCCTCCTTCCCTCCCTCCCTCCCTCCCTCCCTCCAAGTCTCTCAGTGAAGGAATGGCAGAGAAAGCACAACAGGAAAGCAGCTAAAAGAGAAATAAACAGCTCTGGGGTCCCTGTGTCTTCCTCTTGGGAAGAACTCTCAGATGCAGGCACCAATCAACCTCATCCCCTTAGGAAAAGCAAAACAAACAAAAACTGCTCCCTCACATTCCTAAGGAAAAAACACCTAAGGCTCTGGCCTTTTCATGGTCCCATACCCACCAGTCAGCCCACCATCCACCATTGCTTAAGTCAGCTTCCTACTGCATCAGAGGAACCACTCTGTAGCTCTTAATTATTCTTCAGTGGACCTCATTCATGTGGTTCTCAACTAAACCTAACACCTTCCCCAATCTTCCCCATTCCCTGTAGCTCTTTAAAAAAAAAAAAAAAAAAAAAAAAAAGAGGAAAGAAAAGAAAAGCATTCTTGAAGTTTCCCCTTTACTACATTAAGGCCAGTCATTTTATTTGTGCCCTTTAACAATATGTAATGTTTTTACTTAGGTCTTCATCATTCCAGCTGGAAAAGCCACCACCATTTACACACAAACACAGAAACACACACACACACACACACACACACACACAGAGGGAGGGAAGGAGGAGGGAGGGGGAGAAAAGGGAAGAGAGAGAGAAAAAAAAATTTTAAACATACATCCCCTCCTTGCTACATGTGTATAATAATCTCATTTTTAAACAGATGTCAATCCCACTCAGAGACACCTGTGATCTAACCCACCGTGATATCAATACAGGTACAGGTTTAAAACAAAACAAACAAACAGTAACAACAACAAAAACACCTATCCAACTTAAATACTAATATCCACTCCCAATTCATTCCAGGCCTTGCAGTCTAGAATCTTTTTTGGTGTCCTTTATTTTGATGGCCATCTGGGTCCATTTTCACCTTAGCTTGTAAGCGCCTAAACTGTTAAGTCTGCTCCCCACCATAAGTATTTCTTGTGTTTTGTTTTTGTTTTATTAGTTCTTTGAGGATGTTGTACAACCTGTTTTGATCATCTTCACCCTCCCTCCCCCAGCTCTTTTCAGGTCCATACCCCCCCTTCTCTTCCCACCCTACTTTGTGGTGTCCCCACCACCATTGTCACGGCCCATATGTGCTGCCTAAATATTCTTGGCTGTGTGGCCTTCCTTTAGAGCGTGCTCGACTTATCACTATCTTTAAGCCCCATTGGTGCTTAATGAAGTAGCTTGCTCTGCCACCGGCCTGGAGGCCACCAAGTCCTTTACCTTAGGACCCATGTCTCCGGGAGGTCAGCGCCTGCCCTCGCCCCTCCCACACACGGACACCTGCTAGTCCCGGGTGCTCTCCCGGGTGACCTCGAGGGTCCATCTTCACACCCTGCCCCCGGCGGACCCCGCAGGGGCCTACCAGTCGGTGTGCGGCTCGTCGACCACCAGCAGCACCTTGGCCTTCCTGGAAGCGGCCGAAGGCGCGGGCGCGTCCACCAGGCCGGCGGAGGCGGCCGTCTGCTTCACGGCTTGCGACAGCGAGCTGAAGAAGCTGCTGCCCACCGACGGCGTCGGCGCGGGCTGCGGCGCCGGCTGCGGCGCGGGTGCCTGGGCCGGTGGCGGCCTGCGCTCGGGGCCGGGCGAGGCAGCTGAGGTGGCCGCCGACGCCGTAGCGGCACCGGCACCGGCACCGGGGCCAGGGGCAGGAGGGGGCTGCTGCGGCTCCGGGCGCTGAAGGTCAGTCATGTAGCCATTGGGCAGGTTGGCGATGAAGCTGCTGTCCGACAGCCGGCGCCTCAGGAAGTTCATCATCTGGCTTGAGGGGCTGAGGGCGCTCGAGGCGGCGGGCCAGGCGGCTCGGGGAGGACGGCGCGGGGACACCGAAGGTGGTCCGCGTCTCCGAGAGCCCAGCAGACAGCCGCGGCGCTCTGGGTCTGGGGAGCTAGCGGGCTAGCGAGGGAGCAGTGGGTGGCGCCGAGGGCGGGACTACTTCTGTCTCCGCCCCTCTCCGCAGAGCCTGCTCCGCCCCCGCCTACTCGCGCGCGCCCCGCCTTTTCAGGCTCTGGCGCAGAGAAGGGAGAGTCTCCCCTCTCGCCACCTGAGCGTGACTGTGTGGGAACCAGGCGCTCTCGCAGTGTGGAGGGAAGGGAAGCCGAGAGTCTCCCTCCATCCTCACCTTCGTGGTTTCAAGAGGAGAGTCGCGTCCCAGTTCCAGGCGAAGACACCATCCTAATACCTTCTAGGTAGAAGAGAGGTGTCAGCTTCCCTACCCTGAGGTGAGAGAAAAGAGCTACACCCACCCCTCCACCCGCTCTGGCGTGTGTACACACGCGCGCGCACCCAGGCACACCATACAGTGAGCAAAACGAAGCATCTCCTTTCCTGAAACTCAGGAGAATGATGCCAAAGTCCCCAACTTTCACATGAGAAGGAATGGACTAATTAATCTGTTGCTGCTAATGCACACACACCCTGTATGCTGAGACCTGAGTGAATGAATGAGTGAGTGAGTGAGTGAGTGAATGAATGAATGAAAGCTACCTACTCATGCTGAGTGGGAAAAACCTCTCCCTGACCCAAGAGGTGGGAGTCCAGACCACAATGAAGTAGAGGGCTATCTCATCCTCCTTGAGGAAGAAGGAACCTAAGCAAACCCTCTCACACTGCCCTGGAGGACATTAGGAGGCAATTTCTGTGGCCCACCTAATAGTGCACAATTCTCTCCCTGACCAAAGAGAGAGAGCATGCCACGAGAAGACTGAAAATGTCTTTTCAGGATCCCTCAGACAGATAGCCAAGGCTACCCTCTCAATTTGCTTCCCTGACATACATTGTTTTTCCCCGCCAGCTCCCAGTGTTGTAGGGAGACCTAGTCCTCCAACTGACCATCTCCATGAAGATGTATCTGAGTATCAACTTCTCTGTGCACTCTAAATTTTGTGTGCTCTTTGGATCTTTATTTTGATCTGTCTTCAGATCATCCCCTACATTTGTATTTGGACAAAATATGGCAGATGCACTTGACAGGCAGCCCACCTGGAGTGATGCACGACTTTGGACAAATTACTCCTTTGAACCTTTTTCTTCCACATCTAATAAAAAAAAAAAAAAGCACTTTTCAAAGCTGCTGGAGTAAATGAGAACATGTAGGTAAAAGCATCTGGTACGCAGTAGATATTCCAAGAGTGGTGCCTAAATCCTTATTATTATTTGAATTGGTTCTCAGTAGTATTAACTAGTCTGAATGGAATCAGTGAGGGTCTTGACACTAATGTTAGCAGGATGTTCCTGTTTTGTACATCCCAGTTGGTTCTCACCTCTAAGCCATTAGCATCAGAGAGACCTGCAGCCAATTGTGAAAATAAATAACCAATAAAATTAGAAAGCAACCCTTGTCTCAGGTAAACTCACAACTAAGAGCTAAGAACTCACAACTAGAGACAAGAACAATTACCCACAATGAGATGTGAGAAATTCGGTAAATCAGTTGGATAAGGTGGTTTAGGAGCAACAAAGACCCAGGATTCATTCACCTCTGAGCCTTAGGAAAAGCTTCTCAGAAGAAGATAGGTCTTAAGACATGTGGTAAAAGTTAACAGAACTGGAGAGAAGGCTCTGTAGTTTGGAACACTTGTTACTCCTCCAGAGGAGCCAAGTTTGGTTCCCAACGCCCAGGTCAAGTGACCTATGATGACCTGTAACCACAGCTCCAGGGAATATGGCACCCTCCTCTGGCCTCCAAGGGTGCCCACACACACATGTCATAACATTTACACAGATACACTCTCTTGGTTACTGTTTTATTGCTGTGAAGAGACACCATGACCAAGACAACTTATAAAAGAAAGCATTTGATTGGGGACTTGCTTAGTTTCAGAGGATTAGCCCATTATCATCATGGCAGAAATCATGGCTGGTGGCAGGCAAGTGGACATGGAACGGAGAGTTTACATCCTGATCTATAGTCAGTCAGGCAGAGAGAGACAGAGACAGAGACTGGGCCTAACATGGACTTTTGAAACCTCGAAGTCTATTCCCAGTGATACACCTCCTCCAACAAGGCCTTCTAATCCTTTCCAAACAGTTCCACTAACTGGGACCTGAGCATTCAAACATATGGGCCAATGAGAGCCATTCTCATTCAAACTACTACACACACACACACATATACACATAAGTAGGAAGAAATCTCTCTCTCTCTCTCTCTCTTTTTTTTTTGAGAATGTATCAATAGAGAAGTAGAGGAAGCATTCAGGCAGAGAATGGATGCTTGTGAACTCATGGCTCTTCCAGAATGGGCTGTTTCATGTGCTGACTTTGTCAGTTCTCCTGCAGACATTATAATAAAGTATTCTAGTGACTAGGATGCGAGCTTTTCAAATATAGAACGGTATCTTAGTCATCTTTGGACCCCCAACATCCAGTGTATTACCTTCCACATAGTAAGGATTTAATTGTTTGAGAATTGAACTGTATCCTTACATAATTTAGTTCTTTCCTACTGAAGAATAAAACTTATATCACTGATAACCAAATAAACATAATTTATCACACTTTCCTTCCTGAAATTCTTAAAAGTATTTTTTAAAGAAAAAAAAAATCAAAGAAATCTTTTCCAATGTTTCTCTATTGGCAGGATTTCAGAGGCTCTATATGTCTTATGGTTATTATTACTATGATGAAACACCACAACCAAACAACTTAGGGTGGAAAAGGGTTTCTTCAGCTTAGGCGTCTACGTCACAGTTCACCATCAAGGGAAGCAAGGATAGGAACTCAAGCAGGAACCTGGAGGCAGCAAATGATGATGAAGAAAGCTGCTTACTGGCTTGCTCTTCATAGCTTGCTTAGCCTTTCTTACAGAACATAGGACCACAAGTCCAGGGATAGCACCACCCACAATGGGCTAGGCCCTCCCCCATCAATCACTAATTAAGAAAATGCCTTACAGCCAGATCTTATAGAAGCATTTTCTCAATTGAAGTTCCTTCCCTTCTTTAGACAACTCTAGTTTGTGTGAAGTTGACATACAGTGTGAAGTTGACAGTACAGTGTAACTTCTATTTTTAGGTGATTTTGCTGTTTTTCTAATATATTTTGTTAAGGAATTTCCTTAAATATTGAGCTTTTAGCATGTGTATAATTTTTTTAAACCAGCCTATTTAAAACGTATTTTAAATATCTAAAACATAGAAGGCATTGTATGCTACAGACTAGATGATAGAGGAGATTCAAGGATGAATAATCCCCAAATTCATGCCTTAGGAAGACAGCTTATAATTAGCAGTAGAAGAACAGCCTGTGAGTAACCAGAAAGTGGAGCAGGCAGTGAGTGTTACAGGAGACAAAGGAAGAAGCCTTCTCAGGGATGGTAGATTTTATAGGAGAACTAAAAAAATTCTCATAGACTAGAAAGCATGAAGAAAGGAAGTGATATGGAGGGGAGAGCAAAAGATTGGTCAGAGAAGCTGGGCTGATAAGGATTAGCATTGTGTAGATCTATTGCTGTCCATGTTATTTTAACCGTTGGACTTTTGTGCAGTATGTAATATGCCCTACAATGTTCTGGGAGGCTTAGAGAGATTGCCCTTGTGTACAGTATTCTGCTATTATCTATAGAACTGCTCTCCACAGATCAGTTACCTGATGTCAGCTGTGATCCAGAAATATTATGTAGAACATTTCAGGGAAGACACTGAGGTGGCTCAATAGGTAAAGGCATTTGCCACCAAGTCTAACAACCTAGTTCAACCCCTGGGACTTATATGGTGAAAAAGAAAACAACTCTCACAGTTATCCTCTGGCTTCCACATATACACCATACACACACACACACACACACACACACACACACACACACACACACACACTGAATAAGAAAATTCCAGAAAATAGAAAGAAAACCATATGAAATTGCATGCCATTGTGCATTGTGCTGGAACCTGTGGGCTATGACTCACACCTTTGCCATCACGTGCATGCTGTAGACATTACTAGCCCATCGTGTCACTAGCCATCATGTTACCTCAGCTATCACATCTCAGTGCTTGTGTTCAAGTGAACCAGATTCCACTTAATATCCTCAAAGCACAAGAATAGTGGTGCTGACCACAGAAGAAATGTGAAACACAAGCCATAAAGTGTCTTTAAGAGAAAAAAGTTCTCAGTTTAATATGGAAAGAAAAAAAATCATATACTTAAGTTGGTAAAGTATGGGGGGAGAGACCACATTCTCAAGATTTTTATGATAGTATGGTGTTATAAGTGTCTCATTTTATTATTACTATTAATTTCTTGCTATATTGAGCTTATAAATTAAGCTTTGCCATTGACATATCTGTATAGAAGTACTGATCATGACATATATAGAGTTCTGTACCAGCAGTGGTTTGGGCATTCACTGCGGGTCTTAGAATATATTCACCTCAGATAGGTGGAGATTTCTCTATATGTTCATGTAATAATTGAACCTATCCAATTTGGTTTTTATAAATCACCTCAATGTTAGGTATTGTTTCTGCTTCTTTCAGGGTGATCTACAGGCTGGTAAAATAGTTACTGGACATAGATGTTAGAGGTGGCAACTACACCAAGTTAACTGCTTGGCTTTGGATTCCTCCATTAGAGCAACAGAGGTCCACAAGCCCATCAGAAATGTTTATTAAATATTCTACTAAGTCACTCATTATCTTCTGGTAGGTTTTAATAAGAATATGTTCTAATGGAGACAACACACACTGTTTTCTCATACTCGTGTGTAGATGGCCATTAGCCAGTTGCATGTGACCACAGTGGGTACAGCTGTAAGTTACCTGTGTTTAAGCCATGTTCTCCGTATTCCAGTGGTCCTTATCAGGATGTATCTTTTCATTCTGTGTATTAGTCTAATCTTGGGTTCTGTCTTTCCCTAATCCTTACCTGGGTCTAGGCTCCAGAAATAGGTAGAATTCTGCCCTATCATTCTTTCTTATACAATACATTTTACTTAGAATTGAAGGAATGGTTGAGTTTAAATTTAGGAAAGTTTTCAAAATATCAAAGTCTAGTAACATTAGGGACACTTGTTCCTGTCTGTCTCTGAAACCAACCACCTTTCCCTACCCCCATCTCCTGGTAAAGGGTTTTTCTCTCAGAACAATCAGCAGAGCTGTCCCTCTTGCCTCTCTTAATCGCTCTGGGACCAATTGAGTCAACTGTCAGAATCTCAGAGGTATATTCCAGTCAAAGCCCAGGATTCTTTGCATTCCTTCCATGTGCAGTCTTTATCTTCTCACTAAATTGTAAGCACAGGTAATCATCTAGCAACTGTGGATCAAATAATCAGTGTGTGTGTGTGTGTGTGTGTGTGTGTGTGTGTGTGTGTGTGTGTGTGTGTTTGAATACGCTTGGCCCAGGAGAAGTGGCACTATTAGGAGGTGTGGTCTCATTGGAATAGGTGTGGCCTTGTTAGAGGAAGTGTGAGCATGGGCAATGAGACCCTCCTCCTAGCCAGTCTTCTCCTGGCTGCCTTCAGAACAAGAAGTAGAACTCTCAGCTCTTCCAGCACCATGCCTGTGAGGATTCTCCCATGCTTTTCATCATAATGATAGTGGACTGAATCTCTGAACCTGTAAGGAAGCCCCAATTAAATGTTGTCCTTTATAAGAATTTCCGTGGTCATGGTGTCTCTTCACAACAATGAACCGCTAACTAAGATTACACACACACACACACACACACACACACACACACACACACACACACACACCACCTTGCTGATATTCCTTCCCTTGAGCAACAGTGCAGTAGCTCACAGGGGCGATAGCTGAGTATGTTCCTGCGCAGCTATGGGTGTGCCTTGGGTAGGCAGAACCCAAAAGCCTAATTTAGACTAGAAGTGGTAGTGGCTCACACCTGTAATCCCAGCAGAGACAGGAGGTTGACAGAAAGTTCAAGGCCAGCCTGGTCTACATAGTAAGACCTTGTTTCAAGAACAGAAAGGAAGGTTGGTGGGCAAGATGGCCCAGCAGATAGAGATGCAAGCCTAACTACCTGAGTTTGGTTCCCAGAATCCGCAAGAAGGTAGAAGTAGAGAGCCAACTCCCCATGTTGTCCCATGACCTTCTCTCTCCCATATATAAATTATTGTTATCATTACATTTTTAATGAAAGAAAAAGGGAAAGAGGGGTAGGGAGTACAGAAACCTAGCTTAAAGGAAGACCTGTTACACTAGTTACTGAGCAAAATGCTGTTGCTGGGTTTCTAAACATGGAAGTTGGCTTGAACCACCATTTTTAGCTCTTGCTCACTTTCCAGGTCCAAGAAGCCCATTCAGACTCATCTGCTCTAAAGAGAAATGGAAATGTTTGGGATTCTGGTGTCATACACCCTTGACCTGCTTTGTCACTAACTCATGGGCTTTACAGTCCTCCACAGGCTGCTGAGGACTCTCAGTTCATATGTAAACAGGAAGTGATAGCATCTACCTAGATGGTGCCTCTCATGACATGACCAAAGAGGACATCTGAAAATAGCTAAGCTCTACCAGAAGAGCTATCGTGGTTTCTTTCCACACTGTTGTGTGGTGTTTAGAGCACCTCCTGAGAATCTATTGTGTCCACTGAGGTGGGCCTTCTTGACACTGATGCTCTGGGTCCCATCACTTCTTTCTTTTCTACTTCTGAATAGTCAGCAGAAGACTGCTATACCCCAGCATCCAATCAAGGTGGCCACATAAGTTGGGCCAATGTGCCATAATTAGGAAGCACAGAACTCTAAGTCAAGTCCCAAATCATGTTAGCTCATCTCTTTGCCCAAGTCACCTTCAGCCTCAGTTTCCTCAGCCATGAAAGAATGTGACAACTGTTATACCTACCTTGAAAGGCCACCGAGAAGATTGAGATTGAGTGAGTGCGTTTTATAAGCTGTAAAGCACTGTGCAAATGTTAGCTATTGATATTTCTCACTCTAGTGGATCACAGAGCTTGCCAGCAAAAGTAAATTACCAAAAAAAGGAGGAAAAAAATCTTCCCACACATAATTATCCCAGTGTTAAACACTAGAGAGAGCTCAGGCAGGTGTGTGGGGTGTAAGGTCGTCCCTCTCGGTGACTCTCAGGCTTAGTCATACCTGCTAAAATAAATGCAGCAACCACTTTGACTGATGGTTTCTACCTTCTGGGTGACCTTGAATAAGGCCACCCCTCCCTCCCTCCCTCCCTCTTTTCCTCTCTCTCTTCCATTTTCTAGTGTGGAAAATATGGGTGAGGGAGCTGAGCCAGGTGATCCCCAAGGTCTGATGATGTAAGTAAGATTCTCTGGGTGGAGTCTCACAGGCAAACAAAACCTGATGTCAGCAGACTGTGCAGGGAAACACAGGCAAGGGCGGGGTCTGGGAAGCAAACACTGAACAGGTGGTTCTGGGGAGCAAGAGAAAAGCACAGGCAACAAGGGGTTTGGTTCCAAGTTGATTGTGACTTTAAGGGAGTCAGAGATGGTCCCCCTGCCAAATCTCTGTTTATTGGGACCTAATGATAACTATAATTAGATACTGACTTTGTGCCAGAAACTGCCCATGTACTATCTCATTTCATCCCCCCACAAGGGAAATGTTAACTTTACCTTTTTTGCCAGTTGAGAATCAGAGAAGTTACACCGGCTAATGTTAGCTCTTAGAACTAAAATGAAGCAGATCTGGCTGGCTGCAAAGCCCATGAGATTCTGCATTAGGATATACTGACAGGCCCCTAAGAAAGGTGCCATCCATCAGCAGCTTGGCAAATGAATGAGCTTATTGGAAACCATAGCTGAAATAGCATGCCTTCCTGGAGTCTTAGTGTAAGCTTCTTTGACACCTCTTATTACTCAGAGTCTTGCAGACATGAGATTTCGTGTAGCCAGAATCCCCATGAAAACCCTCCTTCCAAAGAAACACTCCTCCCCCTTTCCTCTCCCTCCCCTCCCCCTCCACTATCGCTTCCCTCCCCCTTTCCCCCCTTCTAGCATACCCCATTCTTATTTTCACCCAGTGAAGACCACAGCTCCCCAAAGAGCAGCTCTGGCCTCTTGCAAGATGCTGGTGTGTTGGCTGTTGCCATGGTGATAGAGGAGCATCTCTGTCATGCACACATGAGCAGCACAGAGTGTGTTTCCTCTGCCTGGGAAATTCAGAGGATTTATCAGCAGTTGCTTCCAGCAGCATCTTCACACTGCTTCAAGGATGAGTGAACATGCAGCCCTTCTACTTAGAATTCGCCCCACACCAGAAGCAAGACTAAGCTTTCCTCACAGGGTCTGTGTCTCAAGCAACCCCCTCCCTCTACTGCTGAGACAGTTCCCTTTAATGGAGGAGGTACCTTCCAGGTGGTAGGAAAAGGAGGAGGGAGCTGTTGGGTTTACAGAGTAAACAGACAGTCCTTGGTTTCCTAAGCTTTCTTGGCTAATACCAGTTATGTGCTAATTAGGGCTTCCCAGTCAGACCCATGTGGGTTTGTCACTTGCTCAGTCATTTATTAGCAAGTAATGTAATACCATTTCTTTATTAAAACTCTTTATCTATAGAGTTAATTAATATTTGCAAAGCTGTTTTTTTTTTTTAAATTAAATGAGATTTCATGTAAATAAAATCCAATATCAAGTCTGGCATATGACAGGAACATATTTGTGATAGAAATTATTTTAAAGGAAATAATTTCTAGAGGTGTGGCTCACACAGCAGAGTGCATGCCTCATGGGTGTAAAGCCACTGGTTAAATGCCCACTGATGTATAAACCAGGCAGCAAATGTCTATAATCCCAGGACTCAGAAGATAAAGCCGGAGAGTCAAAAGGTCAAGGTCATCTTTCATGACACAGTGAGTTCAAGGACTGCCTAGAATATATGAGACCCTGTCTCAAAAACAAAAAAAAATTAGAAATTATTCTAAAGAAAGTAACTCAATGAAACATATATTCTAATTTTGAGACAGTTGATTTTTGAAGCCTTGGATCATCACTTAATGGACAGATAGCAATGTAGTATTTTCTTTTCAGTTGAGAGAGAGAGAGAGAGAGAGAGAGAGAGAGAGAGAGGAGATTGGAATAACCTGAGATTCTGTGGATATTTTCATTTGAAAACATGGTTACCACATCTCTGATGGCAACCTAAGAGTTTAAACTAAAAGGAAAAGAAAAAGGTCCGGTGATTGGTTATATCACATGTCACGTGCTAACTCCATCTTCACTGACCACCATCTATGTGCTAAGCATGATGACAGTGCTATGTGTTTGCTAGTCATTTAATCCAGGCAAGAGCAGTTATAAGGTAGGCATCATTTTTCAAATGAGCAGTATAAGTATATAAGTAATCTGCTAGTATGTTGCAAAATAAAGACAAACAACTTCTAATTCTGCCCTCAGTGTATCTGTACATTGAAAAGAAATTTTCCTCCAATGTCAAGCCATGGCACCACATTACATGAATACCTACATGACTGTCCTCAAAGAAAGGCTCTTTAGTATCATGGCCAGCTTGGAGCAGATGGCTCCATTTCTTTTATTGAAAAACATCCAGCTTCAGGGATCTGAGACAACAGTCGTACTCCAAGATCTCAACTTGACTGCTGTCTTTGTGAGTAGGATTCTGCCCAACAAGCCTGTCTGCACTTCCTCTTCTGTCTTTCTTTACCCTGTGTCTTATCTGCCAGCAAACATGACATGACAGAGGATTCAAGACATCTGGTCGGCTTACCTGCCCCTCATCCTGACCAGGAATAAGTCCATATTCCTATTTACTGGCTTTTCTCTTCTCCTTGCACTGCTGGTGTCAAAAACATGTCTTTTCTCATCTCCAAAATAGCATCTGGTCCATTTGAAGCAGGCTAGCAATAGGCCGTCTGCCAGCACCCTCATTTCTTGGCGGAGAGAAGGCATTCCCCATCCAATTATCTAAAAGTCTCCTCGCCTGATGATTCAGCCAACCTCTCCATCATGAGCCAGACCTGGGTAGCCTAAAGTCACCTTGAGCAGATCAATAGTGATGAGCGTTTTGCATCTGAACTTGAATTCTTATTTCAGTTCTACTAGGTAGGAGTCTCATTCTCATTTAAGCAGATGAGGAAATGGAGGCTCACAAGAGATTTTCCCCAAGGTCACACTGCCTGTTACAAAGAAGATGAAATTTAAACTTAAATCTCAGATTGACAAACTTAAAAAAAAATCATGTATTATCCTGTGTGTATGATGTAGGGGGTAGCATGAGTCAGTTTTCTCCTTCACATTTTGTTCTAGGAATCAAATTCAGGTCATCAAACTTTCATGGGCAAGCACTTTACCCTCTAAACCGTCTCACTGGCCCCAAATTCCCAGCTTCAGAAGGAAGAGCGGAACATTCACTGAACCCTTGCTTTTCCTCTAGGTTATAATGAATGGTTAGAAAGTCCTGTGGATTACAGAATATGGTTGTCCAGAGCAGCTACCCCTGTGTAATCTGTAGTGTGTCTCTAAGCCTTCATCTTTGCTTGGGACATCCTTCTTCATGCCTTGAAGCATGGTGCAGTTGGACAGTCACAGGTTTTGTGGTAAATACAGATGTTTTGGAATCTTGGTACGTCATTTGCATGCTTCTTATCTCAGATAATTTATTCAACCCCTCTGAACTTCTCTCAGTATAATAGGGCTACCTACCTCACAATGTTGTCCTGAGGATTCAGGCTCAAAGTCCTTTTATGGTTCCCTAGTGGTTAGTAGGCACTCACTAGTACGGCCAGCCTTCACCATCAACTTCTGGGAAGCACTCTGACTATGCTTCCCTCCTCTATGCCCTGACATTTTTTAATGTCTTTAGTTGAACTCATCACACAACACTGTTCTAAGTGGGTCATGTTTACTCCACTCTCCCACCTTCCTTTGTCTAGAATTTTTTCCAAGGACAAAGATTCTTTTCATCTCTAAATCTTGAATACCTAGCCCTTAGCCATGTGGGAGGAAGGAATGGAGGAAAAAACGGGAAGAAAAAGAAAATGAAACCAAGACTCAAAACTGTTTATGAAACACTGCAGCAAAAATGCACCCTAGCTCTGTATCCAGGCAAGCAGGGGAAGCACCTGGTCTTCTCCCAGCCTCCTTTGCAAATGCTTCCCAATTCCCCCATTGACAAGAACCCACAAGACTGGAATATCAATGACTGCCTGAATAGGAAGTCTCAGAGGAGCCCCGCACCCAGGGAGCAGACAGACAAGTGAAGAGTGGCAAGGCACAGCTGCAGAAAGGAAAATTCCGTCTGCTAGCCAATGGGGACAGACCGCAGCCCCAGGCCTGGTAACAGTAAGTGTGGTGTGACTGTGCCTGAGCTCCTCCCACCTACAACAAGTGTAGCTGCAGCCCCAGCAACTGCTCAGCCTGGCAGGTGATGAAGGCGGCTACAGACTCGGAAGGAAGGCAGGTGGTTGGCTGAGGCAGTACGGAGCTGCAGCTTGGAGACCTGTGCGGTAGGCAGAAGTGCCAGAACCAGAACGAGGAGGGAAGATCTCTCTCCTGGCTCCCCAGACAGTGACTGCCCACCACGACACACTTAAAGCCTCTTTTTGTTTTTTTGTTTGTTTGGTTGGTTGGTTTGGTTTGACTTGTTTTTTTGTTTGTTTGTTTGTTTGTTTGTTTGTTTGTTTTTCAAGACATGGTCCTAGCTGTCCTGGAACCCACTCTGTAGACCAAGATTTGCCCGTTTCTGCCTCCTTAGTGCTGAGCCTCCACATCCTTCCACTTAAGGGGTTTTTTAAATGTCCATTTTAATCACATCCTCCACCGAGGCTAAAGCCACTTGTTAGCAATGCATTCATGCTTCTCCTTTCAGCCTTCCTAGCTCACCCTCTAGCTCCCTGTCTGTTACACCCTTTGTGGATGCTGTTTCCTGCCACTTGAGATGCCCTCTAGGCACCATGACTGGGCCAGTTTCCCTAAAGCAGATCCCAAGACTGGGATTTGAGTGCAGGTAATTAATTAAATGTGCCATCCAAAGATGCCCCAGTTGAGGTCTGAGAAGGTGTGAGCATGGCAGCCAGTTCCCCTCAAGGAGCCCCGTAGATACCGGAGGACATATTTGGGGGATTGGCTACTAAAGAGATATAAAATTTCAGTCATATATTCACCAAACTCCATTGAAGATGGTTAAGTGCTGCTCCTGGGCGGCACGAACTCCATTCTGAACAATATCCAGACACAGCTCTGCACAAGAGCAAGAACTGAACTAGGCAATTACAGAGTACTGGTACCATCTGCTGTCCTTGCCAATGTAGCTAACAGCTCCACATCCTTCGCAGCCCAGCTCAATCTTAAATCTCACAGCTCCCTTCTCTGTGTTGCCAGAGCAAGGCAAACACATTCCTACTGGGTACTGGGTGTTGGAATGAGGTTCTGCATATCTTTTCTCTGGACCATAGGCTCCTCTAAAGGAGGAAGTATGACTTAATTCATTTCGTTTCTGTGTCTTACCTCCTAGCACTGAGCAAGTAGGTGCTCAATAAATACCAGTGTTGCTGGCTAGCACTAAGATTCAGAGGCATATGAAGTCACTTTACCCATTATGAAATAGGGGCCTGTAGAGAAAGATTCCGAATGTGCTCGGTGCCATTGAGAAGAGCCAGACTTCTTTAAACTAAGACTCACTCTGAGCATCTGAGGAAGCTCCATAACCTTGGATAGATACCCTGACATAATTCTGCATGGCTGTGTGACTGTGCCTCTAATCACCCCAGTGTAGCTAGAGTAGATATCCTGGGGCCCTTGACTTAAAGTCATAGTGGACATTATAATTAGAGGAGGGTAAAGATGGAGAGATGGCTCAGTGGTTAAGAGCACTGACTGCTGATGTCCAGGCTTCATTCTCAGCACTAACATGGCAGCTCACAACACTCTCCAGTTCCAGGGGATCTGGTGCCTTCTGGCCTCCACAAGTACTTGCACATACACAGTACACATGTATGCAGCAGACAAAATTACTCATGTACATAAAATAAAAATTAAAGGCAAGGGGCACCCATGTGACTCAGTCACTGGCTCCAGGAAACTGAGATCTGGTAGCTAGAATCTTCTTTTTTAAACAAAACAGTTACTTGGATACACTGGGCCAGGTTCTGGTCTTCATGTTTTGCCTCAGTGGGCTCAAATACAATTGTATGGGTAGGGTAAGTAGAGCAGATCATTGTTGGGGGACAAGACAGGAGATTTGGTTCATGACACTTCACTTACCAAGGAGTGGATGTGGGGAGGAACTGAAGGGTGGTGACTGAAACAGCTCTTGTAGAAGTCACAATCCAGCAGAGGAGGGGTGTTGTTAGAAATGACTTATGTTGGGCGGCAGAGGTGGCCCAGTGCTTAAGTGTACTTTCTGCTCTTGCAGAAGACCTGATTCTAAACTCAGCACCATCGCAGGAGGCTTACAGCTACCTCTAACTTCAGCTTCAAGTGATTTGACAACCTGTTCTGGACTTGTGGACACCTGCACCATGTGCACATACTCTACACAGATACATGTACACATAATCAAAATAAAATTTTAAAGGGAAAGAAATGGCTAGTGTAAGCTAAGAATGCTAGCGCACACCACCTGTAATCCCTACACCCAGTAGGTAGAAGCAAAAAGAAAAAGAAAAAAAAATTGTGACTTTGAAAAGAAATAACTGTTTTGTCAGAAGTAACAAGAGAATGGATACATTTCATTAATTTTCCATTTGTTGTAATGTACTTTAAGAAGTTAAAAAATAGCCGGGCGTGGTGGTGCACACCTTTAATCCCAGCACTGGGGAGGCAGAGGCAAGTGGATTTCTGAGTTCGAGGCCAGCCTGGTCTACAAAGTGAGTTCCAGGACAGCCAAGGCTACACAGAGAAACCCTGTCTCGAAAAAAGAAACAAACAAACAAACAAACAAACAAAAAAAGGCCACCCTACCAAAAGCAATCTACAGATCCAATGCAATCCCCATCAAAATCCCAACTCACTTCTTCACAGATTTGAAAGAACCGATCTTAGCTTCATATGGACACAAAAAGCCCAGGATTGCTAAAAACAATCCTAGACAATAAAAAGAATTGCTGGAAGTCTCACCATTCCA
>NC_034591.1:130833646-130835956 GCF_900095145.1 Mus pahari | reverse complement strand
TTGCTCAGCCTGCTCTCTTATAGAATCCAAGACTACCAGCCCAAAGATGGTACCAACCACAAGGGGCCCTTCCCCCTTGATCACTAATTGAGAAACTGCCCCACAGCTAGATCTCATGGAGGCATTTCCCCAAATGCCTCCTTACTCTGTGATAACTCCAGCTTGTGTCAAGTTGACACAAAACTAGCCAGTACACTCAGTTTCTCCCCTTCCTGGAAACCCTCTATCCCATCCCCCTCCCCTGCTTCTATGAGGGTGTTCCTCCACCTACCCACCCAATCCCTGCTCCCCACCCTCGATTCCCCTACACTAAGGCATCTATTGAGCCTTCATAGGGCCAAGGACCTCTCCTCCCATTGATGCCTGACGAGGACATCCTCTGCTGCATGTGCAGCTGGAGCCATGTGTACTCGTTGGTCTGTGGCTTAGTTCCTGAGAGCTCAGGGGGAATCTGGTTGGTTGATATTGTTGTTCTTCCTATGAGGTTGCAACCCCCTTCAGCTCCTTCAGTCCTTTCTCTAACTCCTCCATTGGGGACCCCACACTCAGTGCAATGGTTGGCTGTGACCATCCGACTCTGTATTTGTAAGGCTCTGGCAGGGCCTCTCAGGAGACAGCTATATCAGGTTCCTTTCAGCAACCATTTCTTAGCATCCACAATAGTGTCGGAGTTTGGGGACTATATCTGGAATGAACCCTCAGGTGGGACGTCTCTGAATGGCCTTTCCTGCAGTCTGTGCATTTTGTCTCCGTATTTCCTCCCATGAGTATTTTGTTTCCCTTTCTAAGAAGGACTGAAGCACCTACACTTTGGTCTTCCTTCTTCTTGAGCTTCATGTGGTCTGTGAATTGTATCTTGGGCATTCAGAGCTTTTGGGATAATATCCATGTATCAGTGAATGCATACCATGTGTATTCTTTTGTGACTGGGTTACCTCACTCAGGATGATATTTTCTAGTTCCATCCATTTGCCTAAGAATTTCATGAATTCGTCATTTTTAATAGCTGAGTAGTACTCCATTGTGTACATACACCATATTTTCTGTATCCATTCCTTTGTTAAAGGACATCTGGGTTCTTTCCAGCTTCTGGCTACTATAAATAAGGCTGCTATGAGCATAGTGGAACATGTGTCCTTGTTATATGTTGAAGAATATTTTGGATATATGCCCAGGAGTGGTATAACTGGGTCCTCAGGTAATACTATGTCCAATTTTCTGAGGAACCGCCAGACTGATTTCCAGACTGGTTGTACCAGCTTGCAATCCCACCAACAATGGAGGAGTGTTCTTTGTCCACATCCTTGCCAGCATCTGCTGTCACCTGAGTTTTTTATCTTAGCCATTCTGACTGGTGTGAGGTGGAATCTCAGGGCTGTTTTGACTTGCATTTCCCTGATGACTAACGATGTTGAACATTTCTTTAGGTGCTTCTCAGCCCTTTGAGTTTCCTGAGTTGAGAATTCTCTAGCTCTGTTCCCCATTTTTTAAAATAGGGTTATTTGGTTCTCTGAAGTCTGACTTCTTGAGTTCTTTGTATATATTTGATATTAGCCCTCTATTGAATGTAGAACTGGTAAAGTTCTTTTCCCAGTCTGTTGGTTGCCGTTTTGTCCTATTGACAGTGTCTTTTGCCTTACAGAAGCTTTGCTATTTTATGAGGTCCCATTTGTCGATTCATGATCTTGGAGCATAAGCCATTGGTATTCTCTTCAGGAACTTTTCCCCTGTGCCCATGTGTTCCATATTTTGCCCCACTTTCTCTTCTATTAGATTCAGTATATCTGGTTTTATGTGGAGGTCCTTGGTCCTCTGGACTTGAGCTGTGTACAGGGAGATAAGAATGGATCAATTTATGTTCCCAATCAGAGGTCTTTAACGTAAATGTGACTTAGTAGTTGTTAATATCTCATTTAAAAAAGACTATTATGTCATCTGCTTGGCAGTCCCAGACCTCCTGTGCAGCGACCTCCTGGAATTCAGGGCTGCATGCTGAATGAAACTCGTCCAACAGAATGCTGCGGATTGCAGAACAGAGCATTTACATCGGATCCTTGTAGAAGCCTGCAAGTCAAAAGCCACACAACGACCAACGTCTACAGGGGATTTTCACTAAGACTCCAGGTATCATGAAGGCAGTCAGGAAGAGTTGCGTGGGGCTACAGTTAGTATCCAAAACTGGGAACCAGAAGGTGCTACAGGTGTATGCTGACAATCTGTAATGCAAACATCTACAGAAAGACGGACCAGAGTGTGGGACATCCTATCAGAGAAGGACTCCTGGGGATAAAGTAAGTGTCTAGAGACTAC
>NC_034591.1:130809860-130831177 GCF_900095145.1 Mus pahari | reverse complement strand
GTTTTCCATCTATTATCCTTTGTAGGGCTGGATTTGTGGAAAGATATTGTGTAAATTTAGTTTTATCATGGAATATCTTGGTTTCTCCATCTATGGTAATTGAGAGTTTTGCTGGGTATAGTAGCCTTGGCTGGCATTTNTNTTCTCTNAGGGTCTGTATGAGATCTCCCCAGGATCTTCTAGCTTTCATAGTCTCTGGTGAGAAATCTGGTTTAATTCTGATAGGTCTGCCTTTATATGTCTCTTGACCTTTTTTCCTTACTGCTTTTAATATTCTTTTTTTGTTTAGTGCATTTGGTGTTTTGATTATTATGTGATGAGAGGAATTTCTCTTCTGGTCCAGTCTATTTGGAGTTCTGTACGCTTCTTGTATGTTTATGTGCATCTCTCTCTCTTTTTTTTAGGTTAGGCAAGTTTTCTTCTATAATTTTGTTGAAGATATTTACTGGCCCTTTAAGTTGGGACTCTTCACTTTCTTCTATACCTATTATACTTAGGTTTGCTCTTCTCATTGTGTCCTGGATTTCCTGGATGTTTTGGGTTAGGAGCTTTTTGTATTTTGCATTTTCTTTGAGTGTTGTGTCAATTTTTTCTATGGAATCTTCAGCACCTGAGATTCTTTTTTCTTCTATCTCTTGTATTCTTTTGGTGATGCTTGGATCTATGACTCCTGGTCTCTTTCCTAGGTTTTCTATCTCCAGGGTTGTCTCCCTTTGTGATTTCTTTATTGTTTCTATTTCCATGTTTAGATCCTGGATGGTTTTGTTCAATTCCTTCACCTGTTTGTTTGTGTTTTCCTGCAACTCTTTAAGGGATTTTTGTGTTTCCTCTTTAAGGACTTCTAGCTGTTTATCTTTGTTCAATTGTATTTCTTTAAAGGAGTTATTTACGTCCTTCTTAAAGACCTCTGTCATCATCATGAGATGTGATTTTAAATCAAAGCCTTGTTTTTCTGGTGTGTTGTGGTATCCAGGACTTGCTGTGGTGGGAGAACTGGGTTCTGATGATGCCAAGTAGCCTTTGTTTCTGTTGCTTATGTTCTTGCCCTTGCTTTTCACCATCTGGTTATCTCTGGTTTTAGCTGGTCTTGCTGTCTCTGACTCTGGCTTGTCCCTCCTGCAAGCCTCTGTGTCAGCACTCCTGGAAGAATACTTTTCTCCAGGAGGAATTTGGGTATGAAGAGCTATGGTACAGGGTCAGCTCTAGGGCGCAGACAAAAACCAGAAGGATCCTGTCCCCATCTGTTCCTTTGTTCCTGTGACCTGATGGTTTTGGGAGGGCCCCTCTTTGGCCAGGAATTTGAGCAGAAGTAGTGGTCTTACCTGTGCTTGCAGGTTTGTCATCTCTTCTGGGAGACCAGCTCTCTCCTGGTGGTATTTGTGTATGTAGCGATGTGGCACAGGATCAGCTCTGGGTGCAGATGGTAACCAGAAGACTCCTGTCCCAGGCTGCTCCTAGGTTCCTGTTTCCTAAGTGTTCCAGGCATGTTTCTCTGAGCAGCAGTGGTGGTTTTACCTGCGCTCACAGGCTTGTCTGCACTCCTGGGAGGCTAGCTCTCTCCCAGTGCTTGAATTCTCATCTTAATAAAATGAAATATCAATGGTGTATTAATTAATCCTAATACTGGCTGTAGAAGAGCTAGAGGGGTTTTCCTAAGAGATCAGGTTCTACTTGGAGGAGGACAGTAGGCATCCTTTTGGCTTCCATGATTTGAGAAAAAAAAATAGTGATGTATGTTTATGTACAATACTGAATGCTACCTCAGTTTTCTCAAGGTGACTAATTGTCTAGACACCAAAGATAAGTCTGTCCTCAGAGTCTCAAACTGAAGCAACACAAGTTTTACTTTTTCATTGTCTTCCATGCTGTGATTACCTTGTAGGAGGTTAAAAGGCATGAGATTCATCAGTGTGTTTTAGTGCACAGGGCATCCCCTCATAGGTGTTCTAGTGTATGGATAGGCTACTTCTAGAACCAGACTCCTCGGGGGATCTCTGTATCTAGGGATCTGGGTTTTGCTAACAAGCTAGGGGCAGGAACTAGAATCTAAGTCAAATTAAATGTGATGTCTCACAACACAGCCTAAGACAACATAGCCAGAATGGGAATTTTTAAATTGTTGCCAAAACAAAATCCATTCAGGAAATATGAGGAAAGAATAAATAATTTATAATAGCAGTTGAAAAGATATGTTACCTAGTAAAGTTAACAAGGTGTGTGCTGATTCATTTGTGGGGAAAAACATGACTAAGGGACAGCAAAGAACCCTTGAACAACAGCAAAAATATATATTATAGTCTCAGGTAGGAAGACACAGCATCATAAAGGTGTAATTCCTGCCTAAATCAGCTTAGAAATGTAATAAATCAAACATAAAAATAAAACAACAGATTGTTGGGGTGTTAACTTGGCAAGTGGTTCTGAAATCCATATAAAAAGGAAGAGAATAGCAAGAATATTTCTGGAAATAGGCAGTTGGAAGAGAGGTGGTCTCTACACAGCTAGACTGAATATTAAGCTGTAGTAATATAAACTGTGGTGCTTACATATCATGAGAATGAACAATAAGTAGAAAACTCAGAGACAAGCCCAAGTGTATCCAGAAATCTAGTATGGAATAAACATAGCATTTCAAGCCAATGAGGCCAAAATGATAAAAACAAAAAATACTGGAATAACTGGTTAGTTATCTCCTTGGGAAAGCCAGTCTCCTTGGGAAAAAAAAAAAAAAAAAACTTAAGTTAGATTCATTTCTCACATACTAGGCTAGAAAATTCCCAGATGGATTCAAACCAAAATAGTATAAGAAGAAAATAAGAAATTTTATTTTATAACCTTGGAATAAGAAATAGCTATCTAAGAATGATTGATTACAAAAGTCATAAATCCAAGATTTAATAAATTTGACTGATTATATTTCCCATGGAAACAAAAACTTTCATAAATTCAAAGGGCAGCCAGGCATGGTGGCTCACACTTGTAATCTTAGAACTCAAGAGGCTGAAATGGGAGGGTTACCACAAGTTCAAAGACAGCGTGGACTATGTAGTGAGTTCTAGGCCAGCCTGGGCTGTAGGGTAAAGCTCTGCCTTACCAAAAAGAAAATAATCGCAAAACAAATTTGGAAAAATACTTCCAATCTATATACCACAAGCACAGGACAAAATTCCTTAATGTGCTAAGCATTTCTACATTCAGTAAAAAAAGGAAAAACCAAGGACCTGTGAGATGGCTCAATGGATAAATACACGTGCTGGCAAGCCATTCCTGAACTCCGGGGTGTTGGTATGGCTCCTATTGCTGAGGTAAGCACCAAGACCAAAGCAGCTTGTGGAGGAAAGGCCTTACTTTGTCTCACAACTCTTTTTAGGTCGCAACAGAAGTCAGGGTAGGAACTCAAGGCAGGAGCCTTAGAAGCAGGAACTGAAGCAAGGGCTATGGAGAAATGCTGCCTCTTGGCTTGCTAAACATATTTTGTTCTGCTAGCTTTCTTATTCAAACCAGAAATACCAGTTCAGGAATGACACTGCCCACAGTGGGCTTATGCCCTCCTACATCAATCAGCAATAAAAAAAAATGTTCTACAGGCTTTCCTACAGGCCAATTTTTTAATTAATATTAATCATTCCATTTGTTTACATCTCAAATGATAGCCCACTTCCCAGTTACCCCTCCACAATCCCCCCCCCATCCCACAACCTCCCTCTCCTCCCTTCCCCTTGCCTTTATGAGGGTGATCACTCACCCACCCACCCTCTCCCACCTTATACTTCCAGCATCCCCCTACACTGGGACATCAAACCTCCACAGGACAAAGGGTCTTCCCTCCCATTGATGTCAGACAAGGCCATCCTCTGCTACCTATGTATCTGGAGCCATGGACCCCTCCCTGTACACTCTTTGGTTGGCCGTCTAGTCCCTGGGACCACTCTTACATAGAGGTGTTTTCTCAATTTATGTTCCCTCTTCTCAGTTGACCCTAGCCTGTCAACAGCAGCAGCAACAACAAATTAATCAGGATACCACTTGAACTGGATGTTTTTGTGTGTCAACTTGACACAAGCTAGAGTCAACACAGAGAAAGGAGTCTCCCTTGAGGAAATGCCTCCATGAGATCCAGCTGTAAGGCATTTTCTCAATTAGTGATTAATGAGGGAGGGCCCAGTCCATTGTGGGTGGTGCCATCTCTGGGCTGGTAGTCTTGGGTTCTATAAGAGAGCAGGCTGAGCAAGCCAGGGGAAGCAAGCCAGTAAGGTACATCCCTCCATGGCTTCTGCATCAGCTCCTGCTTCCTGACCTGCTTGAGTTCCAGTCCTGACTTCCTTTGGTAATGAACAGCAATATGGAAGTGTAAGTTGAATAAACCCTTTCCTCCCCAACTTGCTTCTTGGTCATGATGTTTGTGCAGGAATAGAAACCCTGACAAAGACGAATTGGTACCAGCATAGTGGGCTATTCCTGTGACAACCTGACCATGTTTTTAGGAAGACTGTGGAAGAACTTTGGAACTTTGGGCTGAAAGAGCTATTGGGATGTTAAGAGCGCTGTGGCATGTGTTGTAGGAGCTTGGAAAATAATGTTAAGAACAGTGCAGAAGATGGAGGCCTGGCTTGTGAAATTCCAGAGGGAAAAATAAAGACTCTTATCAGGGCCATTACTGATTTGATTGTGAAGATTATGTGGTTTTTGTTAGCTGGGACTGAAGAATCAGCTGTAATTAACCAGATACCAAAACTACTAAACAGAAACCTTTGCATTACTGGGACTGTTGATGCTGGTTAGCTGGAACTAAGAAATTAGCAGTGATTAAGAAGAGACCATTAAGGTGAAATCTGGGAAGTGTTTCCTGAGAGCACGGAGAAGCTGTGTTCCAGAAGCAGCCACAGTTTACCTCCTGTTGGCAGCTGAACTTGGTAATCTGTAAGAGTCACTTGGGTGGTACTGGTTTTGAAGCCATGAAGGGGTCATGAAGAGCAGCTGAGGCTCAGCACTGTGAGAGGCCATGGAAGGCCGTTGGTGAAGGTGCAGTATCAGTTGCAATTGATTGCCCAGGACTGAAGGGGTCATGCAAAGGAGTTGAGGTTTGGCACCATGAAGAAAGCCTATGAGAGGCCATTAGTGAAGCCTGGTTGCAGCAGAAAACAGCAGTGTTTTGGAGATGCCAGTGCCATGAGATGACCACCACCAAGAACAGCAACAGCCTGGAGTAAAGGCAGCTGGGGCCTAGAAGGCAAGCCATGTGCTACAAAGGGCAGAGCTGGAGAAGTGACCCAAGCCCTGAGAGGAGCCCAGAAGATGGTGAGTGGATCCCAGACACCGGACAGTTAGAGTTTGCTTTTGCTTTTTTTCTCACAGTCCACAGAGGGTTTTTATTTATGCTTTACATCTCTAGAAAAAGAATCCCAGGATTTTCCCTCCTGTATGTTTTCATCTTGCTTCTCCATCGGTTCATGATGCCAGTTGAGGTTGTCAGTACAATGAAACCAAACTGACATGATGGGAGCAGATAGCTCTGCCATTTTTTTTTTTAGGTCTTTGAGTTGCACATCAAATCTATGGCTGATCACTCCACACTTGTTTAACCTGCCTGTGAGGTTCACAACAATTTTCCCAGCTCTGTGATCATCAATGATCTCAAATTCACCAATGAAACGATGCTTCATCATCACAATTAGGAGCTGAATGATAACTTTGGAACACAGCCCTGATGTGGACCTGGCTTTTGCCTCTCTTCTTAGCACACACACACACACACACACACACACACACACACACACACACACACACAAATACTGATGATGATGATGATGATGATGATGATGATAAGATAAAATTGTTTAAAAATTTAAAAAGCTACAATGTTGAAACAAAATAGGTTATTGACATGAAAGGAAGTAAGTACAAATGGCTATTAAACCTCAACATAATGAGAGAAATAGATGCTGTGGCTTGCCCCACCCCCAAGGTCAGCAATGGCAGTTGGTCTCCGGTGTGACATTGTTCAGGTGATGGGATCTTTATGAGATTGAGACTTCTACAGATGGTTAGATTACTAGAACTCAACCTTCAGAAGAGATCAATATAGTTCTCCAAGGACTCTGATTAATTCCCTGCCATTAAAGAATTTAAAAGTTGTAATTGTAAGAACAAATATGATCTCTGAGTCCCTCTTGCTTCTAGTCTTGACAAGTGATTCCTTCTGTATGTGCTCTCATCATTGTGACACCATCCACCATGAGGCCCTTACCAGAACTTAAACAGGTGGGAAAGCCCAATCTGGAACTTTACACTTTCATAACTGAGCTAAATAGACCTTCTTTCTTTATAAATACCTATCCTCTGGCATTTGTTAATAGCAGCAGAGAACAGACTGTTCTGCTGGATAGCTGAAGAAAATGTCTCCATTCTTTTGTGAAATCCTAATGTTGTACCATTTGTAACCCCCTCCCTGACACACATACCACCTGTGGATGAGAATGTAAAGGTTTCTGATACTGCTCCAATGCCTGTCTGCATACCACCATGATGCTAATAGACTAAACATGGAAACTGTAAGCAAGCCCCCAATTAAATGATTCCTTTATAAGAGCTGTGTTGGTCATGGAGAGCAATCAAGGAAGGTACCCAATGTTGACCAGTGACCTCCATATGCACGCATTCATGTGCACTTGCAGCTGCCCACATGTACTCTCACACACAAAAGCACAATGTTTGGCATGAGCAAGAACATGTCTTTTGTATGCACTCAAAAGACACATGTGACAACTTAGTGGGCTATCATCCATAGGCAAGCACTCTACCATGGAGCTGTGTCTCCAGCAAGCAGATAGCTAGACCTCTGACTTTCCCAACGTGATTGTAAGGCTGGGACTGCACTTACTTATAGTCACAAAGCTACTCCTTAATTTCAGAATATGTGTAAGAATAAAAACCTCAGGTACCCTTTTGCTATTGTTTTCCTTATATCTCTCAACGCTTCTGATATTCAAGAATTAACAGATTTTTATTGATCTAAACAGAGCTCTCTAGCCCTGACTGCTCCTGGAAAATTCCGTCACAGTTCTAAATATACTAATCTATAATTGTGGCTCAATTTGGTTTACATTTAGAAAGCTCAGTATATGCATTTTGCACCCTGCCTGGACTGATTCACCCCTAGACCTGTCAACAAAGCCACCCCGCCCACTCATCACATTCCTACCAGACCTTAAAAGCAAGCTATAAGTGGTAGCTGATACCCGGGGCAATCCTCAAGGCTACTGGCTTCTTACTGATACTAACCCTACCCTGTGCCATAGATCCTGCCTCTCTGTCCTTTGATACCCTTGTACCCCTTTGGGTGATAATGATGCTAATAATGATCATTGTTGTTATTTTTAATAGATAGTCATTGGGATGGGCAGATGGCTTAGTAGGTGAAGCACTTGACACACAAGCCTGATGGTCTTGGTTCAGATCCTCAGAGAATGTAAAATCCAAATGCAGCAGAATAAGCAAGCATCTTCAGTGTGTCCCACATCTACAGACAGGAGATGGTAAGTGGAGACAGAAGGATCACTAGAAGCTCATAGGCTGGCTAGCCCAGCAAAGGCAGCACTGCACAGAAACCCTGCCTCAAAGTAGAAAGCAAGGACTGAAAATGTCCTTTGGCATCTGTATTCAACTATGGGGTTATAGATGTATATAACTACACTCTATCAAACATTTAAATTTTATTACCTACTTCACATTTTCTTTTCTGACCCTTTCTTGGGTAGTTTCTCTAATAATGTATACAAATAGCTACCATGTTTTCTTGTTTAAGAATTAGATACAAGAAATCTTCTCATAGCTCTGGAAACCAGAAGTCTGAAATTAAAGTATCAGCGGGATTGGCTTCTTCCACTGCTCTTCTCAGTTTACAGATGTCCATCTTTTTATGGTCTCCTTATAAGATATAAGACTATATATATATATGTTATAAGACATTATAACTAGTTAAAACTTCTTTTAGAGTTGTTGATCAGTGAGGTCCCATAGACCCCCCCCCCCAGAAGTAGATGGCTAGTAGCCTATTACTGAAGACAACACATACTCAAGTGCCGAAGCATGAAGATTTCTAGCTGACACTGACAGAACCTTCATCCCTGCTGGCTAGCTTTCATGGTACTGGAAGGTGCTATACATGCTACTAGAGGAGAAAAGTGACCATCAGTCTTAACTAGCTATGAATCTTAAGACCTATAATCATGTCTATCCTGGAAAGACATGCCCACTAATACAACAGTGCTACACATGTCACGGGAATGACTTCTCCCTCTTGATGATGGTTAGTCAGTACATCTGTCTGTGGCCAAGCAAGACTTTCCCTGGGAGATTTCTTTGTACCCTGATAAGAATAAAGGATTGGGCCAGGTAGTGGTAGCGCACACCTTTAATCCCAGCACTTGGGAGGCAAAGGCAGGCAGATTTCTGAGTTCGAGGCCAGCCTGGTCTACAGAGTGAGTTCCAGGACAGCCAGGGCTACACAGAAAAACCCTGTCTCGAAAAACCAAAAAAAAAAAAAAAAAAGGATTGGTTTATGGTAGTAGACTCTATAAAGAGTTCAAGACTTATTCACAACCCTATTTATCACCTTTGTTAGAGTAGTTCTTTTGAAGTGTGGATATCAAAGTCATTTCCTAAGGAAAACATCCTGGGATGATGAAAAGGCACTGGGGAGGAATAGAGAGTGCCTTATGCCCAGGTGTGGTAACATGGGTACCCCTGAGACAGAAAGGCAAAGGAGAGATGGTTGACTAGGAGGACTCTTGGCCTGAAGGACAGTTCTAAGAAAGCATTGTCCAGGTCTACAGGGAATTGCCAAATGAAAGTTACCCATTAAAGGACTGAGCTAGCAACAGGCCTCCTTCATATTCACACATTGATATTCATTTATTGGAGAGAAGCAATGTGAGGTCCCTTTGACTTCAGCAAAACACTACTGTAGATTCAGAGGGGATGGAGGGTTTTCAGTCCACGTTCCTCCCTCCAACAATCTCTCTTGAAGGTATCTGGCACTCTGGTCCTCCAAGAAGTATACACTAAAGACTAGATATACAAAGTTTTATTATATAAATAATTCCCTGTGCAGAGAAATAGGGAAAGGATTCAGGGAAGGGAGGGAGAACCATTAGACTACAATGCAAATCTGGTTACAGTTGAAAGACAGCCAGTCGTGTCATCCTTGACCACCCTAGGATGAAAGGAAGGGTTAACAGGCTGTTGGGGAGTCTCAAGCAAACATTAGTAATGTAGAGCCTAGTAGGTTTCCTGGATTATTTCTGCTTAGGTCCCCCTGACCCCACTGATCACTGGCTTGCAGAGCACGTAGGAGATAATCTAAGAACGAACGCAGGTGATGAACCTCAGGAGTATAGCCAATGAAGTGTTCCATAGCTACAATGCTTGGGCACATTCTCACAAGCAGCTCAGGGAACTCTGAGAGGTGTGTTTGCACATCTTCCAGACATGTATACAAAGAATTCTAGCTTTCAATAACCGTGACCTCACTATCCTGAGAAGAATCCTACAGAAGCTCCTGATGCCATTTCTTCCTGAAACCCAGCTTCCTCTGCCTTCAAATAGTCACTGCTTAAAATTGCCTTGCTGAGCTGATAATTTTCTCTTTCTTGCTGACTCGGGGTTGAATTGCAACCAAAGGGATCTTAATTGATACAGATTGAAGAAAACTAACTTGAATGGTGAAATCTGGGCATTTGTGGTCAGCTGTTAGGGAAGATTCTTTTGGTGAGAGAATTAAAATCAAGTCAATTAACAAGGCCTTAGAAAGTAGGAATACAGAGGCAAATGAGAAACAATGTGTGTATTTGCTATAATAATGACGTTTTGCATTGAATTTATATATAGCTATGAGTTCCTTGAGTCAGCAACATGCACTATAGCTTTTATACCTTCGGTATGTATTGGAATTCCTAGCACCCAACCCTCAATAAGTTGAGTAAATGAGATGGAGTCTCTGCAACCCCCACCCCCACTTCCCCTAACCATGAATTCACAATCTGGAGACAAACTGACACAGACACACCAACACAGTAAGAGCCACAGTAGAATTAGATGCAAGGCATTATAAAAATCAAAGAAGAACACTGAACTATGACTAAAGAAATAAAGGAATATTATACTTACACAGAAGAGATAGTTTTGGATAAAAGTGCTTCTCATGCAAACATAAGGACTTGAGTTCAAATCCCAGCTCCCACATAAAAAGCCAGGCAAGGCTGAGCATGTCTAAAACCCCAGCATTGGTAGATGGGGACTGATAGATTCCAGGAGCTTGATGATCAGTCAGATTGGCTGAAAAGGTAAGCATCTGGTTCAGTGAGAAGCCCTGTTTCAAAGGCAGTAAAATCCTCACATCCTTTGCTGGCCCCTACAGATGGGCATACACATCCTCATAGTCATGTGCATGCACTACACACACATACATTCAAAAAAGAAACATCGCACAACTGAGCTGGGCTATAAGAAATTAATAAGATTGGGCTAATAAGAGACGAATTAAGCAGTAGGAAGCATCAACACAGTTACAATGGTGGAAATGTGAGGATTTTAGAATAAGCAAATGTAAGTTAGCTGAGCCATAAGCTTCCATGTATTTTAAAGTCTTGTTCTTTAGTGGATATCAAATGTTTAGTAAAAGCTTAGAATGCTAAGTGCTTCATACCCTTTTAGAAATAGTATTTCAAAGCAGCCAATCTATGATGGTGTAGGTGGGATATGGAGATAGGTAAGACTAAACAAATTAGAACTAGCTAGTGAAAAATAGTTTAAAATGATAAAGAAGTGGTAACTGGGCCGGTGCTGTGACTTGGTTGGTAGAGTGCTTGCCTATCATGCACAATAAGGCCTTGGGTTCTGTCCTCAGCAGCACATAATACCTGGTGGCACATAAAACATAGCGCCACACACCTATAATCTCAGCACTCGGAAGGCAGAAATAGGAGGACCAGACATACAAAGCCAGCCTTAGCAAGTTCATAGCCAACCTAAGCTTAATGAAGTGCTGTCTCAGAAAAAATACAAAAGACGTGAACAGAGAAATTACTAGAGTGCCACAGTAACGTTGAATGGGGACACAATGTCCATCAAGAACTAGAAGGGGAGATGCAAGGAAATGGCCTAAATGACTTTTTAAAGACCCTGTTTGACCCTGGGTGGTCTGCCTCTGTCTCCCACATGCTGGGATGAAAGATCTGCACCACCATGCCCTGTCAGAAATTGATCTTAAAAACCCACTTTCCCTTTCAAGTATTTATGTATATAGTTCTAAAGACCCTGCCTCAACCCTTCCACTGCATCTTGTGTCCACTCACCCTCATACCAGCTGCATGATGATCCTGGAGTTCAGAGAAGCCTAAGGTTGTGCTCAAGTTCCTTTAGTTAGTGACTAACAAGAAGAGGAGTATAACCCAGGCATCTCTAATCCTTCCACTCATGTTCTGTACAGCACAAGATGATGTTTCTCTGGTGTTGAGTCATTTTCCTTTCCTTTATCATGATGGCCTGCTGTCTCCAGGGTCTGAGGGGTTGGAGCCCTCAGTTTTACCGACCACACAATGGCATCATGTGGTTTAGGTATTAGCTGCCCAGATGGACTCACTGTAGTTCTCCAAGCTGAGGCACAGTCTGAATCCACTGCTGCAAGAAGGGTTTCACCCCTCCAGTTTTGAAGAACTTCCCAAACATTACTATGATTGACTTCCACAGAGAAGGCATCTCTGTGATGCCTTTCAAGGCTGTGTTACTGGTGAAAAAGCACCTGTTTAGCCATGTTTTGTAACGAGCAGTGCTGCTTAAATGTGCCTTGTAAAGCAATGCTCTGATGAATCTGGATCTATAACTGAAAGCTCTCAAGCAGTGGGGAGGGGGGGGAGAAACAGTAACAACTTCTAAACTAGCTGTCAAGAAATGTGGTAATTGGAGAAAAAATAAGCTTGAGGCATCAGTGTGATCACACCATTATGTAAACTGTTTCCTTCTCCTTCTGCTTCACCTAGAGGGGAAAAGGACCCCGGTAGGAAAAGGAGCTTGTGCGTACAGAGTAAGAACACTAAGGAAAGAGATCGTTCCACCGACTATCATCCTGTAATGACTAATAGGCGAGTGATAAGGAACTGAGACACTGGTGGGAGTTGAAGTCTCTGGAAGGATGTTTGATGTCACCCTCATTTGAAGCATGTCTAGCATGGATGAGCTCTGAGAAGACATCATCTAAGGATATTCAGAACATTTCAAAAATATCATCTCCCTAGCAGCCAGGGTAGCTTTCCATTCTGACCATTCTTGTCATACCTGACCTGACATTAAAGCAAAATGGTGTGCACATGACCTCGGTGAAGGTCGTGGAACAAGGAAGTGGAGGAATTGGGTTTATTTTTCAAGCTATTTATGGCCTGTATTTGCAGATGATTTTTAACAGGTTTTTCTTTTTTACTTTATTTCATTTTTATACAAATGGGTGATTTGCCTGCATGTATGTCTGCATACCTGTGTACCTGGTGCCTGTAGAGACCAGCAGAAGGATCCCCTGGAACTGGAGTCAGAGGTAGTTTTAAGTTGCTGTGTGGGTATTAGAAACAGAACCAGATCCTCTGGAAGAGCAGTCAGTGCTCTTAACCACTGGGCCATCTCTCCAGCCCCTGGGAGATTATCTTAAGGGGAAAATCTGGTCTTTTAATATTGGATTTTTCTCTATTAAATTCAAAATTAAATTTCAATAACCTTAAAAGGCTCCCTAACTTTAGTCTCAATCTGTCTTTCAGCACAGTAGATAAGAGGTAGTTTGTTGATCAAGTACTCAGATCTCCATTTTTCATCTCTCCCCTTCTCTGTCTTCCTCCGGCACTGAAACTCATCTCATTCTCCACTGCTAGCCTGCTGTCAGGACAGGCGTGCATATGAACATACAGCTATGGAGCCCTAGGGTTTTAACAAAGAGGGAAGAGTAGCTTGTGTTTGAGAGATGAATATTCAATAGCAGAACTTCAGTGATCATGCAATAGAGGGAAAATGCTTCTGAGAAAGCCACATCTTCCTAACAGTGACCTCAGTAAGGAGCCTCCAAGGTGCGTTATGATCCAGGTCACTGTCAGGAATCACGCTGGTACAGCAGTCATCTGCACTTGGTTTGCTCATGCGCGTGGATGCTGTGCCTCATAATCTCCCGCTGAATGTGCAGTGTCCATGGGTACCTCCCTCACATGGGGGTGAACCAGGAAGCTGAAGGATACAGAACCAGGGGTAGATAGAGTCTTAAAAGGCCCACTTGCCCTACTCAGGCTCTGCCTCCTAAATGTTCCATGGCCTTCAAAATAGTCACCACAAACTAGGGACTGAGCCCTTGAAACGTGAACCTATAGAGTACTTTTCAGATTCAAGCCTTAACAGCCATCTACCCAGCTTCATATTCCCCATCTGTAATCATGAGAAACAAAAACACTACCTCACAGTATTGAAGAAACTCACAAAACATCAGTGCATGGGGAAATTCAGTCAGTACTGCCTCCTGCTGCAGGGTGACCACCTGTTTGCGGGGCAGCAATCTGTCATCTATACAGTGAACACTCTTGCTGTGAAGTTTGTGGATGAAGCTTTCATTAGGTTTATTATATTATCTAACTGACTCAGAGACTTTTATGTCCAAGACAATTGGAAGTCTGATGAGAAGAAAAAAAATGCTTTCTTTCTTAACCAAATGGAGCTTTAATATTCTAACTTTTCACCCCAGCATGTTTGAGTCACTGAAATTAATTGAGTTTGAATATTGAAAGAAGCAAATTATCCTCTTCATGTTTTCGTAATCAGCTCCCATGAAAGTATTTTTAAAGAGAAATCAGTATGTCACACCTGGTCAGCATTATAACACAATTAGTTCTCAAATTAACAAGAAGAAAAAGTATCGCATTTTATTAAGTCATCTTGGAAAAAAATGTTGTGTTCTGGCAGCTCAATTGCTTGTGATAATTTTAGTTCTCACTGTTCAATACAGATCACATCCCAAAAAAGCCCTTATAAAATTGCATGTTTTGTACCACGGAGATGTATGCGCATCTGTGTTTATTGCTGCCATATTCATAATAGCTCAGAAGTAGGACCAGTCTCAATGCCCACCAAAAGATACATGGATAAAGACAACATGAGACATAGTAAAACTTTTCCGGCTGTAAATAAAAATGCAGAAACATCGCGGAATGTTGGGAGAATTGGAAATCATCATGTTAATCTGATCCTTGGCCTTTCCTGGCAGAGTGGACATGAATCAGTTGGCGTATGAATGAGAAACCAAATAAGTAAACAAATCATCCTACCCAAGTCCAGCCTTGTGCACCAGTGATCTTATTGGGCTACTTACATGAATTTGGCAACTGCATCACACCCCAACATGGATGACAGCTTATGAAATCTACATACCCTATTCTACTTGCAGGCAATGCCACCAAAGAGTCTCCTCTTCCCTGGCAATTGTTTGCTGCATATATAACCCTAGGTATGAACTCATCAGTCTTTTTTTTTTTTAAAGATTTATTTATTTATTTCATGTATGTAAGTACACTGTCATTGTCTTCAAGCACACCAAAAGAGGGAATCTGATCCCATTACAGATGGTTATGAGCCACCAAGTGGTCTCTGGGAATTGAACTCAGGACCTTTGGAAGAGCGGTCAGTGCTCTTAACCATTGAGCCATCTCTCCAGCCCCCTCGTCAGTCTTGTAACTTTCTGTGCTTTCTGAATCTTGTGTTTTGTTAGCTTCTTGTGCCCTATGACTTCCCTCCTCTCTCCAGGAATAAATGCTTCAATTTGGAAGAAATAGCTACACGACATAAGAAAAGAAGCTAGACTCATAAGTACTGTGTGTTTTCTCTCATATGTACAATATAGGCTAAGGAGTAGGGGCAGGAGATATCTCAGTGGACAGGAACAAGCATGAGGACATTAAGTCAAATACCTAGTGTCTGTATGAAAAGCCACACATCCCTGTAACCCCAGCACTAGGTTACAGAAACAGGGGATGTAGGAGGTGCAGAGACAGGAGGGTCACACAGGTTTATTGAACTGACTGCCAGTCTAGCCAACAAACCAATTTCAGGTTCATTGAGAGATCCTGTTACAAGGGAATGAGGTAGAGAGCAATAGAGAACACTCAACATCCTTATCTGAAGAGGAAGAGAACTTAATGTGGAAGGGCAAAGAATTGAGGTTAAGTAAGGGGACCAGCAAGAGGGGAGCAAGAGGCTAAGGGAAGTAGTGGAGTATGGGATGAATAAATTCAAAATATAGTTATACATAAAGACACACACACACTACTATAATGGAATCCTAATTGTATGTATATTTCAGTTGTATCTTTTGTCCATCAAAAGTTAAAATGTCTATCATATTTTAAAGCATACCTGATTGCTTGAGAGTCTTGCAAAATCACTGATTTCTTTTGTGCCTCCTTTCTTTAATGTACCGGTAAATGGGTTATAAAAATAGAGATCAACAAAAGGGAAAAGAAATTCCCAAACTCTCCATCCATTACCCAAAGCAAGACACCAACAGGGTGTTTTCCACCTCTCTACACTTCAGAATTGTCACTGCATCTCGTCTTTCTTCCTCCTTGTTATCTCTGGGACCTGGAATCTCTCCAACATATGGCCACTAGTCTTGGGTCAAGTTCTCTTATCTAGCCTAAAAACAAGAACCAGCAGTGTTGGTATCACATAAGAACTTAGAAATGCACAATCTCCGACCCTCCTCAGATCCATGAATCAGGATTCTCATTTTAACAAGATCCCTGGGTAATTCATGTATACCATAAAGTTGGAGACATAGTAAGCTGTGATAGTCTTTAGCTTTCTTTTACTTTGTGTGCTGTTTGTCCTTGTTTTTTGATGCAGGGTCTCACTACATATCCCTGGCTAACGTGGAACTTACAGAGATCCGCCTATCTCTGCTGCTTCCCACATGTTGGGATAAAAAAGCCTTGCCTATATGGTGAACTACCATGCCTATATGGTGAACTACCATGCCTATATGGTGAACTACCATGCCTATATGGTGAACTACCATGCCTATATGGTGAACTACCAGGCCTATATGGTGGTTAAAGCTAACTGACAGTAGCTTTAACTGTCAGCCTGACACAATCTAGAGTCACCTGGGAAGGGACCCTTAATGAAAGATTGTCTAGATCTGCTATGTCTGTGGGGAATTGTCTTGATTATGTTAACTGAGGTGGAAAGACCACTGTGTGTGCCACCATTCCCTAAGCAAGAGACACTGAATTGTGAGAGTAGAGAAAACAAGCTGAACACGCATGCATTAATCAGTCCCTGCTTTTGACTGTGGGTATAATGATGTGACTAGCTGCTCCAAGTTCCTGCTGCTTTGATTCCTCCATTGTAATAGACTATAACCTGATTTTATGAGTCAAATAAACCCATTCTCCTTTAAATTGCTTTTATGGGGATATTTTATCACATCAAAAGAAAAGAAGTGAAGATAATTTCTCAAAGCCCCAGGGGTTAATCAGTATGATCCTTAGACAGGCTCTGAATGGTTCTGTCTTTATTTCTTTGTGTCCTACATGGCCATTCCCCAATCCAACCTATATGTTAAAAATGAGAGTCTAATTTGTAGTCTACATTCCTTCCTTCCTTGAAACTGTATAACAGTATCTGTGATAGATATGTTTTCTTAGTTGTATCACTAATAGTAGTTGTTGTTACTATTGTCATTATTATTATTATTATCATTATTATTGAAGCTGACGGGTTGTCTGTGTTTGGGAGATGTGGTTCAGTTGACCTCCTTCCTGGTTTGGAAACACCCACTCACTCTTCAGATCTTAATGGAAGGCAAAGATAGACTCACAAGATAGATGCTAAATGGCCCAGATGCACTCTGCCTCAGTGTTTCTGGCAACCAGAGCATGAACACATAACGTGTAATTGACAAGGCTGATCTTTTGGGGATTTTGAATCTGGAGTTAGTGATAAAAAGAAGGAAACATAGTCAATTAGTCCCAACTCCAATTTCTAGGCGTGAAAATGTACAGGTGACCAAAGCTGGAGGTGTAAACTGCTTGAACCAGAGCATCTGATGTTCAGGAGTGACAGCAATGCTATTATCAATGGGGTGATCCTAAGGCTAATTTAGTGTGGTTCTGGTTATGTATTTTCTTTTGTTCCTTCCCATCTTCCAATCCTGGATACTTAGCCTTGTGGTAGTTCGATGAGCTCTTGATTGTCCTTGGCTTAATTCACTTCTTACTGATATTATCAGCCCTCCATATATAAGAGTTCTACATATATATATATATATGCATATACATGCATATATAAATATATGATTCACTTATCTACAGACTGAAAATATTTAAAAATAATTTCATCTGCATTGAATATGTAATGTAATTTTTCTATTGGTATTATTCCAGAGCAAATATACCACAATTCAACAGTGTTCCCATTGATTGTTGTGATAAAACCATGAACAAAAGCAACTTAATATGGAAGGTGTTTATTTGGCTCACAGGCTACAATCTATTATCAAGAAAAGTCAGGGAATGAGCTCAAGGTAGGAACTAAAGCAGAGATCATGGAAGAATGCTGTTTGCCGGCTTGGTTCCTTTGGTTTGCTCAGTTACATTTCTTTATTTCCCAGGTCTACTTGGGATCACCTACTACCAATCAACAATGTCACAGCCCAATGTGATAGAGACAGTGCCTCAGTAGAGACTGAGATTCCTTCTTCCCAGATATGTCTAGGCTTGTGTCAAATTGCCAACTAAACAAAAAACTAACAATAATGGATGTACATAGTGGTCCAGGAACCAATCTCCAATGAACATCCAGGGTGGTTTCTGTTGCTTGTTGGTTTCCTGATGTAAGACTTGTCTACCTGTCCATAAAAATCTAGTCTAATGGTCTTTTTAAATTTTGATTTACTTAATTATGTATCTATGTGAAAGTATATATACGTGTCAGGTGACCACAGAGGCCAGAAGGGGACATCAGATCCCCTGAAGTTAGAGTTCCATCAATTGTGAGCCACCTGACATGAGTGGTGGGGACCAAACTCAGGACCTCTGTAAGAGCAGCAAGTGCTCTTAACCTCTGAGCCATCTCTCCAACCCGAATCTAAGCCTCTTGACCTGACTACAAAGCCCTTTATTTTTTCTGTTAGCGAGGTCTCTAATTTCAAAAAAGTACAACACAATAGGTTTTATGTACATTTGTCTAAAATGTGTACTCTTGTCTGTACATGCATGTTCATGTGTGTGAAAGCCAGAGGACAAATCTTGGGTATCTATCCTCAGATGTTGTCTACCTAGTTTTTAAAGGCTTATTTTCATTACATGTGTATACATGTTTTGCCTGTATGTATGTGTGTGCACCACATGTATGCAGTTTCTATAGAAGCCAGAAGAAGGCATCAGATCCCCTAGAACTGGACTTACAGATGCTTGTGAGCCACCATTTGGATCCTGGGAACTGAACCTGGGTCCTCTGCAAGAGCAGCAAATGCTCATTACTGCCAAACCACCTCCTTAGCCCCATGTCTACGTTATTGTTGTTGTTGTTGTTGTTGTTGTTGTTGTTGTTGTTGTTGAAGACAAAGTCTCTCACTGGCCTGAGACTTACCTAGTTAGCTGGCAGTGGGCCCAAGGGACTCACCTGCCTCTGCCTTCCAGCTCAGGGATAACACGTGTGTGCCACTACACAGAGATTTTTACATAGGTTCTAGAGGTAGAATTTATATCCTCGTTCCTGCAAGGTGGGGCGCTTTACCAATTAAGTTATCTCCCAAGCTCCCAACATATGTTTGACAATTTGCATCCATTTCTTGGATTTCGGCTTCCTTCTTTGTAGATAAAGATGACGATACCTTATGTGCCTAGCTTATGAATTTACTGGGAGGACCCAATGAGAAGTGTAGTATCCAGGGAATAGAAAATACACACTAGATATGAGCTGTAGAGCATTGTACTGGTAGCGATGTGCTCCTCTGATGTTGGCCTCCTTGGATTCCCGAAGAGGTGGGGTTGAGGATGTGGTGATGGGTGATGGGAAAGGAAAGGACTAAAGGCAGCGAGCCAAGCAAATGATTAGAGTGACATGGGATTCCATCAGGATGCTGCTTCTAGGTATGCTAGAAGCAGAAGAGAGAATCTTTGATATTCAGCACAAATACCCAAGATTCAGGGAATGTCTCATTCTATCACCTGGGTTTTTCTTGGGTTTATCTCTACTGGCAAGCAAGTGAATTCAGAAAACTCACAGGGTAGCTCTGAGGCACTGATTCATTGAATCCCCTAGGCATGAAGAATGCCTCATAATTCTTTTTCCCAGATGACAACATGTGGACTCAATGGGTTGATGACATGGGCACAGTATCAGAGCTAGTAAATGGCAGAGCCATTGTGTGAGTTCATATCTGTTGGACTCCATACCAGTGTTCTTACTCTAGGGACATACCTGGTTTTACCGTCTCAAATTCAGATTTTAGTGTCAGTGTTTATACAAATTCCATGACTTTTGTGGCTGTAACCATTGGTTTCATGTCTCAAATAAGTTTACAAGGCCACAGGTATCTGACAGAGCAGAGTACAATTGTGGGGTTATTCAACACTGGCCATAAGTTTAAAAAACAAAAAAGGTCTAGATTTGAGGAGTTGGCCTTTGAGCTGTGATCTCAGTTTCCAGACCCTTCAGTGCATAGAGGATAAAAGATAGCTTTCCCCACATACATACTGTGTAAGAAGAAGAGGAGAGGGCTGAGAATATGGCTCAGTGTTTGCCTAACATAAGTGAAGCCTTAGAGTTAATCCCCAGTAATGGTGAGAGAGAGAGAGAGAGAGAGAGAGAGAGAGAGAGAGAGAGAGAATATCAAAGTATTCTCTCTGTCTGCCAGAGAAACAGAGTGAGAAAGTAGCCATTTGTGACCCAGATTAAAGCCCTCGCCAGAACCCAACCATACCAACTCCCTGATAGCAGATTTCCAGATTCTAGAGATGGGAAAAAATGACTTTTCACTGTTTAAACCAGATAATCTAAGGTGTTTTGCTAGGACATCTAAAGCCAACTAAGATGCATTTTAACAGTTAATTTCTGTGTGTCAAGTTGCCTGGGCCACAGAGTGCCCAGATTGGTGGAGTACTATTTCTTCTGAGAGGTCTATGAAGCTATTTCTGGGTATTTCTGGTAGCATTTGAATTGGAAGATTAAGTAAGACACAGTGCCTTTCCAGTGTGGGTTGGCTCATTCAATCTTAAAAGGTCTTAAAAGAATTAAATATCAAGCAAAAAGGAATCCTTTCTCATGAATGTCTTTAGCAACATTAGTCTCCACTTTTGAACTCAGCTCGAACTAGAGCTACACCAATGGCTATCCTGATTCAGGCCTTCATAACTGTCAGTGGTAAAACTTGGTTGTTTTTAAGTCATTCTGCTGTGGGATTTTGTTATAGCATCCATTCACAGCTAAGACACTCACTGAAAACCAGATCGTGGCTATAGGTTTGTTTTTTTACCAGTTTTTCTTAAGTGTATGTACAGGGAGAGAGTAAGGAATAAGAAGTTTCCAAGCTGCACCCCTAGTGATATATCTCATATCCATCATGGTGGGCTGGACAGGCATGATCAAGCCCCCAAGTGAATAAATTTTGTTAGCTAAAGCCTGAAAGGACCATCTGGTTGACCTAAGGGAAGACTGGGTAAGAATAAATGGCTGTGGTCGGATGCAAGATTTGTTACCTGTTTGTCTTAAGTAGAGTTTGTCTTGCTTCAATGAAACACCATCACCAAAAAGCAAGTTGGGAGGAAACAGTTTATTTGCACTTCCATATTGCTGTTCATCATTGAAAGAAGTCAGGACAGGAACTCAAGATCCTAGAGGCAGAAGCTGATTCAGAAGCTGATAGAGGGATGCTGCTTTCTTATAGAACCCAGGACTACCAGCCTGGGAACCGCACCACCCAGAGTCGGTTGCCTTCTCCTTCCACCCCCCATCCCCCAACCCCCCTCCCCCCACACACCACTCATCACTAATTGAGAAAGTGCCTTAAAGGTGAAACTCATGGAGGCCTTCCCTCAACTGAAAATCCTTCCTCTCAGATAACTGTAGCTTGGGTCAAAGCCAGACAGTACACCATTTCTACATTCATCTTGTTACTGTGTAGTCCAGACCTTCATGAACTAATATTTCCTCAGTATCTTTCCAAGACCATCTTAGGAAGTTCTGGATTGTCTGTGTGCCACCTATCTCCTCCTCCTCCTCCTCCTCCTCCTCCT
>NC_034591.1:130769254-130809762 GCF_900095145.1 Mus pahari | reverse complement strand
TCTCTCTCTCTCTCTCTCTCTCTCTCTCTCTCCTTTCCCCTCTCATCCCTCATCATGCAACTGGAAAGATCTTATCTGGACTTGTCTCTTCATTTCTCAGTGGTTAAGAACATAGCTTTGGAGACAGACTGGTTAGATTCATACCTCTGCCCACCTATTACTATCTCTATTGTTTCAGCAAGTGACTCGGTTTCCTCATCTATAAAATAACAAGTATGATGGATTGATTGATGGCTTCCCAAAAGATATAAACATGCCCTAATCCTCAGAAACCTCTAGGAATGTAACAGTAGTTTAACAAAGGTCTTTACAGATATAATTAGGCTAATAGTTTTAGGATGAGATCATCCTAGATTATCAGCTGGGCCCTAAATCCAATATGTGTCAAAAACCAATTGGTCGTAAACATATGACTTCATTTCTGGATTACCAACTCTGTTTCATTGATCTATTATAGCTGTCCTTGAGAGCCATTTTTAATGGGACATGATTTACATGTCATAAAAAAAAAACATCCTTCTAAAGTGACATATTCGATGGCTTTTACCATATTCACAAAATTGTGCCATGTGCAATTGTCACTGCTAAGTCAAAAACATTTTTATCAATAAAGAATACTTTAATTATCCTTTCTTTCCACATAGATTTTTGGTTTGGGGGTTATTTCTACGTGCACCTACTGATGGTGGAGGTGGTGTTCAGTTCTGAGGATCAAACCCCAATCCAAACTCAAACATGCTAAGCATGCACTTTATCTCTGAGCTATATCCATAGGTAGGTGATAGATGGGCTTTGGGTCCTCTGTTGCTTTGCGTTTCGACTTAAGGTGACCAAACATGCTAAGCATACACTTTATCTCCGAGCTATCTCTATAGGTAGATGATAGATGGGCTTTGGGTCCTCTGTTGCTTTGCGTTTCGACTTAAGGTGACTGCCTCATTCTGCTTTCTTGAGGAGTGCCTTCTTAGTTCTGGGCCCACCAAGACAGCCACTTTCTGTCCTGGTTGCATTTGTCACTCTGACAAAGCACTCTGACCAGTGGTTTGAATGAGATGCCCATAAATCTCAGGTATTTGAATACTTGGTTCCCAATTAGCTGTTTGGGGAGGAGTTGTGTCACTGGGAGCAGGCTTAACTTTTCAAAAGCCTCCCACCACCCCAGTGGGCACTTATTCCCTGTGTGGTTCAGTATGTGAGCACTTCTTACCTGCTGGATGGATTCCTATCCCTCTGCAACTGTGAGCCCCTATTAAACACTTCCTTCCATAAGTTGCCTTGGTTATGGTATTTTATCACAGCAATAGAAAATGAACTGAGATAGGGAAGAATGGCTGTGTTTAGCTTATACTTGCAAGTCACAAGTCCATCATTGAGGAAAGTTGGGTCAGGAACTCAAGACAGGAGCAATAGATGAATGCTTCTTGCAGGTTCATACTCAGTTAAGCTTTTTTGTATAGCCCAGGACTGTCTGTCCAGGGAATGGTACCTCCCCTAGTGGACTGGAGGTACCAACTAGCAATTAAGACAATCCCTCATAGACATGTCCATAAACCAGCCTGACAATTACTCAATTGAAATTTAATTTCAGGTGAGTCCAGGCTGTATTAAAGTTAACAGTTAAGTCTAACTTTGATACTTCCAACATGTATTGTCAATGTCCTGCCCGTGTGCACTACCAGTCAGATGTGGACCAGCTGCCTTCCCAGTATCTATAGTTCTCTCTCTAAAGGATTTCTCCTAAGCCATGGAAGTCTCTACTGCTCCGACTAGCAAGCTGTAACTAACCCTGCTTTATAGGAGTAGCTATGATGGCAGCTAGAGTAAACAGACCTAGCTCTCCCACTGTGTGTGTGTGTGTGTGTGTGTGTGTGTGTGTGTGTGTGTGTGTGTGTGTGTGTGTGTTGAGGGTAGGGGTGACTCTGAAGTAAGAGTTTCATACTAGCTCCCCGAGTTTCCAGAAGTATTGCATAAAACAGGTGGTAGCGAATGGCTGGATACCCTCCTGTACCCTCCCCACGCCTCCGTGAGGTTCAGATGCGATAATCCTTTTGCAATGGGACACAGTACAACTTCCCAAGATGGTAGTTGCTTGGCTCAGGAGAGTCACTCACTGCAAGGTATCTGAGCATGCATATGTTGTGGTATATAGTCAAAGGTCAGTGGAGTCATTTCTCTCCCTCCCCCTTGTGAGATCTGGGATAAAATTTAGATTAGCAGGCCCTGCAACAGCAAGCACCTTTGTGCACTGAGCCTCAGTTCACAGGTTCTTTCTTAGAAATGTTTTAGTTTATGTGTCTTACTTGTGCATCGAGTGTGCTGTACACGTGAAGGCCAGAAAAGGACACTTGGATCCCTGGAAACTAGAGTTATAGTAGGTTGTGAGCTGCTGTGTGGGAGCTGGGAATCAAATCCCAGTCTTCCAGAAGAATAACAAGTGCCCTTCACAAAGGAGCTAGCTATCTTCCGGGCCTCAAGTTCTTCACATAAAGTCACGTGCCTCCTGTACATCATCCTCCCTGCTATTCAAACAAACAAACAAACAAACAAAAAGCTTCAAACATTTCTATTCTCCCTTTCCACCTTTCTCATTATTCCAAGGGAGCACCTGCCTGGTACCCTAAGCCTTTAATAACCATCTAGCAATTGTGGATTTGCAAATACATTGTCTCCAACAGGAAGTGCAGGACAGAGAGATCGGGCCTTCTCAGACAAGTGTCTTACTCCAGTATAGTAACATTCTGCTCCAGTACACATTTCCATGGTTACTTTCCTTCTATGGAAGGGTTCCTGGGTCTCCTTTTATTTTAGCCACCGAGCCATTCTTTAAAACATCAAAGGTGCTTCTTAATCAAGAATGTTTCACAGTAGTAAATACATTGTGTTAGTTCCAAAGTGGGCCCCTGAAATGGCAATGCTCAGCTCAGGCAGAACACTGACCAGGTAAGCAAGTGGATTTTATCAGGTAAAGNGACACTTAAACTCAGNGTTCCTCAAAAATCTCCCAAAGCTCGCNTCTGTCAGTGAAGCTATTACTTTTCTTATCTGCTCCCTACAGTCAATTACCTCACCAAAGGACATCTAGTTCCGGATTAACCCAAGCAAGCCTGCAGCAGATCAAAGTCCCCGCAATAGCCCCCAGGCTGTTCTGGCCAGCACCCCCAGGCTGTTCTGACTTGCACACCTTCCACCCGCTGCTACCTCCTTCCCATAAAACTGGCAAGGCTTCTTCCCACCAGTCGCTGTTCTCTGCCCTTGAGAAACAGCCTGGCAGTTGGATTCCCCCAGTAAAATGTCTTTGTTTTCATCCTCGGAGTGGTCCGGTTTAGTGGTTTCACTGCACTCTTGCTTACAATGTGGATACTTCTTGGATAGGAAACAAAAGCATCAATCAACAAGACACTAATATTGAGTGAACACTGGTATCCGTGCTGCCAGGCTGCAGAAAGCAGAGACCCGGGTAACACCTCCTGGTGTCATAGTTAGGGTTTCTATTGCTGCCATGAAACACCATGACCAAAAGGCAAGCTGGGGCGGAAAGGGTTTATTCTGTTTATACTTCCACATTGCTGTTCATCACCAAAGGAAACTAGGACAGGAACTCAAGCAGGACAGGAAACTGAAGGCAGGAGCTGATGCAAAAGCTGTGGAAGGGTGCTGCTTACTAATTTGCCTCCCCTGGCTTGCTCAGCCTGCTTTCTTATAGAACCCAGGACCACCATTCCAGGGGTGGCACCACCCACAATGAGCTTGGCCTTCTCCCATTACAGCTTGATCTTGTGGAGACCGTTCCTCAACTGAGGCTTCATCTTCTCTGATGACTCTAGCTTGTGTCAAGTTGACACAAAACTAGCAGTACGCCAGGGATATGCACAGATTACCCCGCAACTAAACACATCTCCAAGTCTGCAAATGTGCCCTGGGTCCCCTGTTCTCATCCAGAGTTCCCAGAGACTCTTGCACTCACATTTACACTTGCACTTTTTCATAATGTTTTCCCTTGAGCCAGGGTCTTACTATATGGCAATGCCTGGCTTTGAACTCAGTCTTCCTGCATCAGCTTCCTGTGTTGGGATTACAGGCTGGTGCCACCAAGCCCAGCAAGAATCTGACACATACGTTACTTATAAACCAGCAATTCAATTTCTAGGGATGTATTTTCATAAACACAGAAGAGGTTCAAAGATGTGTGGCTGAGAGGATTTGGGGGGTCATATTATTTAGGACAGGAAAAAACATAGATACCACCTACAAGAATAACAACAAGGGACAAACACTGCTAACGATAGCATGGTGTGTGTGCCTTCATAGATAGCTCTGATGACAGGGATGTGTCAGACCGTACCCAGCACCTCTCCAGGAACCTTGTGTGTCACCGCACTTGATCCTCTCTCTTGCACTGGGAACTGCTCTTGGCTGCAAAGGGCAGAGACTTGGACAACAGGTGGCAAATCAAGCACAGAAAGGTTAACAGAGATGCCCCGGGCCACACAGGTGGTAAATGGTAAAACTGACATTGGAAAACCAGGCTATCTCAACACAGAGCCCATGTTGTTAATTACCCTGCCACACGCTCTGCTTGAGGCTAATGTTGTGGGTGAAAAATGACAAACCTAGGAAAGTGAGGAAGAGAGGTGGGGTGGGGGGACCTGTAAAAACATACACCATATGTCAAAGAGGGTATTTCTGGTTGCCGTGGTTGTTTAATTTTATTATTTCCTTGATCTTATATGTTTTCCGGGTCTTCTGTATTGAGTGTTTGTTACACTTAATTATAGAAGCGAAACTTGGGCAGGGGCAACTCCCTGAATCTTTGCTGCTGCTAACAGTTGGTTCTTGGTAATAATAAAAAATCATCATAACGGCTGGTATATGGATAAGTTAAGAGGGTGCCTAGCATGCAGACTGGATATAGTGGTGCTTCCCTATGATCCCAGCATTTGAGAAGTGAGTGCAGGGGGGTCAGAAGTTCAAGGTCATCCTCAGCCATACAGGAAGTTTGAGGCCACCTTGGGCTACATAAGACCCTAAATAAATAAATAATAAGGCCAAAAAAAAAAAAAAAACAATAATAGCCAACATTTAGTGAGCTTTTTGTGTGCTAATGGAGTGACTTGCATGAGCTCATTTGACCCTTCAGAACCAAAGGCGCACTGAGTCTGTGTTCTTATTGCAGAAAGGGAGATACATGAGTCAAAGAAAGCAAACAAAGGTCTAGACACCTGAGCTCTGATTCCAAGCTGATGAGGCACCCACAAGAGGGCACTGACCAAGACACTCCGACGTCCCTCAAGCCCTGTCCCCCCTCGGAATCTATGACCTTAGGAAAAGTCCCCCTTCTTTCCCTCTGGGCTCAGCACCGCCATCTGTGGAACAAGAGAATTAGACAAGATGATCTTTAAGATCTTGCAGCTTTCGGAGTCTGCAATTACAGATGGCATCTCAATGTGCGCCCAGAGTCGTGCCCTCCCACGCAGCACAGCCCATCTCCCTCCTGCCTGCTGGAGGCAGCTTCACTAGAGCTGACCTACTTTGTAAGGCTAGAAGAGAAGGACAGAGAGTGGGGCTCCCTCCTCTCCCCAGACCCCTTTCCCCTCCTTTGTGGCCTGTCCCCATTGATCCTCTGGCAGCAGGTGATTCCACACGTGGCTTTTGTTGTTGAGCGCTGGTGATTCACCTAGGGAAACTGCCGGGTTTTTTGGCCTGGTTCTCTCAAAGCCAGGCTTCATGATCCACAGGGTGTTTAGCACAATGCAAAGGCAAAGGGCAGGAAAGCCTGGCTAGGTGAGCAAACCATAAACCCAAAGCTCTCTGGGTTCACCCCAGGAGAAAGAATAAGATCCCTGGCAGGTGTCCTGAGCCCGGTGTCATTTGTCTTTGCGAGGGAGGCTACGTGAAGATAGGCTGACCTTGCCAGGTCTCTCTGCATGCGTGATCCCAGGTTTTTAAGCAGCAGGAAGCAGACGTTGCTGCCCCAGTGCTTCCCAACTGCAGAGAACAGCCATCACAAAGGGTCACAGACAGTGGTTTGAATATGAAAAGAAAATCTATTTTTCACCCATCCCAGAGGCTAGAAGCCTGAGCCCACAGTGTTGGCAGAGTTAGTTCTCACTGAGATGGCTTCTTTCCTTGTCAGGCACTTTCCCCATATGGCCATCCTTGTGTGTTATCTAAAGCTCCCTCCTCTTATGAGGACCCTGGTAATAGCCAGTCAGGGCCCACCTTAATGACATTTATTTTTTAGTCAGGGTCTCACATACTCCAGACTAGCCTACAGCTCACTATAACCAAGGATATGCTTGAACTTTTGAGTGACACACACACACACACTCAGAGTACTGTGATTTCAGGTATAGGCCTCATAAGCTGAGACCTTATTTTAGTCAACTAACAATAGCAACAACAACAACAATAATAACAAGAGCACACATGCATATACACCCATCTCCAAATGTACTCCTATTCGGCAATACATGGGTATTGAGAACTCCTTTGTATGAAGCCAGGCCCTAACACTGGCCTATGCTGATGAACTCAGCCCTCTGGAACCAGGGGTCTCCAAGAGACAGAGACAGGCTTTCATAATCACTCAACTCTCTCTGGGCATCTTTCATGTATAATGGTGTGCTTTAGGTTAGAGGCGAATGCCAAATTGAGTTGATTTCACTCTGGCCAAGAAGGCAACAGGTAAACAAACAAACAAACAAACAAAAAATACTGGGCTCAGAGTTTTGGGCTGGGAATGTGCCTCGCCCAGTGGTAGAGCTCTGGGCTCCATCCCTAGTACCAAAAAGTAGAATAAAAATAAATTAAAAAATTTTAAATCCAGGCTCTGTTGCTTACCCACTGGGTTAGTACAAAGAGCCTCTGGGCCTCTGTGCTGTCTGGAAAGTGCAGATCATAATACAGGCCTCCAAGGGTTGTCGAGAGATTAAAGGAGGACAGGGCTGTGAGGGCCTGGAGTGTAGTCAGTGTTGCGCATACAACCAGGTCTTTCACTTCATCTCTTTTGTTGTTACCTTTTCTTTGAACAAAACATTATTTTATGTGTATAGGTGTTTTGTCTGCATGTATGCCTGTGCATCATGTGCATGCCTGGTGCCAGCAAAGACCAAAAGAGAGCATTAGATCTCCCAGAGCTAGAGTTACAGGTAATTGTTAGCCACCTGCAAAGGTACTAGGACCCAACCTCCAGTCCTCTGCCAGAGCAGCAAGCATTCTGCTGCTGAGATGGCTGATCCAGCTCTCCAGCCCTCACATTTTATTTTATTTTTTAACTGATGAGTAAAGGCCTAAAAATTGAACATATTTATAGGGTACTGTGTGATGTTTTAATACATATATGCATTGCATAATGTTTTATTTATTTATTTATTTATTATTTTCTTTATTTACATTTAAAATGCTATCCTGAAAGTTCCCTATACCACCCCCCTGCCCCTGCTCCCCTACCCACCTACTCCCACTACTTGGCCCTGGCCTTACCCTGTGCTGGGTCATAGAAAGTTTACAAGACCAAGGGGCCTCTCTTCCCAATGATTGCTGATTAGGCCATCTTCTGCTACATATGCAGCTAGAGACTTGAGCTCAGGGGGTACTGGTTAGTTCATATTGTTGTTGCACCTACAGGGTTGCAGTCCCCTACAACTCCTTGGGTACTTTCTCTAGCTCCTCCATTGGGGGCCCTGTGCTCCATCTAATAGCTGACTGTGAGCATCCACTTCTGTGTTTGCCAGGCACTGGCATAGCCTCATAAGAGGCCGCTATATCAGGGTCCCTTCAGCAGAATCTTGCTGGCATGTGCATTAGTATCTGGGTTTGGTGNCTGATGATGGGATGGATNCCCNGATGGGGTAGTCTCTGGATAGTCCATCCTTTCATCTTAGCTCTAAATTTTGTCTCTGTACCTATATCCTTTCATGGATATTTTGTTCCTTATTCTAAGGAGGAATGAAGTATCCACATGATGGTCATCCTTCTTGGTTTTCTTGTGTTTGCATTGCATAATGTTTATGTTGGGATAAACTTATTCCAAACCTCCTCATACATTTGACTGTGTGTGTGTGTGTGTGTGTGTGTGTGTGTGTGTGTGTGTGTGTGTACTGGTGTGTGCCTGAAGTTTTGTAAAAGTCAGAGGACAATCTTGATGTCGTTTCTCAGGTACCTTCCATCTTTTGGTTTGAGAAAGGGTCCCTCCTCAGTCTGGAACTTCCCCAAGTAGGCTGAATACCAGAGATCCTTCTCTCCCTGCCTCCCAAGTGATGGAGTTACAGACATGGGCCTCCAGCTCCTGGTATTGAACTCAGGTCCTCCACTTGCAATGTAAGCACTTTACTGAGCCATCTCCCCAGGCCTGTTTATTATTTCTTCTTATTGAAAATATTCAAAATCCTTCCTCCTAGCTGGATTTCATGGTGTACATCTTTAATCTAGGCTACCCTGGACCTGAGACTGCACAGATCAGCCAAGTGTAGGAATTCAAGACCAGACCAGCAATGCAGCAAAAACTTGTCTGCCAAGGCAAAATCAAAACAAACCGATCTTGGTTTGGGTTTTTTGTTGCTGTTGTTTTTGTTTTTTGTTTGTTTGTTGTTTTTTTAAAAAAATACTTTCTCATCATTTATAGTCACAGACCAATGTCATCTCATGTCCCTTGTACTGTGGGTTCCTGAGAGCACAGTGGGTGTCATGGCCATCATTGTGGCTCCACAGTGTAGCTGTGAGCAAGGCACTGACCACTCCATTTTCTGGAAGCAGTTCACCAGACTGATTTGGGAGACCATGTGGAAACTCCCCAGAGGGACTTTCAGAAATGCCATATAGGCCATGTCTAAAAGCAGGTTTTCTAAATGAATAAAATATGAGTATTAATGTAACATGACCCTTGAGGGAGCCAGAAGTTGAGGATCTGAAGGTTGCCTGAGCTGTATGTGAAACTGCCTTTCACCCGCACAGACCTCCCGGCAGCATGGGCAGCAGATCAGATTGCAGCAGACATCTGGAGTTTGGACCTGTCGGGTGGGAAGCACTGCTACATCCTCCAGAGAAGCAGAACCAGAACCACAGGATACACACACACACACACACACACACACACACACAGATGGGTGGAAGAAGAAGCCTGCTATGGCAACTGGCTCCTGTACCTTTGGAGTCAGAGACTCACCACAAGTGTCTCTCTATAAACCAAAGAGCCACAAAGCTGGTGTCCTTCAGTCCAAGTCTAGAGGTTAAAAATGGAAGCCTAGGAGAGTGGTTCCAGACAGGTGTGATGATTTGAATGAAATATCCCCCATAGTCTTGGGGACTTGAACACTTGGTCTCCAATTGATGGTACTGTTTGGGAGGCTTAGGAGGTATAGCCTTGTTGGAGGAAGTATGCCACTGAGGGCAGGCTTGAAGTTTCAAATAAACTCCTCCTTCTGGAAGTTTCCTCCCTTACAACATAACTATTGAATGTGGTGGGTATAGATGTAATCCCAGCACTTAGAAGTCCTAGTCAAGTGGATCATGAGTTCAAGGCCAGCTTGAGCTACATAAAGAGATCATATTGAAAGAAAGAAGGAAAGAAAGAGAGAACAAGAGAGAGAGAGAGACTTATGAAAACACTTATTGTTATTATTATTATTATTATTATTATTATTTTCTTTATTTACATTTAAAATGCTATCCTGAAAGTTGCCCATACCCTCCCCCCCCTGCCCCTGCTCCCCTACCCACCCACTCCCACTACTTGGCCCTGGCCTTACCCTGTGCTGGGTCATAGAAAGTTTGCAAGACCAAGGGGCATCTCTTCCCAATGATGGCTGATTAGGCCATCTTCTGCTACATATGCAGCTAGAGACATGAGCTCAGGGGGTACTGGTTAGTTCATATTGTTGTTCCACCTACAGGGTTACAGCCCCCTTCAGCTCCTTGGGTACTTTCTCTAGCTCCTCCATTGGGGGCCCTGTGCTCCATCCAATAGCTGACTGTGAGCATCCACTTCTGTGTTTGCCAGGCACTGGCATAGCCTCACAAGAGGCTGCTATATCAGGGTCCCTTCATCAGAATCTTGCTGGCATGTGCATTAGTATCTGGGTTTGGTGACTGATGATGGGATGGATTCCCAGATGGGGTAGTCTCTGGATAGTCCATCCTTTCATCTTAGCTCTAAATTTTGTCTCTGTACTTATATCCTTTCATGGGTATTTTGTTCCTTATTCTAAGGAGGAATGAAGTATCCACACGATGGTCTTCCTTCTTGGTTTTCTTGTGTTTTGCAAAATGTATCTTGGGTATTCTAAGTTTCTGGGCTAATATCTGCTTATCAGTGAGTGCATATCTAAAAAATGTTCAACATCCTTAGTCATCAGGGAAATGCAAATCAAAACAACCCTGAGATTCCATCTCACACCAGTCAGAATGGCTAAGATTAAAAATTCGGTTGACAGCAGATGCTGGCGAGGTTGTGGAGAAAGAGGAACACTCCTCCGTTGCTGGTGGGATTGCAAGCTTGTATAACCACTCTGGAAATCAGTCTGGCGGTTCCTCAGAAAATTGGACATAGTACCACCGGAGGACCCAGCAATACCTCTTCTGGGCATATAACCAGAAGATCTTCCAACTGGTAATAAGAACACATGCTCCACTATGTTCATAGCAGCCTTATTTATAATAGCCAGAAGCTGAAAAGAACCCAGATGTCCCTCAATAGAGGAATGGATACATTCCTCTATTGGTATGTGGCACATTTACACAATGGAGTACTACTCAGCTATTAAAAACAATGAATTTATGAAGTTCTTGGGCAAATGGATGTATCTGGAGGATGAAAACACTTATTGCTGTCATTTACACCCTCATAGACACCTTAGAGATCACACCTGTTTAGACATCATCCCTTAGCCAATCAAACTGACACACAAAACTATCTCTGTCCCCCTTCTTCTGCTAGCCAAACTCCACTTTTCCCTTAGACACCTGCCATCATGCCTTCTCCAGCCTTGCGCTTAGATGGCAGACATCTCTACCTCTGGAAGTCCACACATGGCTCAGCCCTGGCCTGAGGGAGTACTCTATTTCCTGGTTTTCCCAGTTCACCATAGTTGACTCAGAGATGAGAGCATGTGATCCCAGGTAGACCAATCAGAACCATTCCCTGCTAAATCAGAACAGTTTCTTCAAGTTTCATGGGTATTGTCAGAAGATGTAAAAGCACTCTTGTTTTCAATCAAGGTTAATAAACTGGAACTTGTGGTGGCCATTTGCTACCATGAAGGGAAAGCATGTCTGAGTTCCTGCATCTTTTGTTTGAGCACCTGGATCTAGCCTTTCCTGAAGTTAACAAGGCTAAACAACCTGGTTCTATGGGTCAGTGAGCTTTCCTTATACTGTATCTTACCGTGATTTTTCTGTCATTCGCAGCCAGATGACCATCAGACAAGGGATTATTTCTCTCTGACTTCTCTCTGCCTTAAGTTCTTTCCAAATGACCTAGAACCATTCCCTGCTAAACAGTATATAAAAGGCAAATTATGAGAGAATATAGCTTTTGAGCTTATTAGTCCGTTTCACACATTGAGGGAAGGCAAACATGAATGGAGAGGTGTAAATAGATACTGAACCCAGGAAACAAAATGACAACCCCATCTGTCAGGTATACTCAGATGCTGATGGAGACCCCGCTAGGACACCTCACTGTCTGGTGGTAGATTTCATATTCTGGGTCAGTACTGGGAAGTGGGCTTGCACTTGCTAGGGAGGTTTACCTTTAAGTGGCAAAGGAACTGGCTTCATGTTGATCACTTGACACAGCTGTGGTTGTTTATATTATAAACATTACTATGTTTACACATCAAGCCATTGCCTCTGCTTGCAAAATCAGCTAATGAGCAAACAACAGGGCTCAACCTTGATTCCACAGGGCACCAAGTAAGTGGCAAGAAGAGATGATAACCAGCAGTGATAACTGCCATCACTATCCATATCCCTTTATGTGTGTCTTACATGTCTTACATTTAACTGTGCACATGAATGTGCAGGTACCTGGGGAGGGCACCTGTGGAGGGCAGAGGCTGGTTGGTTGGCATTTTGTGTATTCTTCTGTCTCTCCATCATATTTATTGAGACAGGGTCTCTCACTGAACCCAGAACTAGACTACTGGCCAGGGAACTCCTGGGCTCCTCCTGTCTTCTTCAGACACCCCCTGCCAGTGCTGGGGTTATATATTGCGGTGCTACACCCAGTGTTTTAGGTAGATTCTGGAGATCTGAACTCAGGTCCTTCACTTTACTGATGCAACTGTCTCTTCAGCCCTCTTCCTTCACAGTATCATCTCCCCTCCAGCAGTGGATGGCCATAGATCTTATCACTCTCCTCTCTTAGTTACAGAGTCAGAGCCTGGCAGGTACTGACCTAGGGTCCAGCCGCAGAACGAAGAAATAAATACAGGTTTTTGGACCCCTTATCTACTGCTGTTTCACACTGCCTGTGGGAGGTGTCAGGGACATCAAAATGGGATGTAAGCAACTAATTTGGTTCTGGGTCTTTAAAAGGCTGTTTCTGTAAAAACAGCATTTTAACAACATCTTTCTGAACACAGGTGGCCAATTAGCAAAGCTGTTGCCCAAGGATTAGCAGCAACATGACATATTTAATCTGCTGGGGAAACAGCACTCCCTCTAATAAATTATATACCTCACCCTTGCACACAGGGCTTTGGAGGGAAAGCCTTCCAAGACTGTCATTGCTATAGACCAATTCCCTTAAATGATTTAAATACTTGGGTCCCACACGGCAGATTGATTAACCCAAAACCCACAGCCCACACTCCTCTCCTCTTTGATTTTGATTTATTTTATTCTTGAGATAGGCTCTCACTACATAGCCTTGGCTGACTTGGAATTTTCTCTGCAGATCAAAGTGGCCTCATATTTACAGAAATCTGCCTGCCTCTGCCTTCTGAGTACTGGGATTAAAGGCATGCACCACTATACCCAGCTCGAGAATTTTAATATTTTAAAGATTTATCTCTTCTTGTGTGTGTGTGTGTGTGTGTGTGTGTGTGTGTGTGTGTACGCCATGTACGTACAGTATCTACAGAAGAAGGTGTTAGATTCCCTGGAGCTAGAGTTACAGGACGTTGTAAGCCACTAACATGGGTGCTGGGAACAGAACTCATGGCCTTTGGAGGAGCAGCAAGCTTTCGTAACCACTGAGCAATCTCTCCAGATTTAAAGAAAAAAACAATGTTTAAGAGTGTGTAGTCCAGTTGCTGTGCACACGTGAAGCCCTGGGTTAAATCCCCAGAGCTTAAAAACAAACTATTAGGCCTTCATTAGGTTCTTTACCATAGATATATCTTCTGGACTGGAGAGTTCACCAGAATGGTACCAACTATCCTTTTGCTCTGTGCTCCCCTGACCCCCTGTCCCCTCTGCCCTCTGACCCCACATTCTGTTTCCAGTCTATTCTTCCTACCACACCCAACAACTGTCACTCAGTGGAATTGGGGTCCATGTTTTCTTCCTTCTCTCCAGAGTCTGATTCCTGTTTCTTCTACTTCCCACCCAGGATACCAGCAGGGAGATGCTCTGCTCCTCAGACCTCAGATTCTTTATCTGTTGCATGACAAAGTCATCGCTTATCAGGTAGGAGCGACTTGGTGATTTACAAACCAGCTGCCCGAAGCTTCTGGTAGACCACAGGGTTTGGGGTAAACAGAGCTCATCACACTGATAACCCAGGAGCTCTGCAGCTTCTGAAATCTCAGTGTCCGGCCTTTAACGATGAACTGTCTCAGGAGGAAGTCAGAACAATAGATCTCAACGATACTGTCTGTCCACAGAGCTGTCACTCTGGACTGAGGGCAGGCTGATTCCTGAGCAAACCTTAAGAACCCTGCAGGTTGGTCAAGTGTCTGAGTCAGCTTTCTGTGACTGTAACAAACACTCAGATGCCTAATTTACTTATAAAGAGGAAAGGCTTGCTTTGGTTCTCAGGTCTATAACTGGTTGGGCCTACTGCTTTGCGCCTGTGGCAAGACAGCACATTGTGGTGGAAACGCCTAAAGGGAGGATCTAGAATGTCAAAGGAAAACAGGAAGAGAGACCGGGGTCCTACAATTCTCTTCGTAGGCATGCTTCAGATAGCCTCACCTCCTCTCACTTGGCTCCACCTGCTGAAAGTTCTGCCACCTCACAGCAGCATCTTGGACTGGGCACCTTGGCCTGTGGGTGACATTGCTGAGCCAATACCAACAAGTGTTTGAAGTCGTGTTTCTGAAACTCATTAGCTATGGTCTTCGCCAGGTTACCTGATGTCTGTGGGTCACGACTGGTTTATATAAGAAATGAGAGTGACAAGCGTAGGGACTTTTGTCTCTACAATGGATACAGGAAAATAGTGCAAGGCCTCAATCAATGACCAAGCACAGAGCCCCTAGGGTAGTGCCTGACACATCAGTGCATCACACAGCTCTTGGCTATTGCTATAATAATGTCCATGAGAGCAATGAGTTCGTCCTCGGTGCTAGACCTGTGGTGCAGAATTTGAACTTGATGCTGTCTGATACTATCCAAGTTCCCAACCACTAACTTGTCTCAGCTGCAGTCTCTAACTACCTTGGCAGTTCCTTCTACTCCCCACAACAACCTCATCTCTCTCCTTTATCCCAGGGATACAAGCCTTTGCCCTGTCTTTATCCATCCCTGTCATTGTCTGCCTGTAATTCTCCTTCTCTGTCTCCCCTCTGCCAGTGCTGAGGACTGACTATAACACCAGTCATATCAGAGAGCCAACTCCAGTGACTCAAACACATTTGTATTTTATTTTCTCCTTCTCTGACATCAAAGAAGAGAACACTTTAGAGCAGGTACAGTGGCTACATCATTAAATAGACTTTAATCACATAGCTTCCATCTTCAAAGTCCCAGTGACAAGTATTTCATTTCTAACCATCACAAGTTCATTCCAAGCAGTACGGAAGGCCGAGAGGACAAGAGGTGACTACACCATCGATGCCCTTTAAAGAACTTTCATGAGAGCCTCACTCGGGATCCTGTCTTCTGACCACTCTTAGCTTCAAGGGAGGGCTGTGGTCTTTCATGTGGGCACACTGTTGTTTCCAACTGAAATCAGAGGCTTTCTAAGGAAAAAGAAGAAAGCAGCTTATATGGTGGCCCCACTACCTCCTATAAGCAGTGGGGAAAATGAAGGACTTAACTCAGTTTGGTACAGTACTCACCTAACAGGCAGGAAAGCCTGGGTTCAGTGCCCAGCATCACATAAAGGGGCACAGTGGTGCATGCCTATGATCCTAGCACTCGGAAAGGGGAAGCAGATAGCTCAAAAGTTCAAGATCATCTTCAGTTATGTAGGGAGTTTGAAGCCAGTTTGGACTACTGGAGATTGCCAAAAAGGGAAAGACATATAAGGAGGAGAAAAGACAGGCCAGCATCTAGTTGTCTCTATAACACTGTCCTTAAAATTCCTTCTAAGGAGAACACTGGACAGGTTGGGAAGAATTCTTTTAGGGACTTTTTAGGCAGGATGCTAAGACACCAAAAAATGTGACCCGAGATGTATGGGTCCTTGACTTACCTTTCAGAGGAGAAAGCTGAGATTGGTTGAGAGCCTTTTGTTTTGCTAAATGGAGATGTAGTTTGAAGCCCTGGCTGTTGGACAACAGAGAGTAAATACTGCCAAGAGGCCTATTTGTTTGCATTCCCAACACCCAACAGCATCCAGTCTCAGCTCCAAACACTCGCTCAGACACTCGAAGAATGAGGGCTTAAAGAGGCGCCTGATTGATTATTAGTCTGCTTGGAAGAATGACTTGTGCTCACCAACGTCTGGCTCCTTTCCTCCTTCTGAGTACATGGAAAGAGGCTCACTTCCAGCCCTCTGCAGTGGCACAGGGCTTGGTGGCTAAAGCTGGCTGGCAGGCTACTCGCAGAGGTAACAAATTTCATGTCCATACCAGAAGCTTCCTGGAGCTGCCAGGTCTGCCTGGCTTCTGTCTTCCCCAGTCGGGGGTCTTTGCTCAGGGCTCAGAGCCATAAACAGAAGCAGCCTCTAATCTCCAGAGCCTTAGTAAATGAGAGCATAGCTCCTGGGTCAGGCTTCCTGGGGGACCTCAGCCACCCAAGAAATAAAAATGTTATAATAGCATAGAACCTGATAAATAGGTTAATAGATTGTGGGGCACCCCTACAATTGAACACACTATGGAATATTCAGCAATAAAAATATCAATGCCACAATGATAAAAGCTGAATATATGTATATGTATGTATGTACAAACACACGCACACATATTTTTTCAAAACATTTTACGTAGCCCTTCCTGTCCTGGAGACCAGGTATTGGAACACACCTTTAATCCCAGCACTTGGGAGGCAGAGGCAGGCAAATCCCTGTGAGTGCCAGGCTAGCCTTGTTTACATAGTCAACAACAACAACAACAACAACAACAACAACAAATTATGCCAAATAAAAAAAGTGCCAGACACAAAAGGACACGTGTTTTCTGACTCTATTTATATGAAATTCCCAGAAGAGACAGAGCAAGGAAGTAGGCTGATGGCTGCCAGGAGCTGGGCGGAGAGGAGTCATAGGGAGACACCACTCATTTATGTATTCCTGGGTATAGAGTTTCTTCATGAAGCAGGGAAAGTTTTCAACATTAGGTATGGTAGCTGCATAACTCTGTGAACATAGCAAGAATCATTTAATTGAGCCATTTAAATGGGTGAATTTTATCTCCTATGAATTTTCTCTAAATCACCAAAAGGACAAATCTTTGTTGTACTTAAACACGGAGACTGCAGGGTTCATTTGCTACCACTGCAGCATAATCTTGTCTGGCCTAGATAAAATACTGCCTGAGGTGCCACCATGTCTCCAGGCAGCCTTTCCTCCTTCCTTTAACAGAGTTTAAAGAGGTCAGATGGGAGCATAGATCAGGAGTTAGCTAATTCTGTCTGTGAGAGACAGAAAAAGTAATATCTGGGTTCTGTAATGAAGAATGAGTGGACTCTCTCACCTTTTTCCCAGAAACGGTGGGTAAATAAAATTGATGGATGGATGGATAGATGGACAGGCAGACAAGCAACTGGATGAATGGATGGTGGATGGATAGAAGGATGGATGGATAGAAGAATGGATGGATAGATGGATGGATGGATGGTGGATGGGTGGATGGATGGATGGATGGATGGATGATGGATGGATGGAATACGAGTGGCTTATGACAGGATATCGATTCATTAAAAGAAGACCTTGAAGAAACTGGATTTCACTGGACATGACAAAGGATGATGTCTACACTACCCAAGACCAAAGTAGTGAGACAACAAAGGGCCTTGAGCTCCTGGACCGGATGCTGAGGACCTGACAGAGCCAGAAAAAGAAGACTTCAGAAGGATTTTAGCAGAGGGCAAGACTATTTCAGATTACTCATGCACAAGAAAAGATCTGACTAATGGGAGGAAAATGCTGGGTGAGAGTTTGGGTGGCCTGAGGGTGCCTGAGCTTTTCCTACCTGCTGAGGGGTCCGCCTGCTTCGCGTGCACTTTTCTTGCCTCTTCTCCCAGCTACCATTCCCACCTCTAAGCTTCAGTATTCAAGCCCCTTCCTATAGGAACCCCAGCTTGTTCTACAGATAAGAAGGGCCCTTGGTGGGTGCTTTTAAACTATATCATCCTAGCAGATGTCTCAGTGGGGCTTTCAGAAATCCCCCTTGTCCACAGTTTCAGTTTCCTGTGGTCAACTGTGGTCTGAAAATATCAAATGGAAAACTCCTGAAGTAAATAAGCCGAGGATAGCCTTGAACCTGTGATCCTCTTGCCTCCGCCTCCCCAGTATTCAGCTTGTCCTTTTATATTGTTGGAACTCTTGGGTCTGACTCCCTCTCTGAGCCTTGAGTACACAGGGCTTGAATTTCTGCTGTATCTTCAGTGGCCAGCCTGGCTTCCCCACAGCCGCACCCAAGCCATGCTCTGTGAATAAGCCAAGGAGGTGGATGGGTGACTATGGGTCTTCACTGCTCCAGCCCCGCAGAGTACCTTTTTTGAGAGCCACTTGTTTAGGTCAACATCACACCATTCAAACAAATACACGACCATGGAAAGTTGTGAACTGTAACAATCTTTACTGTCAACGTGTAGGGATTTAACATCACCTGGGAGACACACATCCTCAGATGCCTGTCTGTGAGAGCATTTGAAGGACAGGGCCTTCTTAACCGTGGCCAGCGCCATCCTATGGGTCCTAATGAGATAAAAAGGGAAATGGGACACAGTGAGCACTAGCATCCGTCTCTCTCGGCTTCCTTACTCCAGCGGGGATGTGAGCAGCTGCCTCGGGCGCCTGTTGCTGTGCCTTCCTGCCACAATGAACAGGGAGCCAGGGCAAACCCAAGATTCTTCTCCTTAAGCCACTCTCTGTCAGGTATTTGGTCACAGCAATAAGAAAGGAACTAAAATGTAACCCAGCCAGGCATCTTTGAGAGAAAGTATAAAACTGTGGCTGTTACTCCAAGTATTGCCATTATTGAAAGAGGATGAGGAGACTACAAATTGGGACAAAACGGCAGAAAACTAGGTGTCAAACTGTTGTCTGTGACCATAGTCCCCAGCCCTTAACAATCCAGTTATGTCAGAGTCTGCAAGCTCAACAGTCATTCCTGGTCAGTTCTTGACTGGAAGGATCTAAAACCTCAGCAGGAGGTGGACTGGGCCACCAGAACAAGTAGTGTGGCCTAGAGAGGGGAGCCAGCTCCTACTCCCCAGCTGCAGGCAGACAAAAGCAGACGACTGTGGGTGTGAGCCACCTCCTCTTCCATTGGCAGATCGCCAAAGGGCAGTTGCCAAGGCCCAAGCTTACCTCACACCCCTGCTTCCAGCTTTACCCAAAGACAGAGGGGAAAAAAACAAAAACAAAACCAAGGCCAGACAGCCTTGGTCCTGAGACAAGAGGAGACAACTGGACAGCTTTGAGAAGACTGTAGCAGCCCCTAACTCAATTTCTTGCCTATCATCCTGGTGAAGTGTCTGCAAGGGATGCTGCTCTGTGTTCTGGTTAATGGAAGCAACCAGACGTCTGGAGGCCGACAAGGATCCCAGTCACAGGATTCATGACATGAAGGGAGGGGAGGTGGGTCACAAAAGATAGGTTGTAATTTCAGGATCCATTAGAAAGATCACATGATGCAAATAAATGCCACACCCAAGGCTAGGGTGCGGCTCAGTGGTGCAACACAATACGTAGGATTCAAACCTCACCAAACAAACAAAGCAATTGTATTAATTACTTGTCTCATTACTGTGACCATTTCTTCGATAAAATACCCAACAAAAGCAACTTCAGGCAGGGAGGGCTCACTTTGGCTCACACTCCATCACGGTGAGAACTCAGGACGGGAGGAGCCTGTGGTTGGCGCTTTGCACCACCAGTCAGGGACAGAGAGGTAAACGTTATTGCCCTGCTCAGGCCAGAATCCCAGCCCACAGAATGGTGCTGCCCATACTGGGGGCGGATCTTCCCATTCTAGAAGCTCCCTCACAGGCATGCCCAGGGCTTTGTCTCTTAGGAAATTCAAGAGTCCGACAAGGCAGTGGTCAACGTTAACCATCAGAGCGGCCCTTTGTCCGAGCTGCAGCCTGGACTCAGGACAGTACTCCGTGCTTTCCGAGTACCATCTCATAATCCCCACGACGGCCCTACAAAGGAGATCCAGTGGGCCTTCTGAAGAGAAGTGGGATTCAGGGTCACCGTAGAGGGCGCAAGGTCACCGCTGGTCAGCAGCGCAGCAGGCGGTTTGAACTCAGAGTTAACCTCCAACCGCTTTCCTGGTTTCTTCTTCTGTAGAGCTAGACGCGCCTGTACATCACTGCCTGCTTTGGCCTTTAAACAGAAGAAGACAAATCCTTTCTCTAACTATAGAGCTTGATGATCTCCCCTGCTGAGTCCAGGGGAAGCAAGGACCTGCAAAGCCTAGCTACCCACTTCTATCTCAGTTCCCACTCTGCACCCGTGAAAGCGGCACGGCCGGCTTGAAGATGGCTGTAGGGTCCAGACTACAACCTAATGAACATCGGGAGCTTTGAAGGGTATCTTTTACCTGAGAGGGGGAGGCTTGTCTGAGCAACTGCCTTTAGTTTAGCATCAGAGCTTTCTGCTGTTTGAATTTGCCCTGGGGATCTGCAGGGACAAAGCTTCTATTTGAAAGAGTCATGCTGAAGTGACCACAAGCACCGCCATTTCATTTCCTACATTTTTTTTTAAAGAACCCAGTGACATTTTGAACCAGCTGGCAGGTTTTTGTACTTAAGAAAAGTATTTTCTCTAGTTCTTACTTCATGCCTCCACCCCAGGGCACTCCATGGCTCAGTCACCTCCACCAAGGTGACCCTGGCCCTGTCTGGTCTTCATACCCCTGGCTGAGCTCAGAGGCTGGAAAGCCCCAGCAGGAGAAGACAAAAGGTCTCTTTCTATAATGAGAAAAAAAAGACTGAACGGCAGACGTCACGAGGAGGACAAGGTGAGATCTTTCCAGACCATCAGCCAGCAAAGGCCTAGCATCAATCCTGACTCTGCCCTTTAATGGCCCACCCCTCCGAACATCTGGCTGAGAGCTGCAGCGAGCACAGAGCTGGTCACAGACTTCGGGTCAGGCTTTCAGACAGCCAACAGGTTAGCAAAGCAAGAAAACAAGGATTTCAATCCCCCCTCCTTTTTTAAAATGTCTTTGCAAGCTAATGAGAAAACCTCTTCCCTGAGGGTTAGTTAGAGCTGGCTAATGAGCTAAGCAATGACTGGATTCTGTAGTGGATTCCAAGTTCATCTGATCACTTGCATCCAGCCATTTAGGCTGGGATCCAGCTCACTAGCGAGTTTACAAGCAAGCTCCTGGTTATGGCTCAGCAGGAGAACGCTTAGCTAGTTTCCAGCATGCACAAAGCCCTGGGTGTGAACTCTAGCCCATAATAAAACAAAAGCAAGCCAGTTCTTACTAAACTCTCTTGGTTTCTTCTTCGAAGCCAGTTGTGATGTTTCAGAGAGCAATGGTGCACTCCCTCTTTCTCCTCCTGTCTAGTAAGTATTCCGTGACACCAACCGCTCACAATCTTCCACTCTGCTCAGGTAGATTTTTGGTTTATTTCCCCCATGATCACTTCAGTTAGTATTGTTGTGAATATCACTGCATCAGTGTCATCATGGCTTTTATTGTTGTTGTTGTTGCTATTGTTGTTGTTAGGCACATGTATGTCCCATTTTGGTGACCACTATCAAATTCTTTTCCATTAGCAGTATGTAAGAATTCCAGGGTTGGACGCATGAGGTCCTAGATTTGATCCTTAACACTGGAAACAAGGCAAAAGGAAGGATGAGAGGTAAGGAAGAGAGAGAGAGACAGAGTGAGAAACAGGGAGACAGAGACACAGAGAGAGAAACACACAGAGAGATTTCCAGTTGCTCTGTCTTTGTTGACTCTTAGGTCTGTTTATGCAGGTGAGTGTGTAGTAATAGGGTTGTTTGTTTGTTTGTTTGTTTGTTTGATTTGGAGAGTAGGCATTTTGTTTTGTTTTGCTTTTTGCAGTGCAGAACACCAAGCCCAAGTCTTCCCGTGTGCTGAGCAAGTGCTGTGCCACTGAGTTGCACCTTGGCACTCAGACTCATTTTAAATTCTACTCCACCAGAACTAATGAAATTAAACGCCTTCTCAAAGTGCTTGTCCATTTTGACATCTTCTTGATAAGGTTCCTATTTAAGTCTCCTCCTCCTCCTCCTCCTCCCCTTCCTCCTCCTCCTCTTTGTCTTCTAAGTTTTGTGCCTTTCTCTTATTTATTTGCAAGAGGTTTTCCCAGTGTTCTAGATGCAAGTCCTTCGATGGACATATGCATGCCTATCGCATCCTGCTCCCCTGCCCACCTGTCGGGTGTAGAACTCTCAGCTACCTCTCCAGCACCATGTCTGCCTGTGTGCCACTGTGCCTGCCGCCATGACAATAATGGACTAACCCTCTGAACTGTAATCGATCCCCAATTAAAGGATCTGTATAGAGTTGCTGTGGTCATAGTCTCTCCACACACTAAGACACAGAGACTAAAGCGCCTCCTTTAAGCTGACTTAGGTGCTTGTGGCTGTGGTCACAGCCATCTAACACACTGGAGTGCCATTTTGCCTTAGGATAGTTTCTTGCTCACAAGGCCCTTGGTGCTCTAGTGAACCAGGATCCTGATCTGAATCCACATCCACATTGAGTAAACTGAAAACCATGTCAGTTTCCGGGTGCTTCTGAATGCAGAGGACAAAGCAGGTTTGACTTGTTGGTTGGTTATGTTTATAGATTTGGTTGGTTGGGTTGAGTTGGGATTTTTGGTTGTTTTATTTATTTATTTATTTATTTATTTATTTATTTATTTATTTATTTTAGAGATGGGCTCTTTCTATATAGCCCTGGCTGTTTCTGTGCTCGCTGTGTAGACCAGGCTGGCCTGGTATTTACAGAGATCTGCCTGCCTCTCTCTGTCTCCTGAATGCTGGGATTAAACATGTGCACCAGCCAGCCAGCCAGCCAGCCAGCCACCTGATCATTCATATATATATATCACAGATATATATATATCTGTGTCTTAGTGTGTGGAGAGACTATGACCACAGCAACTCTATACAGATCCTTTAATTGGGGATCGATTACAGTTCAGAGGGTTAGTCCATTATTGTCATGGCGGCAGGCACAGTGGCACACAGGCAGACATGGTGCTGGAGAGGTAGCTGAGAGTTCTACACCCGACAGGTGGGCAGGGGAGCAGGATGCGATAGGCATGCATATGTCCATCGAAGGACTTGCATCTAGAACACTGGGAAAACCTTTTGCAAATAAATAAGAGAAAGGCACAAAACTTAGAAGACAAAGAGGAGGAGGAGGAAGGGGAGGAGGAGGAGGAGGAGGAGAAGACTTAAATAGGAACCTATATATTCATATATATATATGAATGATCATATATTAGAATTAGAATCTGATTAGGATTAGATCCTGGATACCCCTATTAGAATTAGGTCCTGGGTACCCTAGGAAGAGGTCTTACTATTATCCCCTCACTATAGATAGGCAAAATAGTGAATCAGGAAGTAAGGCAATTTACAGCTAATATCCAATTGACCCGGCATTCATGGATTTTCTAGTAGCTGTGCTGTGGATTGCACACAGGGCCTTATGCACACTGGGCAAGCACTCTGCCTCTGGGCTATGCCTCAGCCCTGGGTCCAAGATTTGAACCCAGATATGTTTGACCCCATTCCAGGCTCTGCATTGCTCTCATCTGTGGCGTCTACCTACACTACCCCAGGGAATTCTCCCTAAGAATGAAGCTTCTGGAAGAAGCTGCGGGCCTCTCGGCTGCAGCAATGTTCTGGCTTCTGGTTGGAATATAGAGAGCTCCCAGGTGAAGGGCAGGGCTGTCATCCACCCACCCATCCCTCCTGTGCATTGTCTGCCTACACTGTTACATTTTCCTAAGCCTTCAGCTTTCCTCTGCATTTCCCTCCCATGGCTTCTTTTTTATGGCTTCAATATAAATAATTTACCAGGAATTGTCATGCCCTCAACTGCTCAGACTGTAGAAAAACCAACTTCTGAAAATCTACAGTGTAATTGAATATTTGAAACACCAGTACCCTTACCTCTAAGACAGCACACAGGAGACAGAAGGGGGCTGCCACACCAGCCACTGTTGTAGACTGTGCGGCAGTGCATCTCAGAGCCTGCCTCCGGGGGGGGGGGCGCTTGGGGAGTGGGTGGGGGGATGCTGTGAACGGATGCAGGACTGTGCCTACGATTCTCATCTCCATGGATGACTGCTGGCCACCCTAACAATTTCAACCCCGAGCTTTTCTGTGAAAGCTTACATCTTAGTTGGTGAGCTGTTTTACCTGTTTCCCTAAGCAACCAACCTTTGGGGATGCAAACTGCAAAGAGTAATGGGAAAATATTCAGTTTATTGACCATTTCCTCGGACAGAACAGTCAGTCGGAACCCCTGAATTTTGTCTCCACCCAAAGTCACCAAGTGCAGAAATTTTCTAGGGAGATTTGCAGTCATCCAAATAGCACCCATCTCTTAGGACTGTAGAGTCTCCATGTTCATCAGCTGTGGTAGCTCTGTAGAATCAAAAGGGACTCCTCCTGTCCGTCCTACTCAAGATCTCAGACAATACCTCTTAATGTCCCTAGTGAAGGGCAATTTCCCCAAGCTGTCATGAACAGAAACTTTCATAAGATACAATTAAAATGAATTACTAGAAGGAAAATTTAAAGACATGAAATAAAAGCTCTGACATTTTGCTAAATAGATGGAAAATTACTATCCAATTGCTCTGGATTTTTCTAAGCACTTCTGATTTCAATCCTTATCTTGTCCCAGGCCAATTTCAGATGGTTTACAGACCAGTGCTGCTCCACAGATCACAAACAAGCCACCCTTTCACCAAGACGCGTAGGTGCCACCAGCCACCTGTACTGAAACCAAAGCAGACATTACTAGTTGATCGCAATGCCCATTCTTCATTGGGGCCCTGGGTTCCTTTTCAACATGTTCATCCCCACCCATCATCAGACTGGGTGTACAAAATGAAAACTGGTGTCCTTGTCTCCTTTTGTCCAGAGTCACATTCTGTCTTTTTTGATAGTGAAGAAGAATGTCCTGATCTTTCACCACCTTTCCTTCCTATTCTGCCTCATCAGGGGAAGTCATCCCTGTCATAAGATTCATGGAGGGAAGACAGAGCAACACAAACCTCAAGTTCCAAAGGAAGAAGAGACCAAGCGAGTTCCCCCTCTAGTTCTATTTTCAATCTCTTTAAAACCTTCTGGAATGGTCTGATCACATGCTTGGCATCTTTTAGTAGAGGTGCCATATGTGGAGCACCTGCAATGTTCCTGGCCTTGTTTTTGGTGGTAATTTTTGCTAGCTTAAGTTATGATGTAACAATCCCATGAAATAGCCGACATGCTGACCCCACTTTAAACAGATGATAAAGCTTAGAGAGGGGAAATGACTAATTAAGGTCACGAGGTTAGAGCTACAGCAGACATTGTCACAGGGGTGTGCCGCATCCCAAAGCTGGTCACCTCCTTGCAGACTCAGTGGGGAAGGCAAGCTCTAGTTTCCCCCATAGGTGACCCTTTACAATGCACAGCCTTCTCCAAAAGGTACAACTAAGCAGGAGATGCAACACTTCCTCTCCTTACCCCTAGAGGGCGGTAGCGGGCAGACCAATGCTCAGCCCCACCCAAGCTCAATGCTGTTTCTCTTAAACATCATAATTTAAGGGGCCTGGTAAGATAACAGTGGGTGTCCACTCCCACTGCTCCGTGGGTGTTGCTGCATTTCCCTGACAGTATCCATTTGCTTCTTGGGGTCCTGGAAGCCTGACATTTTAAGGTAGGAGTTAGAGTGTCCACCCAGAATAACTGATGGAATGAGTTATTATTTTAACAAAATCATTGGCTGGAGAATTCACCCATCTGGCCGCAGCAATCTGGCTTCCTAGACAACTGCTGAAATAAATAAAGCCAAATAGGCGAATGATAACAACAACCAGTACTATTTATTGAACTCCATATGCTGAGCACTGCTGAGCAGATAGATATATGTATACCTAAGACTAGACAGTATTCTCTCCCCATTCGGCAGGGAAGGGAAATTCATTCTTTGAGAGAGTGTTTTTCCCCATAAGACCCTGAAGTCGTTTTGGTATAGAGGCAGATGAATAAGGTGGGCGATGGACATGAATCACAGCTGTATTTATGTAAAACGAAGCGGATGACTTCAGAATAATGAGAACAATTTCGTATGTGCTTTAGAAACTTGATCTGAGGACTGCTGAGGAGAAAGCCCTGGCAATTTTTTGAACAGTGGCAAAAGAGTATTTGTAGTTTAGGGTTACCCCCCCTTTCCAAAAAGCAGCCTTTGTTTGTTTTTTGAATTATAGAGGCGATTTATCATTACTGTAGAAGGTAGAAAATAGAAAAAATAAAAACAAAAACATTAAAACTCTAAGGCCTAAGGAAAAAATTTTTGTCCATTGTTGCTATTAAAATTACACTGCATTACGTATTTTCTTAGTTATATATTTCTTGTACATCTCTGATTATTTCCTTAACACAAGCCTTGAAAAACAGAATGTCTGGCTCAAAGGGTGTATATGTTTCAAAGCTTTGTAATGCATTACCAACATGGCTAAGAGAAGAATCTTACCAAATATTAAGGTGAGTGTTTTGATTAATTGTAAGCCAGACCTTGTGATATTTGGGAGCATTTTCTTGTTGGTGGATTGCTGATTCATACTTCTGCCTTTTTTTTTTTCCTTAAATATTTTTGGTACTTTGGTGAGTTGGTTAGTTTTCTGGGGGCTGCTTACATACTAAAGAAACCCTTTAGACTAAAGCCCTTTAAAGGGTTTAAACTAACCCTTTGTGTATCTTGGTGTGTGCTTTCCCTCATGTGTTGTTTGCTTTTGAATGGTTGTTTTTCCAACGCTGGGACTGGATCCTAGGGCCTTGGACATGCTGTTTACCCAGAAGATCGCACACTGGCATATGGTTAAAACTAGCAATGCATGCCATTCCCATAGCCCATGGGGCACGCCCTCAAGACTTTTCAATTCTTTTCTTTGACAAGTTCATACATGTATACGATGTATCTTTAGGCCTGGAGCCTCCTAACTCCTTCTTCCATCCATGCTGGAATGCTAAGGGACTTGATCTTGTGGGGGGGAAACCATAGCCACAGGGAGATCACCAATGCGGTGGCTGTGCCATGGCGGAAGACAGCATTTCACAGCGCTCCTCCCCGCCCTCCAGCTCTCATGGTTTGTTTCTGCTGCCTCTTCTTTTTTGTGCATGTGTGTGTGTGCATGTGTGTGTGCATACACATGCATGTATGTGCATGTGTGTGTCTGTGTGTGTGCACGTTTTGCTTCTTCACAGTAGGGTCTGCAAAGCTCTTTCTACATTGCACTTGCTCTTACTTATATTATTTTTCTTCCTTTGTCAAGACTCATCTTATTTTTAATTCTGTGTATATGTATCTGTGGGTGAATGTGCATCGAATTCCCTGGACTGACGGTACAAGCAGTTGCAAACTGCCTGATGTGGATGTCTCAGAACTTAACTCAGGTCCTCTGCAAGAGCAAAACCAGTTCTCTATCTCTGAACCATGTTTCCAGCCCCCTTGTTGTACTCTTGTTTTTTTTTTTTTTTTTTGTTTTTTTTTTTTTTTTTTTTTTTGGTTTTTTTTGTTGTTGTTGTTGTTGTTTTGAGACAGGGGTTCTCTGTATAGCCCTGGCTGTCCTGGAACTCACTNTGTAGACCAGGCTNGCCTCGAACTCAGAAATCCGCCTGCCTCTGCCTCCCAAGTGCTGGGATTAAAGGCGTGTGCCACCATGCCCGGCTTCCCCTTGTTGTACTCTTAAGAGGCATTTCCTACACAGAGATGCATAATCACTGGGGTGAGTGTATTGTATGGAACAACATGTTTTGGGATGTAGTGTCTGAACAGTTACATTGTTTTGAAAGTCTCATATATCAGGGTTATACTCTTAAATTCATTCATTTAATTACCCCCCCTTCATTAAATTCTCACTAACATCTGGTGAGTCCCTATCCTACTCACGTTTCTATTGATGTGATAAACACCATAACCAAAAGCAACCCGGGGAGGAAAGGGTTTATTTCAGCTTATAGTTGTAGTTCATTATGAGGGTAAGTCAAGGCAGGAACTCAAGCAGAGGCCATGAGGAGTGCTGCTTACTGTATTGTTTCCCATGCTTTGCCCAGTTTGCTTGCTTATACAACTCAGAACCACCTGCTCAGAACAGCATTAACCACAGTACGTGGGCCCTTTCATTTTAATCCTCACTTAAGAAGATACCCCTCAGGCCTGTCTGCAGGCCAATCTGATGGAGACATTCTCTCAATTAAGGTTCCCTCTTATTGGATGATTGCCGCTTCAAGTTGACAAGAAGCCTACCCAGCACAGTCCCTGTATTCGTCAGTAGCTGGAGATGCAGAGATGCAAGTTCAAAGCATTTGTGGACACACCTGATCTTCCACATTGGCCAAGGTCCAACTTGACAACAGATGAAGCCACAGGAAGAGGAGGGGGACTTGGCGGTAGTTCTCCTAACCCTTCTCCCATCCTCGACCTCCGACTGTCCCTTAAGTGCCCATGTTTCCTGGCATTTCTGTTCAGGTTTTCCCTCACACTTCACAAGGTGAACAACGACACCCATATCTAGTGTCAGAGCCCTGTGTGCTGTCTTCATGCCCACATGGGATACTGACATCAAACCCACATCCTCCGATCGACTGCATCTCCAAACACATAGCAAAGACCCTGTTCTGGGTCACTTTGACCTTGTTCTTGAATTGCTGCCCAGCCTCCAAACTATGCCACTTGCTTTCTCTCTGTTCTCCATGGCAGCCAGGAGGTGGGGAGGGGAGGGGAGGGGGGACACCAACTGTGTCACATGCTTTCTTTAAGACTGGTTAGTCTTTGCTCATCGACCTCAGGGTGAAAATCATGCTTCTTAGTCAGCAGACCTCTTACAATATGACATCTGTTTTTTTGATTGGCTATTTTATTTGTTTACATTTCAAATGTTGTCCCCACCCCCGTTTTCTCTCTGCAAGACCCCTATCCCATCCCCCCCTGCCTCTATGAGGTTGCTCCTCTACCCACCCACCCACTCCCACCCCACTGCCCTAGCATCCCCCTATGCTAGGATATTGAGCCTCCACAGAACCATGGGCCTCCCCTCCTGTTGATGCCAGATAAGGCCATCCTCTGCTATATCTGCAGCTGGAAACATGGGGTCCCTCCATGTGTACTCTTTGGTTGGTGATAATATGACATCTTTATACTCATCTGTCTGTAGTCTCTCCAGCCCCTCCCTCCTCCTTCCAACCACGCAGACATATCTCTGGATAATGCAAGCTTTCTCTCAACTCCTAAGCATTTGAAATCCTGCTCCATCTGCTTAGAACTCTTTCACTGGACACTGTCACCTGACTACGTCCTCTTCATCCACAAGGCTTAACTTAGAGACAACTTCCTCCAGGAAGCATCATTCAAAACCCCCTCGTGCTCAGTGCTGGAGCAAATAGCTTCTCTCTCTCTCACTCTCAATGTTCTTCCTATTTACCCATTTCCTTCAACCAGTGGCACGGCTGCACAGGCATATTATGGCGCATCTCCCAAGAGACAATGATGCTGAGAGTGACATCACCCCACCATAAAGAGTGAGAAGACTGGGTCTTCTTCACATCTGTGTAACAGAACATACTTGCCAGGCGGTGGTGGCGCACACCTTTAATCCCAGCACTTGGGAGGCAGAGGCAGGTGGATTTCTGAGTTTGAGGCCAGTCTGGTCTATAGAGTGAGTTCCAGGATAGCCAGAGCTATACAGAGAAACCCTGTCTCAAAAAAAAAAAAAACAAAAACAAAAAAAAAAGAACATAGTTATTAAATACTAGAACATACTCGCATACTTGGAGTTCAAGAGCAGCTTGGGCTACAAGAGGCACTATCTCAAAAAGTAAATAAATAAACAAATACATAAAAATAAAACAGGAGCAGGTATGCCGGCTTGATAGTTAAGAGTACCAGCTAGCTACTTTTGTAGAGGACCCGGGTTTGATTTCAAGCACCCACATAGCAGTTCACAACAATTTATAACTCTATTTTCAGGCAATCCAACAAACCTCTTCTAACCAGGAAATCATAAGGGGCACATATATACATGTAAACAAATGCTCATACACATAAAATAAAAATAAATATTTTAAAAGAGACTATACCTATTCTAAAAATAAAATAAATCTGGGCATGTTGGTTTCTGCTTTTAAGACCAGTACACAGGAGCTAGAGGCAAGAGGGTCGGGAGCCTCCGCTCCATATTGTGGTCAAGGCCACATTGAGTTGAGACCCTATCTAAAAATAATAAATAAATTATTAAAATAAAAATAAGAGCACACTTGTTGGCTTTGGGGATGGGCAGGTATGTAAGAGGTGGGTGAGTGGGTAGGTGGATAGATGGATGAATGGATGGGTGGGTGGATGGATGGATGAATGGGTGGGTGGATGGATGGGTGGGTGGGTGAGTGAATGGATGGATAAGTGGGTGGGTGAGTGAATAGATGGATAAGTTGGTGGGTGAGTAGGTGGGCGGATGGATGGATGAATGGGTGGGTGGATGGATGGGTGGGTGGGTGAGTGAATGAATGGATAAGTGGGTGGGTGAGTGGGTGGGTGGATGGATGGATGGATGGATGGATGGATGGATGGATGAGTGGATGGATGGATGGATGGATGGATGGATGGATGGATGGATGGATGGATGGGTGAGTGGGCGGGTGGGTGGATGGATGGATGGATACAGAACAGGCTCCTTGGTCCCCATGTCCATTGTTGTAGCCAATCAAAGCCCACACTCTTCATTGTCCCTACCATCTCTCATTTGCTTTCCCACAGTCAGTTTATTGCCCTCTCTTCCTTCCAAGACAAGCCTGACTCATACCCAGAAATCAATTGCTTGTAGTCAAGACATGCATTTTTTTAATTGGTGCCCCAACTCTAAGATGGAATCAGAAATGACAGATTATACCTAAGGTTTTGTTTCTGGTAGCACTACAAACTGGCCAGGCACTTGCCTGTGCTTTCAGGAGCACTGACAATTTGAAGAGAAAGCAGCCTGAATCTTCCCTTCCCTCTCTCTCCCTTTGTCCACTGTCTAAAGTGAAATTGCCTTTGGAAAAGTACAGACATTATCCCCCTCGTGTGAAGGGGGAGGAAGATCTTGGGAGAATTCCGCCTGAGGTTTGAGCCTGGGAGGGGTGTTTCTCAGTGGCAGCCGCTCCCCTAGCATGTGCAAGACCCTGAGTTTAATCCCCAGCACTGCCAGAGGGAACGCCGAAGTCTCCTAAATCAGATCCAAGGCTCTTTCTTAGCCCTAACATTTTTAAAAATCAGGTTATAAAACAGTCACTATTATGGAAAGTAGCATTGCTTGTGACTTAGACATTCTTCATTCTGTTTTTCTACATTTTCCAAATCTCTCCACGAACATGTGTTGCTTTTTAATGAGAAAGGAAACATTGCTGTTTTAAAAACCAATCTGTACATTACAATCCCATAAAGCTATAAAACATACAAGTATATCTAGACACACACATACACATAAATCTTGTATGTTATATATGTCTATAGTTACAAATCCACAAGAAAAGCACGAGAAGGCTCAGCATCAAAATATTAGCAAGGATAAACTCTGCATGTGGTAAGGCTCATGATGCAGTAAGGTAAATGATTACAATTTCCTTCTATTTGCTAAAGTGTCCATATATATGTATATATGTGTATATGTATATATATATATATATATATATATAATAAACACGGTTTATATGATGGTTACTCTAACTGTCAACTTGAGAATCACCTGGGAGGGGCTATCTGATTAGGTTCATTGATGAAGACCCACCTTTACTGCGGGTGGGACCATTCCCTGGGCAGGAATCCTGGACCCTATAAAATGGAGAGGACTCACTAAGCAGACACATTCATCACCCTCTGCCTTCCAACTATGGATGTAAAGTGACCAACTATGTCCCATGCCTGCTGCTGCCATGACTTCTGCCATGGTGGGCTGCAGCCTCTCACAGTGAGTCAGAACAAAAACAAAACAAAAAAGCCTTTTGTCATTTGAGTTTACTCTACCACTGCAATAGGAAAGTAAGATAGTTAATAATCAGAAGAATATTATTTTTAATAATTTGAGGCCTTTTTAACGTGAGCATCATAATTCTCTTACAACAAACTATCAGTATTGTTTAAAGCCATTTTTTTTTTTTACTTTTTCCCCCCACCAAAAGCTAATCTTGTTTCTCTGTCATGTTGTAAAGCGACATTTTACATCGCCCGTGGAGGACTGGAACCTGAGGGGCTTCCTGAAAAGCTGCCAGATGAAGCCTCGGGTTCAGGGTCTGGCTGCAATCATGTTGTTCTAAATAAAGACTAGAAACACACGCTGCCCTTCATTACATAACAGCTGAGCTCTTACTAAGGCATGGCACACTTCTCTCTAAATTACCGACTCCCCGTGCATCAGAATCAATCCTCCCTTCTTGGCTGTTATGGTTTGAAAATAAAATGCCTTGTACATCCCCAGCTCCTGGAACTGTTTTTTGGAGGGGTGGATAGGGGGGTTGGAAACCTTAGGATGTGGGACCTGGCTAGAGAAACTAGGTCACTAGAGGCTGGTTCATGGGGGTCTTTTGTCCCTGACTTTTTCCTGTCTCCCTCTCTCTGCTTCCTGTCTTCCATAAGGTGAGGGAAATCTTCTGCCCACACCCCTGTTGCCACCATGTCCTGCCTAAGTTCATGGGGCTAAGCATGGGATTGAACTGTCTGAAACTGAGAGCCAAGGTGAAGCTTTCCTCCTTTCAGTTGTTTCTGTTGGGTACTGGAAAAGTAACGAAGCCACTGGCTTCCCTGAGGGTGGTAACACCACACAGACCTAGTGCAGACTTTGACTGCTGAGGAGAGAGGTGTAGATTGATGGTAAAGCATTCGCCTAGCAACTGGGAGGCCCCAGGCTCCACACTCAGCACACACATACACACACAATCAGTGAAAGTGACAAATGCCTTTCAAGGTCACTGTAAGAAGAAGTGAGGGCTGGAGAGATGGCTAATTAGTTCAGAGCACTGACTGCTCTTCTAGAGGATCCAGATTTGATTCCCCCAAAACTACATGAGGTCTCACAACTGTCCATAACACCAGCTCCGGAGGACCCGATGACCTTTTCTGACCTCCGATGGTACTGCCTGCCCTTGGTGCACAGACACGCATGTGGATAAAACACCCATACACATCAAGTAAAAATTCTTAAAGACCCAAGGAGGTGAAGCTCAGGAAAACACCTAGGTTAGTTAACACCAATTCTTTGGGGATTGATTCTTTCTCAGAAATGTGTGTTTTGAAAAGGGCTGTCAGCCGCTTAACCTCTGCTTTCTCATTTGTCCTGGGAGGGTGTTTCCATCTGTCTGTCTCCATGCTGATGTAATGAATGTGAGGGTGAACTGTCCATATGTCACTTCAAGGAGTGGCTTGTCCCTGCTGTCAGCTCCTGCACGGTCAGCTTGGAGACAAACTTGCACTGAAGACCGAGCTTGGGACCCAAGGGCCAGCCTGCTCCAGTCACTACAGCACAGCTCCGCAGGCATCAGCCAAGGCTGTTTGGTCTGCATCATAGTTCAGCTTCTCTCTCTTCCAAGTCCTCTCCCTCCCCAGCTATTGATCCCTGATCAATATTCCACATGGCAACTCCATCTCAGCAGCTGTTCAGAGAGCCCGATTGGTGACAGTTAGTGTCCAGGGTGTCTGATAAAGCAGACAACAGAGTAGGACCTCGATCCAGATGACTAACCAAAAGGTGAGGAGAAACAGGCCCAAGCATGAGGTGACCCTGATTTGAGTGTTATGAGCCCACCGGAAGGGACTTGGCACAGGGCATGTGTGTGGAAAGGATGCACTAGCTGGTGTGCCGTACAAGTCATGGGAGATGTGCAGGCAAGTTGTTGCCATAGAGACAATACAATTAGATGAAGAGTTAGTTTCCTGACTGGCATAATAAATTGCCACAAACTTGGCAGGTTATAGGAGCAGAAAAATGTTCTGTAGACCAGAAGTCCAGTGTCACCATGCCTGTTCTTCTGGGGGTGCTGAGGCAGAGTCTGCTCATTGTCTCTCTTCTCATGGGTCCTGAAGAAGCCTGGGGCTTCAGACTCTATGTCTGAGTTCACCTTTATTTGATGTTATTTCCCATGTCCTCTGGGTCCCAAATCCTCCTCCCTTCTCTCATGAGGAAAGACATCTCTCCCCCGAAATAATACTCCTCTGAATTGCACACTCATGTTGAGGACTTTGAATCATGTCTGCCATGACCCCATTGCCACCCTCAGATGTCTGTGATCGATGGATGTTAGAGGAGCCACAACTGAGCCTGCTGCAGTTGCTTACTGAATAATATGTTACTGTTATTACTGTTAGAGCCTGTTGTTCCAGCTGCTCCAGAGGCTGAGGCAGAGGATAGCTTGTGCCTGGGAATTTAAACCCAACCTAGAGACCCTATCTCTAAAATAAAACCAAAGAATAACCCTACTAAATGTGTGCGTGTGTGTGTGTGTGTGTGTGTGTGTGTGTGTGTGTGTGTGNGAGAGAGAGAGAGAGAGAGAGAGAGAGAGAGAGAGAGAGACTGCTTAGTAAAAATCTGACATTGACCTATGAAAGTCAAAGACACACACACACACACACACACACACACACACACACACACACACACACCTGCCAAGAGCCCACAAAGAAGATGTCATCTATGGCAGGTAGACAGAGAGGCCAGATGAGATCCTGGGCTTCATACCCAGAAGGGCCAAGCTCCAGAGAACACGAACTATGCAATCAAGGCAAACCCATATGCCAGGGCTGAGCCCTGCCTAAGAAAAAAAAAGGGGGGGAATGACACTTGAGCTGGGGACATCTGGCCTGGAGTATCTGCCTGAGAAGCTCTAAGCCAGCAGCAGCAGCAGCCCAGCCTTTTGCCAACCTGAACAAGAGCTGTCCCTCAGGATCTGATGCTCCTCCCTTCCTGACCATGAGACCTACATCTAAATGGGCTTGGTGAGGAAAGAGACTACATCCCCACAGAGACACGGGGACAGTGTGCATCCGCATTCAGACACAAGCATAACAGGAGAGTAACAATGTCTGGTTAGCAGGCCTGGAGATTTAACAACAACAACAACAACAGAAAGGTAAGGCTGGATTCTGGAGAGCTTAGTAATTTCTAAGCACACTCTCAAAAAGACAAGAATTAACCCTCGAGAAAGAAGAGTCGGGAATGGAGCTCTATGGTACGTTTACTCTCGAAAGCACAGGAGGAGCAATGGTTCATCCTAAGTAAAGCTGTCACTGCCAAGGAAAGCTGCAGAGGAGAAGATGAGAACACTCCGAAGGTCTGGGAAGATGGCTCAGGGGTCTCCAGCTCTTACATAGGTGCCACGTAGGCATTGTGGCCTGCCTGTGACCCCAGAACCTGGACGACAGAGACAGGATCAGTGAGAACAAGCTGGCTAGTTAAGTAGCCAAACCAGCTCTGGGTTCAAGTGAGAGACTCTGCCTCAAAATATAAGGTAAAGAATGATCAAAGAAGAGCTGGGTGTGGTGGCCACGCCTTCAATCCCAGCACTCGGGAGGCAGAGGCAGGCGGATTTCTGAGTTTGAGACCAGCCTGGTCTACAAAGTGAGTTCCAGGACAGCCAGGGATATACAGAGAAACCCCCCCCCCAAAAAATGATCAATGAAGACACCCAATGTTAACCTCTGGCCTCTAAGTGCTTACACATTAACGCACACATGTGCATTCACACATGCAAACATGTATATACACGGGCATATATACCATATACACAAATACAAGCAAAATCATTATTTTTTTAATGCTCAAGGAAGATGATGTGTCAGAGTCTGCACAGAAACAAAAACCAACAGAATACAAGCACAACACTTACAATACTATAGAAACTGACAGGCCCTAAGATCTGCACTTGGCAAACAGAGTACTCAAGGGAGCTGGCGCTGTAGCAAGACCCAGGGGGAAAACGTCTTTAAGTTTGAGTTGTAAACAGGAAAACCTAGATATGGTAGCATGCACTAAGTTGCATAATAAACTGATGCAGGTGGATCATATGATCACAGGAGTTTGAGACAAGGCTATGCTCCATAGCAAGACCCTGACCCACAAAACAAAAATTCAATGAAAGCTCTTCCATGTAGCCAGGACTGATGGCACAATACAAATGACTGAACTCCAGAACAATGGAGGCCAGGGGGTGGCAACCATTGCCAGAAGCCAGATGGAGATTATTACCCTTGGAAAGATGCCCAAGGGGGGGATGATTCAGAGAGCCAGTCAATGAAGGCAGCACAGATGATATATGTGTGCTACCTGGGGAAAGAAAATAGGGGTGATCTGCAGGCTCAGCACAAGGCTCCCGAGGGACAGCACAACCCTATGCCTTCTTCCAAACCTGAGCCAGTTTGGAGGCCTTGAATTCCACAAGTGGAGGCTGAGTTAGGACCCCTGCATCTCCACAGCAGCAAACACAGCGAGGACTACCGCATCCTGCCCTGAAGGTACCCATGGCAACCATTCCCATCACACTTCTCTGGAGAATGGAGGATGCACTTAGAAGACTTGAGAACATGTGGTCTGAGCTGCCCTTCAGTGTCCTGGCCTCCTCTGACAAAGCAGGGGACATATAGAAACACAGTCATAAATGGATTCCTGGGCCCAGAGGCCAGGAAGATGGCTCTGCATTCTCTTACCTCTGCTCGGCATCTCTGCTTCCTCTCCTCATCTCTCTCTCCCCCTCTCTTCAAGCTTAAATCTCTTCCCCTCTCCCTTCCTCTTCTCTGTCTATTGCACCTCTGTTTCTACAACCCTTACCCCTCAGTCTTACACACTCTCACCCATCTTAGGTCGTCAGAAGCTTTTGCATCAGTTTATAGAGCCCTTACCACACCCTTCTTCCAATCAACTTCTATCTTGCCTGTACTCAGTTCAGAAATTCTCTCTGGAGCTTCGGGAGAACTGCTTCGAGGTCTCCATACCTGTCTCAAGCATGGTGGCAACTAGACTATAACCACCAGAGTTCCCTGAATTGATCTAGAGACTCAGAGCAATCCTTATTGAAACTCAAGCTGACTTCCATTCAGAAACTGAAAAGCTGTCCTAAAATTCATGCAGAAATACAGTTGATTCCCCAGTAGACAAATCTACAGCAAAGCAAGGCTATGTAGATTAACCCAAGGCCCTGAGTATAGGTCAATGGAAGAGAACTGACTGCACATAATAAAACCTCAAGTGGGCAACTGATTTTTGCCTGGGTAATTCAATGAAGACCTGGCCATCCCTTCAACAAATGGTACAAGGACAAGGGGAAATCCACATGTGTCCACAGTACACAAAAACTGGCAAAGATGGCTCAAAGGCCAGAACTGAAGAGATGAAAATGGGTACTCAAATATAAAAGCCCTTCTCCATCAGGGAAATACAGGGCAAAACCATGAAATTCCACAAAAAGGGCTAAAATAAAAAGATTAAATATGATGGTTCTTTAAGAAATTAAACATAGGCAAGCGGAGTCAGGCAGTGGTGGCGCACGCCTTTAATCCCAGCACTCGGGAGGCAGAGGCAGGCAGATTTCTGAGTTCGAGGCCAACCTGGTCTACAGAATGAGTTCCAGGACAGTCAGGGCTATACAGAGAAATCCTGTCTCAAAAAACCAAAAAAAAAAAAAAAAAAACCATAGGCAAGTGGGCTGGTACAGGACAGTAATGCCAACAGTCAGGAGGTAGACTAAGGGCGATCAGAAGTTCAAGGCAAGTCTCAGCTACATAATTAAATGCTGCCTGGGTATGGTGAGTGTTTAGAATTGCCAACCTGACAGATTCTAGAATCACCTGGTGGGTGGACCTGTGGGCATACTTATGGGAGGACTGTCTAGATTTCATTAACTGAGGTGGGAAGACAGTTCCCACTTCCACTATGGGAGGCGCCATTCACCTGGCTAAGGTTGTAGAGTGTGTAAGCAGAGAAGAGGAGCTGAGCAGCAGTGTGTATTCACCCTTCTCTGCTTTCTGACTGTGAAGCCTGTGTCACGTACACGTACCTTCAGAGCAGTGCTGTTCACGATGGTCAAAGTGTTGAAACTATCCCAGCATCTGTCTACCGAAGGGCTAAGACCTTGTCTGTTCAGGCAAGGGAATGTTACTCAGTCCTTTTTAGAGCACATTTATTATGTGTGCACGTACATACAACATGATGAACATGCAGAAAGGTCAGAAGACGATTTGAAGGAGTCGTTTCTCTCCTTCCACCATGGGGCTCCAAGGACTGAATTCAGAATGTCACATTTGGGGACAAACACTGTTACCTTCTGAGCATTCCCATTCACTCTTCAAAAAGAAGGAGGGGCTGGGGACATGGCTCAGTGGCTAAGGTATTTGCTACTCAAATGTGAGGTCCCAAAGTTAGATTCCAGAACCCATGATGTGGGTGTGGAGACCCATTCTAGCCTCAGAAGATGGAGACAAGGATTCCCCAGATATAGTGGCTAGAAAGACTAGGCATATCAACCAGATCTGAGTTTGATTAAGAGAATAAAGTGGAACCGTAATAGAGAGTGATTCCTAACATCCAACCTCAAGACTCAACATGGACACACCCACTCTCCCATGCACCTGCACACACCCAGCATACAAAACACACTTGCACCAAAGGGCCGTGGGGTACTAGGAAAGAGATTCTGGCATGGGCCACCATATGGATGAGCCTTAAGGACATTGTGCTAGGTAAAATAAGCCAATCAGGAGGAGGAAAAAAGATAAATGCTGAATGATACCAGCACCTAGCATGATAAAACTGGTCAAGCAGACAGTTGCCCAGGCTGGGGGAAAAGAGGCTGGGGCATTCAGAGTCAAAAGGGAAAGAAACGCAGTTTAGGATGATGCTGGGTTTGGCGATAGATGGTGATGGCTAAACAGCTTTGTGAGTTCACTTAACACCCCTGAGTTATGAGGTTAAAATGGAAATTTTCATAATATATATGTTTTTTTATAATACTAAATAAAAGGATTTTTACAGTTGCCTAATAAATGAGCTGGGAGTAGCTCATTAGGGTAAGCATGTTAAAGGCCTGGGATTCTATCCATAGCATGTCCATCCATGTATGATTAAAGATCAAAACATGTAAAAATCACGGGAAGAATCATGGATCGAGTCCTGCTCCCCCAGCTTGGAGTCTCAGGAAATGTCCTCTAATCACTTTAGTTACAAATACAACCCTAATAAAACATTCTCTTGCCTTTCGAGAGGCTTCCCAGAACATTAAAGAACATTGGTTTCTTCCCTGTGGACTGGGATTATACGACTTCAGGGTGGACCCACAAGTTATTAGTTACAATACTTTTGGAGAAGGAGGGGATGAAATTTGTGGTGCTTACATAAGCTGCTGTAAGAGACAGGCAGTCTGTGAGCCTGTAGGAACAGTGAGGAGGTGGTTAAGAGCCAGTCACCGTGCAGCAGTTGGAGCTGGGGCCAGAGGAGGAGGGAAGGGCATCACACCTGAACAGAGTACCTGAATCCCAAAAATGTCATCACAGCGGCATTCTAATGGAGGCATCAGGAGTCCTATCACAACCTATCACAACCAGGAGAGATGGAGAAACAGCTCCTCCCACGCAGCGCTGTCCCAGGACTGCTGATTTCCTAAGTCATTGGCTCTCAGTAGGCTCCTTAAAGCACAGAGAGCGAGACCACCAGAGATGCTGTTTAATAGGCTGGAGGAAACCAGAGAGCGTACATACACTGAACAAACCCCCAGGCAAGGCCTCTGGTGTTGCTGCCTTGAGGACCACATGCTGAGAATACTGCCATTCTGTGCTAGTGCAGACCGGGTATGGTCGGTCTGTCTGGCTCTGCTCCTATCTGTCTGCCCATCTTCATGTCCACTCATCTACCTCTACCCCTTCCCCCCGAATAAACCCCCTTATGCCAGATCTGTTGCATGGTGTTATTTCTCAGGGGACCCCCTAGGCATGGGTCTGCCAGGCATCCATAACAGAAAGAGTTCCAGAACCTCCTGCTTCCCACTGACCAGACCCCAGCCTCACTGCGATACAGTCTCCCTGGGTGCCCGAGAAGGAAGCCACAGTGTTCTCCCCACCACGCCAGCTCACACTGCACTCCCACTGTTCCCCGCTCCTGCTCCTGTTTCTTTCCCCAAGGGAGGGATGGTGATCTCTCCTCAGTTCTAGAAGGTCCCTCAGACTAGGAGGATCACCTTACCAGCGAGGCCACCAGGAAGCCAGGTTCAAGCCAATCAGTGCCTGTTCTTCTCAGCTCTTCTCATTGGTCCAGGGGTGGTCATGTGACTGAATCCAGCCATAGATAATGCAGGAAGGAGTAACCTAGTTACTTGGATGAGGCAGCTTCTGCTTCAGTTGCCAGTGGCAGTCATCTCTGGCCAACCTGGAGTGTGGCTGGACCTAGAGAAGAGTAAAGAAATGGAACCAACACCCTGCTGTCTACTTGAAGTCTAGCTGACCGCTGAATTTATTTTAAGCTTTCAGAGTCCAAATCTGTCGCAGATATCAGGAACTGAGTGGCCATGTCAGTGACTCCTCAAAGCATCTGGGGAGGGAACAGAGATCCTTTGTTTCCCTGCTCCATGCCTTACTTTCTGCAGTCTTCTACGGAAGAAGAAATGGTGTCGTGTTCAATAAAGACGGGCAGAGTTGTCGTGGGGCCAGGCTCTTGTAATACCTACAACGCTTATGAGAACTATTGTAAGACCCAGAAACGAGGAACTCTGGTCCGGAACTCTCTTGGGTCCCCAGAAA
>NC_034591.1:130766831-130768814 GCF_900095145.1 Mus pahari | reverse complement strand
TCAGCTGCCCTAAGAGAACAAAGGCTCTTTACTAGCCACATTTCTAATGATCTGGGGAACAGGTTTTGGGGAAGTTTTAAAATTTAGGGCTCCACACTATCAATGCAGAAATCTATATGCAGCAAAACAACTTTTTTAAATCCCCAGAAATGAAAACAACAAGAGAGTCTCAGAACAGAACTCATGGCCAGCAGGTCTGGTCTAAAGGAAGTGCTTGAACATCTTCTTCCAGTAGTAAAAGAAGACACCAACGGAAAGGAATTTAGGATTTGGAACAAGGAGAAACCACAATAAACGTATGTGGGAGGAAGTGTAACAGAATAACAATATTTATTCATGAACAGAAATTTCAGTATCCTCAACATAATAACAACAACGACGACAATACTAATACTAATACTACTAATAAAAATAATAATAATAATAATAATAATAATAATAAACGGAGGTAACCTGTAGACTGTCCTTGAAATCACTCAAATAATGAGGGACAGCAGGACAAACAAAAGTATGTTCACTTTCCCCATTCCCACTGATGTGGAGGTCAGTGGACACAATGAAACAGAAATTAAATTAAGGGTGAGAGATGGCTCAGTGGTTAAAGAGCACTGGCTGTTTTTCCTGAAGTCCCAAGTTAAATTCCCAGCAACCACATGGTGGCTCATCTGTAATGGCATCTGGTGCCCTTGTCTGATGTGTCTGAAGACAGCGACAGTGTATTCATATACATAAAATAAATAAATCTTAACAAAAAAAATAAAGATGTTGGATGAAAGAAATTATATTGCTCATAGTTGCAGACAACATGGGTTTCTATGAAGAAACTGAAAGGAATCTCCAATAACTTATGGAACTAATAAATAAGTTCAACAGGGTTATAGGTTATAAGACAAGTATACAAAACTAAAAAAAAAATTTTTTAAATAGCAGTAAAAAGTCAAAAATGTGTGCTACTTACTAGAGCTCAAAAATCTCTCAGGTATTAATCGAACATACCACGTGTAGAATCTATAAGCTGAAGATTACAAATGGAGAACTCCTGCATCATCTCCAGCAGGTAGAAAGCTTGAAAAATACAGCTTTCCCTGAACTGAGGCAAAGAGCCCCTGCTACCTGAGATCAGGACACACACACAAACCAGAGAAGCACACACAAGAGCTACTTCCCTGAAATAGAAGCTTCTGGAATCAGAGAACTGTTAAGATCATGCTTAACAGTAACTTTGATTAACTGCTGAAGAACGAGCTTGGACTCACACGTGAGGGAGGGACCCCGGGGGACACAGTCTCAGAGTCGGTTACTTCTGTGAAGCTCACCAGACTCTCATAGTTATGAGCCTAAAACATTCTTGTCCTGGTTTGAGAAGAGGAAAAGGGAAGCAACCACCGTGGAAGAGGTCAGAACATACTCTGCTTTGAAATACCACACCCCAGGGTCTTTCAGAGTCCAGGTCCACACCTGCAGAAAGGACATTTCCCTGACTCTGGCGCCCCCTGGCTTTCCTGCATCAAACCTTGTCCTGGAGTCTAGAGTCTGGGATTTGACCATTTAATCCTCTCCCTGTATTTCCTGGCTTGCCAGCAGTGCCCCAGGGTAGTAAACAGCAGATGACAGTCACAAATGCCGGAAGATAGACTCGGTCTGATAGGGAATAGCTGGGAATGACCAAAGACAGAAAAGGGACATTAGAGGCATGAGAAGCTTCAGAACAAGCTGCTTTAGCAAACATTTAAAAACCTAAACCCCACCCAGGTCAACATGGTAACCACACGCTAAAGAACTACACTTAGAAGACATAGGAAGGTGGATCTCTGCATGTTCAAGGCCAATCTGGTCTACATAGAGTTCCAAGCAGCCAGGGCTATGTAGTGATGCTCCATTGTATAAAAGAAAGAAAAGAAAGAAAGAAAGAAAGAAAGAAAGAAAGAAAGAAAGAAAGAAAGAAAGAAAGAAAGAAAGAAAGGAAGGAAGGAAGGAAGGAAG
>NC_034591.1:130741735-130766291 GCF_900095145.1 Mus pahari | reverse complement strand
GAAGAGAGAGAGAGAGAGAGAGAGAGAGAGAGAGAGAGAGAGAGAGAGAGAGGAGACACAGAGACTCAGAGATATCTCAGATGTGGCAGATGGTGGGATTGCCACATAAGAAACTTAAACTGTGTATCATTCATGTGCCAAGGGCTTTAGTGGAAAACAGGCTGCATGCAGGAAGTGGATCATATAAGTGCAATGGTAGAAATTCTGAGAATCAAAAGATAGTCCCAAAAAAATAAAAAAATATTTAATGCAGCAAGCAAACAAAGGAAAAAAGGGGATGCCTCTAATAGGGCACAATACTGTGGGTGTGGCTAAGAAAAGTCCCCAACCTGAACACAAGTCAATAGAAATACCTGAGACTAAAGTGCAAGGAGGAAATGGAAGTGGAGGGAAGAGAATGGTGAGGCAGAGGAGAAAAAGAGACAGAGCACAAGGGGAGGACCTGGAAGAGCTGTGCACTCACCAGGGAGGACCCGGAGCACCCATACACTCACAGGGAGGACCCGGAGCATCCGTGCATTCGTAGGCATGTCCTCTTCCATCATGATGTGTTCATTGACCCAGACACTCATCAGATACACTCTATCGGAAGCTGTTTTAAAAATAATGTATTTATTTTTAATTTTATGTGCATTGGTGTTTTGTCTGCATAAATGTATATCTGTGTGAGGGTGTTTGATCCCCTGGAGCTGGAGTTACAGTTGTGAGTTGCCATATGGGTACTGGGAATTGAACACAGGTCTTTTGGATGAACAGGCAGTGTAACCACTGAGTCATCTCTCCAGCCCCCTCTGTGAGAGTTTTAATAGTACTTGTTCTCCAGCCTCTGTGTCAACTTTGTAGATCTGGCCCAGATGATGGGGCTGAGAGTTCCAACCCTCAATCACCTGGCCTTTCCTGTGACCAGCCCAATTCAGAGTCTATCCAAGATTCCTACCTTGAGTCTCCTCAAGTGTGACCAAACAAGGGTTCTTTTGTTTTGTTTCGGGGTGTGTGTGTGTGTGTGTGTGTGTGTGTGTGTGTGTTATGTATGCCTGGTTTCCGTGTGTGGTGCACATGTGTATGTGTAGGTATACATATATGCACATATGTATGGAAGCCTGAAGTTGACATCAGGTGTCTACCTCGGATCATTCTTTGTTTTTTTTATGGAAGCAAAATCTCTCACCTAAGCCAGAGCTCCCTGATTCAGGATAGTTTAGCTAGTGATCATAAAGGGCTCTTTCTGAGCAGTGAAAGATGCTTAAATCTCTCAGAAAATTCCAAAGATTTTAGGAATGCTCTGCTAGAAATCAAAGATAAAGGGTAAATTGACTTACCCTACAGGATGCATTGGTTGTAGGATATCTTCTCTATTCCTCTGTCCATGAAGAGGCCCTAGTGATATCCAAAGCAGTAAGATGCCAATGAAAGACTCACAAACATAGTCTACAAAATTATTGGGATTTTTACATATGAGTATTGATGAAAAGGACAGGAGGCATTGTTATGGATGGGGCTCCCAAGTAGGCCAAAGCTAAAAATGAAGTTACTTGTGCTAAAGATACCCATCACCAATTGAAAACTGTTTACTGACCTAAGAAGACAGAAGAGAAAGATAACAACCAGTTCCCCAAACATGGCAGCTCCAACCGCCATAACAAAATCCCCTCTGCCTTACTTGTCACACAGAAACGGGACCTGAAGTTACCTGGGGCTACCCCACCAATTACCCGCCTATTGTTCTCTCTCCCTGTCCTTGCCTAACCCAGAACTTGTTTTGAAATGACCAGTGTGCATTAGTTAGTTCCCATGTCTGCTTTGTTGGTGTCCTTCTCTCTCTGTAAAGTTTACCCCCACTTGGTTCAGGGACACAGTGACCCTGTTTTATGGAATGAAATATTACCCGACGCTAAGCTGAAACAATAAAGCTGATTAAGAACTTTAAAACAACCTCATGTCATTTTGTTCTCTAAGGACGGTAATTAATGCATCTGGAAGCTGTCCAGTTTCTCTCAGAGCCACAGACTGCTCAGGGCCTTCAGGGGAAAGAAGTCAGGTGATAAGAAACAATCAGAGAGGGGGTGGGGGGAGACAGGAGGAAGCCAAGTCTTGGAAACTGCAAAGTGATACTTGTTCCATTTTTCTCATGAAAATTCTCGGTGCTTACTGACACTGTAATGCTCTGAGACTCCATGACAAAGTCACCCATTTTCCTCTATTTATCCCAGAATTTCCAAATTTCATTTGCCTTTGAAATGTTTTCCAAAATTGTCAGTAATAGTTCAGGAAAACCCACTTTGGGACAGACTTCAGATCTGATAGCCTGCAGACCTCCACTTCTGCAGATGGACTTCATACGTAGCAATTACTTCTTTCTCTTTGGACCAGATGCGTCACCATCTCATTTTCTCCCAAACTTTAGGCCAGTTTTAGGGTCACAGAGTGGCCAGTTGTTTCTCGCTTGAAGATTCGGGACAGTTGAGAGTAACAAGAACCAAATCCATAGGGTCGGGAGTCGTCAGCACTCCCTGTCTGTTAAACCAGTTTTGTTTTGTTTATCGTGCCAACCCTATATGTGTCGTGCACATGTATGAAAATAGGGGACTAGAGTCACTTGCTAAGTCATCAGTCAAGCATGCAGAGAAGCTGTCAATTTTACTCTCTTCCTTCCAACGTTTTAATGATTTCAGCCCGTGAAATAAACCAATACACAACAAAACAACAACAAACAGTGAACAGAATGCACAGATGGTTATTCCATGTTTAAACAGAAAGGCCACACATATCCAGTACGAGTTTCACAGAGGGACAAGATGGCTGAACTTCCTGTTGGAGTTTACAGAGGAAAAGGGGGGGTGTAGCTTTTAAGCTGTGGAAGGCCAGAGAGAGGAGGGGGTCAGTGAGCAAGGGTTATCTTGTTTGTCATCTTTTAGCTCAGTGCTCAGGGGTTAAACCCAGGTCCTCACATAAATAAGCAACAGCCCATGGATTTTATCACCACACATAACGTCTCCCAGATAACAGTCCATCTCTGTCTAAGCTGCAAGTGTCAAACCCTTTCTCCCCATCCCTGTACCCCTCTCCAGCTATTCATGCAGGCAGAATACCACACAGAAAACAAATGCTTTTTTTAAGTATACACAGTAAGGGCTGGAGCACTGGCTCAGTAGTTAAGAGAACATGATCTTCCTGTGGACCCAGGTTCGGATCCCAGCACCCACATGAGGCAGCTCACAATTGCCTGTAACTTGAGTTCCTAGGGATCCAATGGCCTCTTCTGGCCTCTAGGGGCACTCACACGCACATGTACATGAAGACACACATGTTTTTAAATATTATATATCTTCATTTAAAAAGAAAAAGAAGGGCAGATTAACACCCCTCTCTGCTTTTGTCAACAAATGGCTAAGTAAGTGGTTCAACTGTTAAACACACACACACACACACACACACACACACACACACACACGCACACGCACATCAGATCTCAGGGGACATCCAGAACATGAGGCCCTTAGGTTCCAATGCCAACATCACAAAAATAAAATATAATAATAATAATAATAATAATAATAATAATAATAATAGGAGCCGGGCACTGGTGGCACATGCCTTTAATCCCAGCACTTGGAAGGCAGAGGCAGGCATTTTTCTGAGTTTGTCGAGACCAACCTGGTCTACAGAGTGAGTTTCAGGACAGCCAGGGCTACAGAGTGAGTTTCAGGACAGCCAGGACTACAACAGAAAAACCCTGTCTCAAAAAACCAAAATAAATAAATAAATGATTAAAAAATAATAGAACCAGAATTTTTTCACCAATCATTTTTCCTGTTCTTTTAAAACACGGGTAAAAGACCAAAGCTTACAGGCTACAGGCATTATACAGAGCTCTACCACCCAGCCCAGGGGAGTCTTCTCAGTAAATCCTAGCCTGGCAAAATCCTTGTTAAAAAAATACGGAGACACCTGCTAGATAAGCTAGAGAGTGAGGCCCAGCATTCGCTGAAATCAAGTGGCATTTATCTTTGGAAATGGCTCTCAAACATTTTTTCTTCGTTGGCATGAGCTTTCCATCAGAACCTCAGAGCTATTAGATCGAACACGAGGGCTTTTTAATAGCTCCCTAACGCAGTGAGGCACTGTAATTTAAAAGAGCAGATGAGCCGAAGGGGAGCAGGGGGATTTCTGCTGAGGAATGCAAATGTGTTCTCTGCTGTTCAGCTTCTGCCTCTTCCCGGGCAGAGGCAAAAAAAACAAACCGCACACAGGAGTGGGATGGAACTTTCCAGCTGGTGGTTTTGTGTTAGCAGGAGGGAGCGTGTTGTGAAAATGAAAATTACTGATAATTAGATGTAAATGCCTGCAAGAGAGGGAAATGGTGACGGATTGAAGGCTTTTTACTTCTACCAGGGGCTGAGCCCTATTGGTGGCTGTTGAGAACCCGTGTGTCTTTTCCAGGGGAATTTAGAAGTGTGCTGATGCTTACACCCAACAATTCCACTTTTAGGCAGCAAGATTTTTTAGAAATTATTTATTTGTGTGTGTGTGTGTGCATGCGTGTGTGTGTGTGTGTGTGTAGTGTGTGTGTGTTATGCGTACGGGGGTACACACGCTACAGCCTGTGTGTGAAGGTCAGAGGGCAACTTTTGTGGAGTTGTTCTCTCCCTCCATTCTTCTGCCAGTTCTAGGACTTGAACTCAAGCTGTTTGGCTTTTGTAGCAAGCACCTTTACCTGCTGAGTCATCCTGCCAGCCCGGGAATCAATTTTATATCAATACAGTACTTGGCACGAACAAAAGGAAATATCCGGAGGGCTGGAGAGCTGGCACAGCAGCAGAGGAGAGCACTTGTCATGGAGCCTTCTGACCTATGTCCTGAAATCCCCCCCCTCGGGGGGGGGAAGGAGAGAGAATGGATATCTCCAAATTGTCCTCCGACCTCCATGGACATGTCGCATATATGTACTCACGTGAAGACACAGAAATGGAAAATCATTTTAAAAGGGATAACTCAAAAGGTACTCACTGTCTCATGTGTGAAAACTAGAAATGGGACTGTGGGGTTGGCTCTGCGTTACAGCCATGGCTAGTGTATACAAGGCCCCGTGTCGAAGGACCAGGATTGCAAAAAGGAAAGAAGAGAAATAATCTGTGTCCATCAGCATGGAATCTCCATATTTTAGAATAATTCTCTGATAGTAAAGGGATAAAATACATCTATATACCCTGACGAAGATGCCCTTGATATGTGAAGTGGTGAAAAGAGGACATTGGAAAATAATCTTTCATCCATTTCCACTTAAAAATGTTTTAAACGTTAATATATTCTTAAGACTATCTGGAAGAATATGGACTGAAGATTTCCAGTGGTTTCCTCTGGGGATGAGATACATAGCTTGTAATGTTTACATTTTTATGAGCTTGCATTACTCTTGCCAGCGAAGGGGTGGGAGGAATGTTGAGTTATTTCCTCAAGGGGAGAAAGAAGATAAGAAACGGCTGGTAACAAGGTTCGTTCGGTCTCCAAGAGGAAGGGTTCTGTGTACTTTCTTGGTGAGTGCAACTCATATCCAAGCCATCAGGGCGGGAGAGAGGATTCCTTAGAATGAATCAAAATGCTGTTGCCAACACAGGAAGCCTGAAGCCGGGAGCCTTCCCTCCACCTTCTTCCTCTGGTCTCCCGACTCCCTCGCCACTGTCCTGGAATTCCACTCATGGTTTCCACACAGCTGATTTCTCATTCTTACCAAACGACTCCCAGGCCTTTTTTTGTTGTTCTTCTTCATGGCAACACTGTTGCAAGCGCGCCTTCTTTACTTTCCCTGAAGCTTCTCACTGGTTATTTGACCCCACTAGGTCCCTGCTCAAAACCTTTCAAAGACCGACTAGAGTGAGGAAGACCTTGGTGTGTGGCCAGCCCTGCACTTGAACTCCGCTTTCACCACATGTCGTGAGCTCAGGACCGGTGCTCACCTGTAAAATGTAAAATGCCGGTGATATTACTACTTTCTCTCTCTCTCTCTCTCTCTCTCTCTCTCTCTCTCTCTCTCTCTCTCTCTCTCTGTGTGTGTGTGTGTGTGTGTGTGTGTGTGTGTATACATACTCATGCATGCAGAAGTACCACAGTGCACACATAAAGGTCAGAGGACAACCTCCAATGTAGGTTTGAGACAGGGTCTCTTAGTGTCCTTCAGAATGTACCACAGGCTAAACAACCCTCAAACTGTTCTCCCGTTTGCCTCCCATCTCACCATAGGAGCCTGGGGATTACAGACTTGGGCCACCACGCCTAGCTTTACATGGTCCTGGTGATCCAAGCTCAGGTCTTCAGGCTGGCACACGTTAAGCACTTTTCTAGCAGGACCCTCTCCCTGGTCCCTTAGTAGGAGGTTGGTTGTTGTTTTAAAATTTAAAAACAAAGCCGGGCGGTGGTGGTGCACACCTTTAATCCCAGCACTTGGGAGGCAGAGGCAGGTGGATTTCTGAGTTCGAGGCCAGCCTGGTCTACAGAGTGAATTCCAGGACAGCCAGGGCTACACAGAGAAACCCTATCTCAAAACAACAACAACAACAGAAGATTTAAAAACAAATTTTATTTATGTGTATGAGAGATCACCTGTATGTATGTATGTATGTATGTATGTACATATGTACATATGTATGTATATATGTATGTATGTCACCTGCAAGCCTGGTGCCCTTGGAGCTCAGAAGAAGGCATCAAATCTTCTGGAACTGGAGTTACAGATGGTTGTGAGCTACCATGTGGGTGCTGGGAACTTATCATTGAGCCACAGCTGCAGGCATGGTATATTGTCATTTGCTGTGTTGGGATGGAACCCAGGTCTTTGTGTGTGCTAGGCAATCTCCCTAGCACTGAACCACACCACCCAGCCCTAACCACTGAGACATACCACCCAGCCCTAAACACTGAGACATACCACCCAGCCCTAACCACTGGGACATACCAACCAGCCCTAACCACTGGGACATACCACCCAGCCCTAACTACTGAGACACACCACCAGGCTCAAACAGTTCGTTGTTGTTGTTGTTGTTGTTGTTGTTGCTGCTGCTGCTGCTGCTGCTGTTTTAGAGCAAGAGCTTTCTGAGTATTCCAGTCCAACCACAAACTTGCCAAAGCTTACCTAGAACTCTCCACCCTCCTGCCTTAGCCCCAGGAGGAGCTGGGACTGCAGGTAGCAGTGTTGATCTTTGAGAGGCGGTGCACAGCTTCAAAGAGTCTGGAGCTCAGCCATCTCCTGAAGGCTCCTGCCATCTTGAGCAGGTTTCTCTCACTGTGTAAAGAACTCTACGATATCTTCTACCTCAGGAACCCATTTTCTAAAGAAAAGGCATGGGAATTACAGGCCCTTGGTGATACCATCCCTGAAGGGACAAGAAGACTTCTCCGATCCTAAAATTGAATGCAAATGTGAGGGAATGTTTATACAATATGTTTCTTTTTATGGACCATTTTATTTATTATCAGAGTTGAAAAGGACTTTTAACATGAAGAAACCACAGCCAGTTTCTAGCAATCACAATCTCCTGGGGCTGGCATGTTTTACATCTTTTTTGTTTTTCTAAATCTTCAAATTCTCCTACAACTTGGTACTAGAGGTGATAGCTCCACAATGTTGTGAATGAGGTAGTTCGTGTCTTCATCTTAGCCCTTGGGAGACAGAGGCAGGTGGATGGCTGTGAGTTCAAGGCCAGCCTAGTCTATATAGCAAATTCCAGGGCTGTTGCACAGTGAAACCCTGTCTGAATGCTTTGAGGCCAGCCTGGTCTACAGAGTTAGTTCCCGGACAGACAGGGATACACAGAGAACCCCTATCTCAAAAGACAAAAAAAGAGATACTTCAAAATACGGATGATTTACTTAATTAAATGGCTTAATAACCATTCGTAATTTTAGCGCTGCAAAGGATTTGTAAGGCTCTATAGGAGGTTGTCGCAGGATGGACATGCAATGTGCTCCTCCGCCGGCTAGAGGGCGCGACGGAGCCTCGGCCTCCCCGCAGGTCGCCAGCTGCCCGCTCTGAAGCGCGCGTGCGTGGAGGGGCGGGACCGGGCGGAAGCGCGGTCCGCACGACCGGGAATTGCGAGCACAGGGTCGGCACAGCACCGTCTGTCCTGCCGGCGGGCCAGCCCGCCCATGGCGCTGCAGGCGCTGCACAGCTCGGGCGTGGGCCTGCGCAGGATCCTGGCTCACTTCCCGGAGGACCTGAGTTTGGCCTTCGCCTACGGCTCCGCGGTGTATCGCCAGGCGGGACCCAATGCCCACCAGGAGGTGAGTCGGAGGCCCCCTCGTTCCCCGACCAGTCCCATGCCTGGCACCTGTCCGCCCTCGCCGGTCCTCGCGTGCCTTCCATCCCTGCGGAGCCCGGACACGCCAAGAGCCAATTAGTGAAATGTTCATCCTAGCAAAGTGTCCTTCGGTGTGAGCGGAATTTGGATTTCCCTGGTCAGGGTTGGCTGAAGGCTGCCCTCGAACTCACAGTACTGGAATTAAAGGCTCGTGCTGCCACGCCAGGCACATCTGTATTTTACATTTACTGAGTGGTTATATCGCAAGCGCACATGCACCGCTGCGCACACTTGAAGGTCACAGGACGACTTGAGGGAGTTGTTTCTCTCCTTGCACCACGTGGGTTGTGGTAGGTTGAACTCAGTTTATCTGGTTTGGCAGCAGGTGCCACTATATGCTGATCCATCACCAGCCTGAGCTGATAGGATATGTGAGGGATGTGTAGTCTGCCTCCATCAATCTAAGTCGGGAGCGATGAGGAAGAGGTAGTGAGTGGCATTTCAGAGACATAGTGGGAAGGGGGAAAAAAACAAAGTAGCAGGTCCTACTTAAGTGTTTTCAGCCTTTGTCGTTGGAGTTTTCCATAGCTTTTTAGAAATACAAAGACTGGTTTTGTCCACAGGGATTGATTTCATTGACCTAGGACTTTAGCAGTGTGTAAAGCATCCCAGGGGATTAATTGGAAGCCAACTTTGAAAATCCCATCCAAAGATAAGGAGAATATACGGAATGCTCTGTGGGCTTCAGGTTTCTGATGGCAGACCGCCCTAGGTCTTCTGACCGTGAAAGGTAATAGTGTAGCACTTTGGAACTTTCGTTTTTTTTCTCTAGTGTTTTGTGGTGGTGCTGAACTCTTTGTTCCTTCACTTCCCAGAATCCCATGTTAGACTTAGTGTTCACAGTAGACGACCCTGTTGCCTGGCACGCAATGAACCTGAAGAAGAATTGGAGCCACTACTCCTTCCTCAAACTCTTGGGGCCGAGGATCATCTCATCCATCCAGAATAATTACGGTGCCGGAGTCTACTTCAACCCCCTGATCATGTGTGACGGGAAGGTAAGGGCCTTCAGGCCTTGGCCTTAACTAAGAGGTTGTAATTTGGCAGTAGAATCCCAGTGAAATATTATGTCCACGTTCTCAGGAAACAGCCTCACCCCATCCAGCTTTCTTAAACCTAGGCATAGACAGGACTGGAGTCTCCATCTGTGCTTGACTGTAACTGGTATCCAAGAGCATGGCTGGCTATGATTTGACTTTATGTTATCTTTTGACCTTCGGCCAAGTAGTTCTCAGGTTTTAATCTGTTGGCCACACTGCTTTACTGGGCCCTGGGTAGGAGTGCACATTTGAGAGCTGCTATCTGGGAAGTATGGAGAAGCTGTAGGACCACTGAGGACCAGGATAGAGAGTGATGTCATCTAAGAGGAGGAACAGGTACTACCAGGAAGTGAAGAGGGTGTCAGGTGACTGGGAGCATATGATGTCACGTGATGGGAGGGAAGTTCTTGGTGTCCATAGGTGGGTAGGATTTGAGAGTTGCGTGTTAGAGGGCAGGTAAGATGTTTGGATCCCCTCAAAATAGATTGTCTTATGTCGGGAACCCTATGTGTTATGCAGAACATGTCAGGCACTGGCGATACAGCTTAGCTACATTATACTTCCCTGGGTCCTGGATTTGATCCCCAGCATGGGGAGGGATCAAACTAAATGAAGCATCCTGGTTTCTCAGAGGGGCGGTGGGAGATGGGGTCGGGCATGACCTGTGGGTTTGCCTGTGCCAACACTAATACCGGTTGCTTAGGGCAGTCTAACCTTTACAGGTGTGTGAGTCTCCTGGGGATCCTGTTAAAATGCAGGTCCAGATTCAGTTGGTCTGGGATGGAACCTGAGATTCTGCCTATTTGACAAGCCCCAGGTAATGACCCTACAGTTGGTCAAAGGTCCAGGCTGTAAAGAGCAGAGACAGGATTGTGAGCCTGCCCAGTGCTCCATCTGTCATCTTAAGGTCACACCTTAACTTTTCTTATTTTATTTTTATTTTGTTGTGTTTTTGTTTTGTTTTGAGACAGGGTTTCTCTGTATAGTCCTGTCTGTCCTGGAACTTACACTATAGACCGGGTTGAACTCGGACTCAGAGATCCACCTGTCTCTGCCTCCCAAATGCTGGAATTAGAAGTGTGCACACCACGCCTGGATTTGCATCGGCTTTGCTGGTCCTTTGTGCACCTGCCTGCTGCCCTATGCAGTAAAGGAAACCTCAGTCTAGATAGGGGAAGGGACTTCATAAGGTCATGTAGCAAGTTCCCTGAACTTCCAGGCCTGCCAGTGACCCTGGGGACTCCTCAATGCCACTTATCTGGTGCAGCACAGCCTTATGCTTCCTTTTGTGTTGTGCAAAACCCATAATTAATAATCTGCCAAGGCTGGCTTTGATAAGTAATTTCCAAACAACATTACAAGCTCAAGGAACCAAATGTTTGTGCATGGTTGTGTGCCACAGCGGCTGTACTTTCTAATTGAAATTTGTTAGCTACTTTTTAAATATTTACGGCCTGAGAAGACTACTTAGATATTTTTTAACACACAGTTAGTAAGCTGGGAAATCATGTTGGAGTCTTACACAAATTATTATGGAAATGGCCTTGTCTTGTCATTCCATGTGCTTGGATGATAAGGGGGTTTTCATCTTTGGATGTTAATTTGTAATTGTCACCATTTGGAAGAGTCAACAACACTGAAAGTCATTGTCAGGAAAATGAAAAAAAATTTTTTAAAAGAATTATTTATTTTATGAATAATAGTATACTGTAGCTGTTCTCAGACCCCCAGAAGAGGGCATCAGATCCCAATACAGATGGTTGTGAGCCACCATGTGGTTGCTGGGAATTAGACCTCAGGAGCTCTGGAAGAGCATAGTAAGTGCTCTTAACTTCTGAGCCATCTCTCCAACACCAGTGAAAGCTTTTAATGAAAGAAGAACTTCTAATATTTTTGCAATGCAAAGAATATCAGAAGTCCAGGATGCAATTTTGGAGTATAATTGTTAAATCTTCATGGTTGTCTCTTATTTGAGGCACATTGTTATCCAGGCTGGGCCCAGACTACTCCTGGGTTTAAACAATCCAGTATTCCACCAGGTTCTGCGATAGCAGGCTTGTGGGCATGCATTACTGTGTTCGGCTGCAGGGAGGAAGGGCATGCATTATTGTGCCCAGCTACAGGACCTAGCTCACACTCTGCTGGTGCAGTGTCACTGTGACTTGTCATTTATTATCATTGGACCTCAATTTCTATTTAAGATTTACTCTGTGTGTGTGTGTGTGTGTGTGTGTGTGTGTGTGTGTGTGTGTGCGTGCGCGTGCGCGCGCGCGTGCGAGCGTGCGTGCTTCAGTCAGAAGTCCACTGGTAGGATTCAGTTATCTCTTTCCATCTTAAGGGTTCCAGGCTCACATTCAAAGCCATCAGGATTGGCTGCAAGCAGCTTTACCTACCTTTCACTGGTCCCTGGTACTCAGTTTCTTATTTCTCAAATGAGGAACATTATCTAAATCATCACTTCTGAAACGGGAAGGATCTCGCATTGCAGACCGATACTAGATGGTGTCTAAGAGCTGTACTGCCTTTAACAATCATGTATGTTAAAATGCTGGCCAACTCACTTCCGGTACTATGTGAGCCAGGTCAGCCGACACTAAATCTCTGGGCAGTTTTGATAGAGATGTGGGTTTGTTTGTTTGTTCTGTTTTCTTTGGTTTTGTTGGAGGGGATTGTTGTTTTGTTTTTATTTTTTTCCAAGTTTCTATGTATAGCCTTGGCTGTCTTGGAATTCACTCTGTAGACCAGGCTGTCCTTGAACTCAGAGATCCTCCTGCCTCTGCCTGCCGAGTGCTGGGATTAAAGACGTGCACCACCAACACCCAGCACGATGTGGGTATTTGAAGGGTAGGTAGGTCTCTTAAGTTGCTAAGGAGACCAGCATCCTGTTCCTGAACAAGCCCTTGGCAGTCCCTCCCTCACTGTGCTTGTGGACACAGCAGCCTGGTAGTTTGCTTTTTGTCATGTTCTTGTCTTCTCTTGCAGCTTATCAAATACGGGGTTATTAGCACTGGCACTCTGATTGAGGACCTCCTGAACTGGAATAACCTATATATTGCTGGACGCCTCCAGAAGCCGGTGAGTCTGTGCCCTTCAGGGTGCCACAGTTAGCATCATCTCCTGTCTCTGAACTTGACCTTACTTGATCTTTATGAGCTCATAAATAAGGAATTGCAGGAAATGGAAATATAAGTTCATCTTCCCACAGTATAAAGAGATTACCCTGTGATGTTGCACCCTAAGAGAACATGATATGTGTAACATGTATACATACATCTTTATGCATGTAACAAGCATGTAAGATACATGGTGGGCTTTGTCCTGGCTCCTGGCAGAAAGCTCCTAAACCCTTGGAATTCCTGGATGGAACAGAGGTACCATGGCTGTTAGTTATACTGAACCACACTGCCAACCTAGTGACTCTGGATGAGCCTCTGCTTAGTTTCAGGGTAGGGCTGGTTACCAGAGGAATTGGCCTGTGATGAGAGGGCTCTCCTGCCCAACTCTAGGAAGGAGAAGGGGTGCTGGAGACTGAGTAACTCACAAAAGGCTGGAAACTTACCGGTCACAGATAATAGAACAGCCGTCTGGAGAGATGACTCCATGGGTAGGAGCACTGGCTGCTCTTCTGGAGGACTCAAGTTCCATTCCCAGTACCCATGTGGTTACTCACAGACATTTGTAACTTCATTCCCAGGGAATCCAAAGCCATCTTCTGACCTCAAGTACCAGGAATGCAAATGATACACATTACATATATGCAGCTAAAACACTCATACACATTAACGTGGCAGAACTGTGTCTGTGGAGCAGTGTGACACATTTGTGTGCCCCTTACACATGTGTGTACATATTACACATGTATATACTTAGGTAAACACACAGCAATGCCTTCCCTGTGTCTCTAGTTGGGCTAGAATGTGTGTGCTGGGGTGGGAACCCAGGGCCTGATGCGAACCTGTTAACACTGTACGGCTGTTCCAGGAGAAGCAGTTTTAAATGTCCAAGAGCAGCAGGTGCACTGAAACTATTTCAGATATTCACAAGAAATAATTGTATGTTTCATGATCATATCACTTCAAGGTCCTATAACTAGCAGAACCCAACATTGAGGAAATTACTACAAATGAAAGTTTTTTAGAAAGCAAATTTTAGAAACCAAAAGTACCCAATTTCTGTCCCAAGTTTTCTTCCTATTTCTTTCTTTGTTTTTCCTTGAGACATGGTCCTATCATGTTCCCCAAAGTAGCTGGACTACAGGTGTGCACCGTAGTGTGTGCACAGACCCAAGAGTGTGTGCATCAGGGGCTCTGCCACTAGGTGATTGTGGGATTTGATTTCAGTGGGTCCCCCCCCCCTTGGGGTATGTCTATCTGTCTTTGCAAACTCCGTAGCTTAATGGAGCAGAGGTGGGTGTAAAATGAGAAGCCTCAGGCCTCAATCTTCTGCCACTCCCTACCTTCGTATGAACTTACACAGTTAGGTTTTTGTCTCAAAATCTCAATTTACCCACCTATACAATGGAGATAGTAATCCTGCCCTGCCTGGAAATTAGAAGCAGGGTTGTAGGCTCAAAGACTAAGCTCTTAGAACCCAACACACCTAGTCTTCCGATGTCTGCTTCCCATGTAAGTGCATGCCCTGTGCCACTAGCTGGCCAGGTCTCTCTCACCTCAGGGTCGTCATCTGTGGGTGAGCATTCCCAAGTGTTTAATTTGGAGAACTCAGAAGTGCTGTTCCCTCTCAGTGTTCTTGGCTGTCTGATACTTTTGCATTAAAGGAAATTGAACCAAAGTATGTATACAAATGTTTCCTTACTATACTTTTGCCAAAAATACTTTAAAACTTTTTAAGAGTTATTTTTTTATGTTATATAAATGGGTATTTTGCCTACATGCATGTCTGTGCACCACATGTGTGCAATGCCTGTAGAGGCCGGAAGATGGTGTCTGCTCCCCTGGAAATGGAGTTACACCATGTGGGAACTGGAAGAGCAGCCAGCGCCCTCAACTGCTGAGCCACCACCTCTCCAGTGCTTTAAGCTTTTTGTTTTGTTTTATTTTAATTAGCTTTTAGAACCCCAAAATGCTATGGAATCACAGAGTGTAAACACAATGGCCTCTGAGTTGTTTCTTTTGCTGGAGAGTAAACCTAGAGCTCATCTGTGCTCAGCACGTGTCCCGAGTATGGGGCCACAACTGTCTGTAACTGTACTTCCCAAGGGTCTGACATTCTCTGGTCTCTTTGGGCATTATGCACATACAGTATGTGTTCGTAATGAATGTTAAACTTACTCATACACATTAAAAATAAATAAATATTTTGAAGCAAATCATTGATGATGTTGTGTGAGCGCCTTCCCCTTTTCTGTCTCCTTGGCTCTCACTCCTGTGGGAATAAATCTGCCTGCCTCTTCCCATTAGGGTCCACAGTCAAACTTTTCACCGGTAGGTGGCAGCAAACACTTGTGACACTTGAACATAGGTGGCATCTTCTACAAGAAAAATGAGCAAGTGTCTTAAAAAAGAATTCTGAAATATGTGAACTCCTCGTTCTTAGGTTTTAAAAGACGTTCTATCAGATGATGTTGTCTAAAGCCCCTAGAGTGCCTGGGGGTTGCAAACTGAAAGGGGGTTTCTCACTCACCAGCAAGGGTTCAAAAAGAATAGGAAGGATTTGGAAAGATGGACATTTCTAGAAAGAGTTGACTGTAAATTAAACTTCTATTACACTTTTGCTTGACATGGTGGTGCATGCCTTTAACCCAGCTCTCAGGAGGTTGGGCAAGTGGATCTCTGAGTTCCAGGACAGCCACGGCTACATAGTAAGACCCTGTATCATAAAAAAGAAAAGAAAAAAATTTAAATAAAAAATGTATATTATATTTTCCTGTCAGCTTGCCTCATGATTGAAAAGATACCTATTTTTATTTCCTGGACAGCTTTAAATTCTGAGTCAGTCTGTCCGTCTGTCTCTGTCTCTCCCTCTCCTTGCCCCTCTTCTTCCCCCCCCCTCCCCATCTGTGTGTGTGTGTGTGTGTGTGTGTGTGTGTACATCTATGTGTAGTGTAGGGCATGGGTCCCAGAAGGCTAACACTGAGCTGTATCCCAAACCCTACAACAGATATTTTTCCAGAATCATGGAACTTGAAGTGTTTAATGGAGCTAGGCATGGTAGTACAAGCTTTTAATCCCAGCCCTCAGGATGCAGAGACAGGTGAATCTCTGAATTCCAGGCCAGCTTGATCTGCCTAGCATTTAAGCCAGCCAGGGTTAAACAGTGAGCACTGCCCCCCCCCCCCAAAAAAAAAAACAGTTTTATTGAGAAAAAATTCACATACCATATGAACATCTGTGTAAAATATAAAATTAAGTGGTATTTTTAGTATGTTCACCCCTAGGTGATTTCTTGCCGTGATGTAACTTTATTGAGTTACCTTCTGAGGATAGAAAAATCCCAGTGAATTAGGAATTGGGAGACCTGGTTTACTAGTTCTGGCTCTGCGGTACTGGGAGCCAGCTTTTGGGCATCTCACCTTTGAAATGCAAAGATTGAGCAATTCATTTAATGACTAGGAAGGCAGCCAAGTTTCCTCTCTGCATGCTGAAGGAATAAAAATGAAGACCCCCACATCAGTTGTCCTGAGAGCCCACAGTCCGGCAGATTGACCAAGCTCCAGCCCTCGTGGCTTTAAGCCATGACAGCTTAAAGCATTCCCTGCCCTGATGTTGAGATGGGAATGTTCAGGTGGGAGCTGAGGGAGTGTCACGGGACTGTGCAGGTCTGGGGTCTTTGAGACTTGAAGGTCACTCTGCACTTCAAGTAGTCGCTGCTGTCACTGTTACACTGGAGTCCCTCGTGTGACTCTTTTCCTGGCTTGAAAGGTACCCACAAATCTCCCCTTTGAAAGACCCTTCAAGCATCGCCCTTCCTCCCTGCAGTTGGGATTGCTAATGCTGCGTGTGCAGTCCAGGTCCAGGTCGGCGCGTTCCCAGTAGGTACAAACAGCTATTCACAATGTGAGGGCTTTCTCCTTTTCCCAGGCCTCTCTGGCAGGGCCCCAAGTGCTCGCTGCTTTTCACTCTCACAAATAGCACTGCTACGGAGACGAGGGCCTAGTTCACCTTTCGCTGGAGAACCAGATCCGCACATTTTCCCCTCGAGTAAGGATGCTTTTATTTCTCACTCGCTTAACCTCAAATAGCAAGCAGACTGCTCTCCGACAGCGCATGCAGAGCGGCCTTCTTGGAGAACAAGTGGTATTTTGTTAACCAGGAAAAGAAGCCCAAGGTTACTCACTTCTTTGCATGTTTGAGTTATTCACATCCCAAAATAGCTTCTGTAAAAGCCACAGAAATGTACACAAAGGAGATGTGACACTCTTAAGAAGGATCTGGTAGATGAGGGCAAGAATGGGACTGGATGTCGAGAGGCATCATGGGACAAGTCGGGAACTCACTAGGCCTGGGCTGTTCTATGTCAGGTTGTCTTCCCAAGACCCGGATTTCGTGTGGAATGCAGGGTTTGAGAGAACTAGGGGAGAAGGCTGGTGAGATGGCTCAGTGGGTAATGAACAGGTTTGGTTCCTGGAACCTACATAGTGGAAGGGAGAGAACAGACTTCCTCACGTATGGCTGGCATGTGAACGCACACACACATTAAAGCTAGGGGATGATAATAGGAGTTACTTTAGAACCTTAAATGGGGACCTGTGGGTGTAGCTAAGGGATAAAGTGCCTGGATGTGGAAGACCCTGGATTTGATCTGTCAAGATGAGAAGGGCACCCCTGACTGAATTGAAGGAAAAGTCCAAACGCACAGGACCTGGTTTCCTAGTGTAGACTTCAGCCTCTGGCTGTCCTGCAGTGTTGTTGACTTACTCCATGAACGCAATGACACTAAATTTACCAAGTGTTGAAAGGCTTAATTATGGATTATTATGTTCTCATCACGAGGGCAGAAGAGGTGTGTCGAATCAAACGGCTTTGCCTCACCTGCGGTGTATGAGGCTTGTATGTTATAAATAGTCCCACTCTTTATCGGAGGTAGCACATTCCTGTAACCCCAGCACTTAAGGGACAGTGGGGGGGGGGGGCATATCGCCACAAGTTCAAGGCGAGCCTGGGCTACAAAGACCATATTCTCAATATCAAAGAGTTGAGCATGGTGGTACCTGCCTTTAAACTAGCCCTCCAGAAGCAGAGGAAGGACGATCTCTGCGTTTGAAGCCAGCCTGGTCTACATAGCAAGTTCCAGGTCAGCCAAGGTTACATAGTGAGACCCTGTCTTTAAGGTAGACTGTTTGGCATTTTCAGGGCTCTCCTTGGCCTGCCTAAGTAGAGTATGAGGATAAACTGCTAGCATTATGTGATTAATGTTGGGGGTGGGAGGAGGTAAAACCAGTGAAGGTCCTGCTCTGCCCAAGAGCCAGAGGTTCGAGTCAGCCAGAACAGCAGTGTGGGATTCCTGTTAAGGCCTGTTGTCACGGAGTTGGGAAGCAGCAGAGTTGGGGACTTGAAAAATCCTGTTAACCATGTGCAGACTTGAAAACCGTTGAGTCTCAGAGGAGACTCGGTGCCATGTGGCATCACTTGGAGTCGTAGCAGCTCCTGCTGCATTGGAAGGAAAAGGCCCTTTCAGTAAGCAAGTAGAGTGGTCACTGTGGACTTGGATGATACTCACCTTTGTGACAGCTCTTTGGATGCCTTTGGATCTGAACTCGATGCCTAAGAACTCAGTGATTGGCCCCAGGCTCACACGGTTAATACATGCCTCAGTTTCACACCAGACAGCTTCAAGACCCAGTCCAGTCAGTGTTTCCTTTTATTATTTTTATTTATGTGTACATGTGAATGTCAACCTGTGGCGGCCAGAACAGGGAGTCTGATCCCTTGGACCTAGAGTTACAGCAACTGTGAGCCACCTGGTATGGTGCTAGGAATTGAATCCCTGGCCTTTGGAAGAACAGCAGATATTCTAAACCTCTGAACCATCTCTCCAGCCCCATGATTGCTCTTTTATAGCTGATTTTGTTTCTCTTGGTCAAGTATAAATCTATGCATCTAACAATAATAAAATGGAACGTGAACTACCCAGGTTACATACAGTCAAGAAGAGCGTAAATTGTAAATAGTAAAACGACCCCCTTCGGCTCGCACAGTCAGTAAACAGCAAAGCGATAAGAAGCTGAAGTGAATTCTCCAGGACATTTGCCCCTTTACAGTTTCCTTATTCAAGAATATCGGGAACTGGAGAGGTGGCTCTGTGGTTAAGAGCTCTGGCTGTTCTTCCAGAGGACCTGGGTTCTATTCCCAGCAACCATTCGGGGCCTCAAAACCACCTGTAACTCCAGTTCCAGAGCATCAGACGCCCTCTTCTGACCTCTGCAGGCACATGTTGCATGTGCTTACATGCAGGCAAAACACTCATGCATATATTTTTTTAAATAAGAATATTAATATTTTGTCTTACTGGAAATGATTTTTTTCTGTCTCACAATTTCTCTGACTTTGACCTTCAGCAGGAGACCCTGGGATCTCTTGTTAGAGTGGTGATGGCTTCGTGTCACTGGGCTTGTGGTTGGCGGTAGGCAGAAGGGACAGTCAGTGTTGGTGCAAACCCAGTGTTTGAGCAGCACCTGCGTGTGCAGTGCTGCTGCTGAACTCTCTGCTTTTTCCAGGTGAAGATCGTATCGATGAACGAGAACATGGCTCTTAGAGCCGCCCTGGATAAGAACCTGAGGAGTGCGGTGACCACCGCCTGCCTCATGCTCCCGGAAAGCTTCTCCGAAGAAGATCTGTTCATAGAGATCGCTGGGCTGTCCTACTCAGGTTTGTACAGCGCATGGTGGACCCTCCATCCCCAGGGAGACTTGCAGAGAGTTCACGGCACCAGCCTCATGCCCAGACAGCTATTTGTTAGGACATTTGGGGCGTGGCCTGACACAGGTATTTCCAACCCAGATAATGGATGACGGCTGCTCCTCCAGCAGGGATCCCAGATGGAGAACTACGGCCCACCAGTGTTCTCTATGGGTACTGTAGTGCCCTGCCCAGAGCTGTTTGGAAATGTGTTGCACCACCGTATCCTTAGTAGGCCACACTTAGTGGGTCCAGTTTGTGTTTCATGTGAGTGAATAAGAGGTTCTCTTCGTGCCAGCAGCAGCAGTGTTCTCTGCCTCATGTGACGTCTGCATGTGTGAAGCTTGTGTGCATAGCCTGCTGCTTCTCACACCGTCCTCGGCTTAGCCACCACCTAGGACTCTCGCAGTGCACTCCACTGTATCAGTGACAGGGTGGCAGGTCCTCAACTCTACTGCTTCCCACTTTTTCTTTCAGTGTGACCCTTCATCTTGGTGAAGCTTCCCCAGGCCCCAGTAAAGTCAAGAGGGCAGAGCCCTGTCTCACCGTAACTGCACGGGGATATCCCAGTCGCAGGTCGGTTCAGTATAGTAAGAGTCTGCAAGCTTTCCTTCACAGGGAACGATAAAGTCCTTCCCCAGCGTGCTCTGGCACCATCCCAGCACCGCACGCACACACACAGATCTTATTGACAAAAAGGATGTTTTAAAAAAGTTGTTTACAGCCAGCAGATGCGTCGGGGGTGGGGGGTGGTAAGGGTGTCTGCCACGGAGCTTGATGATCTGAGACCCACACAGGGTCAGAAGAGAGAACCAATTCTGATGAGTTGTTCTCTGACCTGTGTACACGTGTGCATCTCTCACACACACCCTACATAAATTAAAATGTAGTTCGTTTGTTTTTTTAGTCTGAGGACTGAGCACATAGCCAGTGGCAGAGCACTTGACTCACATAAGCAGGTCCCTGGGTTCAGTTCCCACAACCACACAAAGAAAAAAGGGCTTGAAAACAACTCCCTTAAATAAATACCCAGTTTCCCAGTGTTTAAGTCAAGAGCCCCGAATGTACAGCAGAGATGCAGATAAGGTTTTGTGGAAATGTAATGCTGTAGGGACTCTGGAGGTCTCGTTCTTCTCTTCTTCCTAAAATTCATCCATCACAGCACAGCTGTAATTGCAGCTGCAGAGAAAGGAAATGGGTGCAGCTCCACCTTGACTGCCTCTCGCCTTACCCGGCAGCATCTCGCCCCCGTGGGAACACGGAGGCCGAGTGGTCTGGCTGTACACCACACGAGTGGGCCTGAGAGTCTCTTCTTAGCCCAATTTTACCTTCCAGACTTTGTGCTGGAAAGAAAAAGGGCCCAAGTCCTCTATGCCTGGCTGATGCATAACTCCTGTCTATGGCCCACAGCTTTGCAGTCACTCCTTTGTCCCATAGAATGAATGTCACCATCATGCTGGGTGGGTTCTAGGAGTAGTTACTGTTAAATGTTGAACCTTGCCTGGGGTTTATCAAATTATCTAACAGTTTTCACCTATTTATGGACTGTCTTCTTCTCCTTCTTCACCTTCCTCTTCCTCTTCCTCCTTCCCCTCCTCTTCTTTTTTCCTTTCTTTTCTCTCCCCCCACCTCTGCTGGGAATAGAGCCCAGGGCCTCCTGCCTGCTGAACACATACCCTAGCACTAAACTCCAGGTCCTGACCTGTTAGAAATACATGTTTGGAGACAATGTCTCCAATAACATCAGCTGGCCTTGAACTTACTTTGTAGTGGAGCTCTGAGCATGAGGCTGGTACCTCTAACTTTGACACCACCTGCCTCTCTCCCCTGGGGTTATAGGCAGGCCCTTCATTTTCCTGCATGAACACTGGAACTTTCCTGACCCTGCATCTGGTTTTTCTTCTGGACCTAGTGGAAGGAGGGAGGCTCCAGCTGTACTGTGAGACCTCACCATGATCTGCCCCTGGCAGTGTGTTGAAGGGTTGTGTTTCCTCCTGTCTTCCCTGGGCTTCTGAGAACCCAGTGTCCTTGAACCTCTCAGTTTCTATATCCCGTTGGCAGATACCCAAACCTCCCAAGTTTTCAGAACGTTCCAGCATTTAAATTACCCCGTTTAAAAGTCTTCCAAGTTGAAAGCTGTGAAGTTTAATGTTATTCCTGGGGGCGGGGGACAGGACACTGTTCTTGTACAGGTTCCTACCAGTACTTACTGGTAAAGGCAAGCTCAGCCAGGATTAGCAGGAATAGCAGTAAGCCTGTACACAGGCACAGAGGACCACCTTGCTGGCCGAATTCACGTAAATGGTTGGCAAGGAAGGAGTAGGTAGGAGAGAGCCACCTGAAGTGGTTCTGAGAAGTGACAGCAGAGAGACGCCCGTGAATGACAGATCACCTGGAGCTTTCTCATGTAGGGTCACAGTATTAAGAAGACTAGTTTCCAGCAAGGATTCTGATGTAATAGTCATCAGGTCATTCAGCATCCCTGCCTTAAAAAGCTGGAGATAGAATTCTGCTGTCCAGGATCAGAGAGACAGCTCAGCTCCTCCTACTTCTGTAAAGGACCTGAGTTCAATTCCCAGAACACATAACTGCCTATAATCCTAACTCCAGAGGCTCAATACCCTCTTCTTGAAGCCAAAGGTACCTACATTCATGCACACACACACACAATTAAAATAAATCTTTACAAAAGGAAAGTACCAGCATATGAAACAGACAAAGGGTGGGGGAGTCAGCTGGTATGCATGAAGCCTGTGCCTTATGGTAGGAGAAAAGGGCATTTATTGTGCAACAGGACTAACCCCCAGTAATTCCAGATGGGATAACTGATCAAACAATGACTTTTCATTTCGGCATTGCATTGTTGCCCCATTCTACAGATTGGAGAACTGAGTCTCACAGAGGTTACCAATCCAATACAACCCACTAGAAGCTGGTAACCTTTCTGTGGGTGCCTAGCCTTTTCTAAGTTCCCCCTCAACTTTATTTGTATAACAGAAATATGTATATTGTAAAGACAATTCCAATGAGATGACACAGAACTACACTGTCTATCTCATCAATAGCTGATACTCAAAAACCGACTGCTATTATTTTTATGGACAATATAGACTTCCTCAGACGGGGGCACTGTAAATCAGTGGCCACCACTCTCTTTATCATTTTTATGATATCCCTCCAAGTCCATTTGTATAAAAGACTGTGTAGGAAAAGCAGAGGGGCCACTGAGTATCTTGGGCATGTCTCCAGGCTGGAGCTGAGCTGGAGTCATAAGTCTACACACATGCTGACAGAAAGCATTGGGCAAAATCAGGCGAGCACATAGATCATGGGGTTGACGGGTCCCGTATTCATAGCTCTTTAGGTCTAAGGGATGACAAGTCTGTCTGGTGTGTGTGAAAGAGAACGGACTGCCTTTGATGCAGCCCACAAGTGATGGGCTCTGCTTTGTGTGGCCCTCACCTCCAGGGCCTGGGCGAGGTCATAGGTGCTGTGGACTAAGTCACAGGAGGTCATGGGTGCTGTGGACTAAGTCACAGGATCTGGCCTGCGCTGCAGGTCTGCACACAGCAGCGGTGGGCCCCTGGGAAGCCCCCCTCCCACCATCACTGTGTCCTGGGTTGAGTCTTGTAGCCCAGAGACTACAAACTGTGGGTCCCAGCTTCATTTGTGTGCTCAGGTCCACAGATGCTGAGTGCTGAGTTCTGATCCTTCGGGGAAGGTGTGGCCATGTGTGCCCTGGGGAACAGCCTCTGACCTGTGCCAGCCCCGCCCCACCACCACCCCCAGTAACAACAACCTCCACACCTTTCCCAGCTTTTGTTCAGTTTCACTTTCTTTTCTGGTCAGACACGGGCATGGGCATGCATCTTTGTTCCAGCCACTAGTAGGAGAAAAGAAAAGGTCTTTTTGTCACATGTGTGTGTCCAGCACACTCTGCAGTGTTTGTTTTGTTTTGTTGTTTGTTTGTTGTTTGGGTCCTGGCCTGAACCGTGTGGTGAGCCTGGTTGGTTCTTTATCCCTCCCATGCTCAGCCGCATTGCATTTACCTCACATGTGAAGGGGAAGCACATCTGTCCGCAGCCCCTCTGTGCTCTCCGCGCTCGTTCGCTCATGTCTGTTAGCACAGAATAGAATCTCTTCTGTAGCTAGAGGAAGAGCCTCCCAGAGTAGCATTTGGACCTCCTGACCTCCTGAAAGCACTGCCTCAGCTATTTCTATTAAAATAAACCTGTGTGCACTTGCCGAAGCATGGAATTGGGCCTAAGTCATACCGTATACAAAATGGATTCAGACAGGGCCCTGGACGGAAGAGTTAATGTGCAAGCTAAAACTGTAAAGCCCTCGGAGAGACTTAGGCTTAGGGAATGGTTTCTGAGATTAAAACGAAAGTTGAGGGCTGGTGAGATGGCTCAGTGGGTAAGAGCACTGACTGTTCTTCCAAAGGTCCCGAGTTCAAATCCCAGCAACCATATGGTGGCTCACAACCATCCGTAACAAGATCTGACGCCCTCTTCTGGAGTGTCTGAAGTCAGCTACAGTGTACTTACATATAATAAATAAATAAATCTTTAAAAAAGAAAGAAAGAAAGAAAGAAAGAAAGAAAGAAAGAAAGAAAGAAAGAAAGAAAGAAAGTTGAAACAGTAAAGAAGAAAAACAAAACAGTACTCCCTTAATCCCAGCACTCAGAGGCAGGGGGAAATCTCTGTAAGTTCAAGTCCAACCTGGTCTACAGAGCTAGTTCCAGGACAGAGAAACCCTGTCTCCAAAAACAGCACAACTCTGTGAAAGGGTAAGTGAGATGGGCTGTGTCCAAGGATGGAGCGGTGCCCTTAGCATCCCAGCAGAAATCACCGTCATTAAAGGCTGAGAAAGCTTCTGAACGGGGAGAAGTGTGAGAGCCCAGCAGGCAGACAGGGCTTGGCCGTTGTCCGTGTGACGGAAGGCGCTGCTATCAGCCTACAGTGTAATCAAAAGGAGGCAAGGGTGAGTGCTAATGAGTGGAGAAACTGAGCCCTCCTGGTTGCTGGTAGGAATATAAAATGGCACAGAATGTACCTCCTCCAAATACTAAACATGTTAGCCACCCTGTGAGCCTACTCCCAGGGGTGTTCTCAAGATAAAGGAATCACACCTGCCTGGTACTCTCCAAGGATGTCTCAGCATCGCTGAGAGTGACTAGCGTAAGAGTTGAGACAAGGGCGGGTGAGATGGCTCAGTGGGTAAGAGCACCTGACTGCTCTTCCGAAGGTCCGGAGTTCAAATCCCAGCAACCACATGGTGGCTCATAACCATCTGTAACAA
>NC_034591.1:130695550-130741592 GCF_900095145.1 Mus pahari | reverse complement strand
AAAAAAAAAAAAAAAAAAAAAAAGAGTTGAGACAACCCAGTATCCGTCAACGGAATGGGTAGATGAAGTCCTCTCAGTAGGCCTGAGTCCATAAGCACCACACACCTCATAAGGACCGATCCAGGCTACAAACAGCGAATGATGAAACACCACAGGCGGTGGCTGCGCGGGAGCTATAGCTGCGGGGAGTGCGCTTCAGTAGGTAGCAGGTACCTGCTGTGCTAAGCTCCTGGGTTTGGTCCTAAAACACAGTGATGAGCCAGGGCTTATACAGAAATGTTACCCCAGAAGTCAACAGGCCTGTCAGCCTCTGCCTGAGGTGGGGATGTGGGGTGACAGGAGATGGGGGGAGGTGTTAATGGCACAGGGTAGAAGAGGATGCTCTTAGGTTGATGGGTTGGCTTCATTACTCTTATTAAGACACCGAGTCTCACCTAAGTGACTGAGTTGTCTGGCATGGGAGCTCAGACTTGTTAGAAAAGTAGATATGTTGTTTCTGTCATAGCACATCCAGTTTGCACTACATACCAACCTGCACTGAAACCTTCGCATGTTGCTGCACAGAATAGGGTCTGTGTCTCAGGGTCGTGAGGCTTGTAGCACTTTGCAGCCACCCAGATACGCATTGTTCTGAAACGACATTGGTGGTGTGGTTAGGTTAAAAAGGCAAAGGTAACCAGCAGTTGTTCATTTAGACCAAGGTCCACGCACTGCCCCTTCCTTCCAATAGTTTCTGCTCTCATCTGCTCACCAGCTTAGCTCTGAAAGCAGCTGAGGCTGGTGTGATTCAAACACTTTACAGAAACACCATGAGCAAAAGCAAAGTTGGGGAGGAAAGGTTTACTTGGCTTACACAACCACATCACGGTTCGTCACCAAAGGAGGACAGGACAGGAACTCAGACTGGGCAGGAGCTGATGCCGAGACCATGGAGGGTGCTGCTTACTGGCTCATTCAGCCTCATGGCTCATACAGCTTGCTTGCTTATAGCACGCAGGATCACCAGCCCAGGAGTGGCACCACCTACAGTGGGCTGGGCCCTCTCCTATCTCACATATAAAGAAGAAAATGTCCTACGGTTGGGTCTTTGGGGGGCATTTTCTCAATTGAGGCTCTCTCCTTTCAGATGATTTTAGCAGTGTCAAATTGACATGAACTAGCCAGTACATAAGAAGATTGTGAGTTTGTTTGTTTGTTTTGAGGTAGTTTAGCCTCATACTAAAGTGTAGCCCAGGCTAGCCTAGAACTTGAGATCTTTCTACCTCAGGAAGATTAAATAACTTGACTCAAATCACCGTGAGGCATTTCCTCTCCCGAAAACCAGAGTTTGTACTGTGCAGCACGCCTGTCCCTCACTGCTCAACACATCTGACTCACAGAGCCGGCCTGCTACATAGGGTTTCCAAGACAAATTTTCTCTCCGTGGCTTATTGTGGAGGCTCTCTCCATAGAACAGCCGAGAGTTAAAACCATCAGCAGAGATACAACACAAAAAGCAGTAGTCAGTTTCTCTCAGTGCCTGTGTTGGGTTGCAGCGGGATTTCTGAAGGTAGGAAGCGTCTTAACCATCAGCCGTGACATGCTCTACCCGTTTGACTGATTCTGTTCTGAAGAGATGAGTAACCCGGGTGACTGAGCTGCTCTTGCTGCATGCCTGTGGGAGCATTCAGCTCAGCAGGTGGCCGTCAGTGTACCCTGCCTGCACCTGACAGCCCACGAGTTGCCAGAGGTCCAGAGCCAACAAGCCCGGTCCTTGTTCTCAGAGACCAGAGTGTTTTCTGAGGTCTTTAATCTCAACCATCACTGTGGGAGGGTTTGGGTTAGCTTGCTTCTACAGTTTGGTCAAGTACAGCCCTTCTGTTAAAACATTGCTGCCTCTGCAGGGGGTTAAAAAAAAAAGTTACTGCCTTAGACATAAGAACTTGAGTACACAGGACCTACTGAAAGGGAAGATACAATATGGCCTTACACTTCAGTGCTGAACTGCTCCCTCGGTCTAATGAGCAGATTTTCTTTCCTTCTTTCTTTTTTCTTCCTTTCTTCTTTAATGTTACATGTGGCATGCTAACTTGCATCTGAGGAAATCCCAGGCACGTGTGGCCCAGTCTTTGTGTCTTTTGTTGTTGTGCACACTCCATGGGGATTGACTACTCTTCCTGAGACGATACACTACAGATACGATAGTTTTCACCTTCTCTCCTTAAGTTAGAACCTACACCCCAGTACGAGCCTGGGAGGCGTCACGCCACACACAGTCTATTGCGGGCAGCTTTGCAGTGTTACTCTTTGCCCAGCAAGCCTCCAGTTTGCTTGAGGAAAAGTCCACTAGGCCATACATAGCTTCTTAGGATCCTTCTCTCCCCAGAGAAAAGAATTGGCAAAGATAACATAGCTTCTGATATAATTACCCATAGTACTCTCCTTACTCACAAAAGGGGCCTCCTCGGCAGCTGGTGAGATGAGCTGTGCCCAACTGCGCCCCTCGAGGGCTTCAGCACATCACTCTCGTGGCACTTCACTGGGACTTCTACCTGTTCTTTCTGGGTAGCACCAGGATGTAGCCCCAGGGCCTGTGCCAGCAGGAAAGTGCTTCACCCCTGTGACACATACCCTCCCCACCCCACCAGCCTCTTCCGGCATTCCAGCCTTCCCTCTAGGATTGACTCAAAATCCTCAGGGGCAGCCGAGTCACCTGTCATCTGCAGCAGAAGTTGCTGCAGTGGGTTTGGTGGTATGTGCTTAGAACCCAGCAGAGCAGGAGGACCAGGAGTTGAAAGACAGCTTGGACTACACAGCAAGTTCTAGTCCAGTCTAGGTCTATATGAGGCCCTCGATCAAAAAGCCAGAGGTGCACAAAATAGAAGTTGCGCTGAAAAGAAATTATTTTTTATCCAGTTCATCCTGTAGCAAGAGTTACATCCTTCATTTCTCTCCACTTGAACTTTTAAAGGTATATTTTATGTGAATAAGTGTTTTGCCTGTATATGTGTCTTCGCATCATGTGCATGTTATGCCCTCAGAAGCCAGAAGGTGGCATCAGAGGAGTTACAGATGTTTGGTTGTGAACCACACAGTGCTGGGAACCTAAAATGACTGTCAACAACTGGCCACAGGCAGGGTTTTCATGTTTGTCAGTGCAGAGGTTTCCATACTGGAAAAACAAAAACAAAACAAAGCCAAAAACCTCTCATGGCCCTTATGTGGAAGGTCACTGGTCTACAGCTAACATACAGGGCTCTGTAACTTCAAAGGCTCTTTTCCCCCAAGTCCTCCTCTAACCCTTGAATTCCTCGTATACCACAATGGCCATTTTAAAGCAGAGAAGAGGTGTTGCACCAGTGAGCCTCCACTGTTCGTGGGCCAGGGTGGGAAATGGAGGAAGACTGACTTCTCCGGTTGTATTAACTTAGGTGACTTCCGCATGGTGATTGGCGAGGAAAAATCAAAAGTGTTGAACATCGTGAAGCCCAACGTAGGCCATTTCCGAGAGCTCTATGAGAGTATATTGCAGAAGGACCCCCAAGTGGTGTATAAGATGCATCAAGGCCAACTGGAGGTGAGCTGTGTGTTCCTACTACCAAAGGAAGAGCCGGTATTTATGTTTTCTGAAGTAGGAGTGATTGAACCCGTTCCTCACACATAGACCCCTGAGCTATGTCTAGCCTTCTCAGTACTTCTTCTTTTGAGACAGTCTTTTTAAGTTGCCCAGGATGGTTTTAAACTCACTCCAATACCCTGGAAGCCTTGAACCTGGCAGTTCTGCCTCGGTCCTCCAGGAAGCTGCATTTACAGGCCAGCTCCAGAGGCCGGCAACAAGAGCCGTGACTAATTTTTATGCTAAGAGTAAGGAGCTTCACTGGCATTTTCATACACGTGGGTCCTTATACTTTGTTCCCTTTCACACCCCACCCTGAGTGCCCTGTCCCCCTCTGACCAATCGCTTCCCTTTATCCACTAGTCAGTCACCGGTTGCTTCTTATCACGTGTGCTCCATCGTCCAGCCCTGTCCACTTCCCTCACGGCCTCTCGTTACAGTAAGGTGGCCTCTCGGCCACTTTTCTGCAGTCACCATGGTTTCATTTTTCTTTAAGATTCTGTTGAATATCTGTGCCACATTTTCTTCTTGCTTTTATTGTTTTAGACAGTCAGTGGCAGCCCAGGCTGTTCTTCAGGCCCCTAGGTAGCCAAGGGTGACCCTGAATTCTCTGGAGCTCCAGAATTGAGGCTTGTGCCCCCATGCCCTGTTTAAATGGGGCTGTAGTTCAAACCCAGGGCTTTTGCATGCTGGGCCTACATTCCAACCCTGCAGGGCACTTTCCTCATGCACTCATCTGTCCATGAGCAAAGCCAGTTGTTTCCCAGCTGTTGTGAATAGCGCAGCAATAAGATGGCTATGCCAAAGGTCCCGGTGGTCATTAACTTAGACTCCTTCTGGTAGCACCCAGGAGTTAGGGCTGTGCCGGGTCTTTTGAGAACTTCCATTCAGTTCATTAGACCCCATATTGCTCAACAGTGGCATTAAAGCTGTTTAATTGATTGGGCTGGCGTGATGGCTCAGTGGGTAAAGACATCTCTGCCAAGCCTGACGACCAGAGTTTAAGCCCCAGGACCCATGTGGTGGGAAGAGAGACCTGACTCCACAGGTTGTCTCTGGCCTGGGAATGCCCATGGTAGTATATGCACACATACCCATAAATAACTAAATGTAATTTAAAAATAAATAGCTGGGCGTGGTGGCGAATGCCTTTAATCCCAGCACTTGGGAGGCAGAGGCAGGTGGATTTCTGAATTCGAGGCCAGCCTGGTCTACAAAGTGAGTTCCAGGACAGCCGGGGCTACACAGAGAAGCCCTGTCTGGAAAAACCAAAAATAAATAAATAAATAAATAAATAAATAAATAAATAAATAAAACGTTCTGCAAATAAAACGATCTCATAGACAAATGTGCACATGGAATACCCAGGTTTCCTTCCAGTGTTTCATCCCAGGGCTATAAACATGAACCCATCCCTGAGGGATGCCCCAAGGTTTAACTGTTGTTTCTTTTGTTTGTTCATTTGGTTTTTTGTTTTTAATTTTTGTTTTGTTTTTGTTTTCAAGACAGGGTTGCTCTGTGTAGCCCTGGTTGTCCTGGAAACTGTTCTGTAGACCAGGCTGGCCTCATACTCTTGAGATCTGCCTGCCTCTGCTTCCTGAATGCTGGGATTTAAAGGCATTGGCCACCATGCCTGACTGACTGTTGTTGACACTGAGCTGATTCTGACCCTCCTTCCCAGCAGGAGTGAGGAATAGTCCATTGCTCCCCAGGCCCATGGCCCCAGACACAGCCATGGCTCCATTGAGCTGCTCTCACATGATCCACCGTAGCTAGTGCTGCGGATGCCTCGGCATTTCTGCTCGCTAGGGTTTGCAAACCTGTCCGTAACCCACTAGGATTCATTTAGATCTTGGCCAGACTTCCTGGGGACATGACTAGGGGCCATCAGTGCTTTTTCTTGCTGAGGTTCTCTAGAGAGTTGGCACGATTAGGGTGATGGAGGTGGGTAGGAGAGAGACCGGTTTATTAGTTCATGGATCTGTGGAGCGGTTTCCAGTATATGGGACAGGCTAGAGACTGGAGACCCAGGAAAGAGGTGGTGCTGCAGCCCTGAGCCAAGAGCAGATTGCCTTCCTCTGTGTCTCAGCTGGTGCATGAGCCTTCCCTGCCATGATGAGGGTAATCAGCGCTGTTTATATTCACCTGATCAAATGTTAATTGCACCTTTAAAACGACTGAGTGTCTGAGCACTGCAGATTAATCAAGGTACACAGAGTGGCCACCGCACCCCTACATCTCAGTACAGAGATAGCACTAATTTCTCCCTCCTAGGATGTGGCTTTACTTTTTCCTACTGCTTTGGCCAGTGGGAGAGAGCTCAGAGCCGCTGCTTAGTCTTCTATGGTGGCAGCTCAAACATGCCTCTGGAGTTTGCTAACACTCCTAGTGCCAATCTTCAGGCCAGGCATGTCTGCCCCCAGGACCCCCATCTGGCTCTGTGTAGGTGCCGTGAAGCTAGAGCTCAGAGTTCTCCCAGCTCAGGGCAAGAGTTGGGTCTGCTTCTCCTGACGAGTGGGTTCAGGTGGCTGTCCACGCCCGAGAGCGTCTCTCAGAGGGCACTGAACCAGCCTGTCTAAACAGCAAGTAAGAGGAGTGCCTCCCTCCTGAGACTCTTGTTGTTGTTGTTGTCTGGAGACAGGGTCTTACTATGTAGCCCTGGCTGGCCTGGAACTTACTGTGTAGACCAGGATGTGTGTGTGTGTGTGTGTGTGTGTGTGTGTGTGTGTGTGTGTGTGTGGTCACGCATGACTTTGTGGAGTTGGTTCTCCTACCTGACATGGGTCCTGGGTATGGTGCTCAGGTTGCCAGGCTGCCGAACCATTTCATGTGCCCTGAAGCTGTTCTTTTCTATGATGCTAAAACCCAAACTCTGGTGGAAAAATACTGAGAGCAAGCTTCCGATCGGGCCGTTGTTCTGGGCAGCTGCACTCCCGCATAGCTTCCATGTTTTTATATTTTTAATTCTATGAAGCAAAATGCACTGCATTGGGGAACTAGTCTGGTCTCAGTAGTAGGGTTAACTTTTGAATGAGTGGTCTCTAGGCAATACATAGTTTTATTTATGTCTTTGTCCTTGAGCAACTTAAGAAATGGAACCTTTAGCCGGACCTGGTGGTGCAGGCCTTTAATCCCAGCACTCAGGAGGCAGAGGCAGGCGGATTTCTGAGTTCGAGGCCAGCCTGGTCTACCAAGTGAGTTCCAGGACAGCCAGGGCTATACAGAGAAACCCTGTCTCGAAAAACCAAAAAAAAAAAAAAAAACAAATGGAACCTTCTGAGCAGCTCAGTCACATGTAACAAGTAATGACAACTAAGTTATGTTGATCAGTTACTAATTCACTCACCTTCTGTGTAAGACGGGCTTTGTCATCAGTGTGTCCCTACAGCCATTTCTGAAGTGCAGCATTGCCCCCAGAGCAGGGGACAAATTCAGATCGAGTTGTCTCATGTGCCATCACACAGCATTCAGAGTGGGTGGGAACCTGAGTTTTGGGTTGGATCTGGGCTTGTCGGCTGCAGCCCCACCTCTGTTAGCTGCTGGCTTATGACAAGTAGAACCCTGCAAACTGCAAGTCAGAAACTGACCCACCAAAGAGGTGCTGGAGAGGTGGCTCGGTGGTTAAGAGCTACTCATGCAGTAGACCTGGATTCAGTTCCCAGCACCCACATGGTGGCTCAAAACTGTCTGTAACTCTAATTCCAAGAGATCTGACACCTAGTTCTGGGCTCTAGGCACACACATGGTGCACATACATGGCATTCATTCAAAACATCAATGCATAAAATAAAATAATGTTTTAAAAATGTTTTAGAGACTTCTTTTCTCATGTAGAAGTAGAATATTCTAGAATCCGGGCTGTCCTTTTTGAAGGAACTTATAATTCTGACCATGTAAATACTCAGTTTCCCATGCCACCTGGGGCAGGTGTGGTGCCTACGTCAGAGGAAGGAAAACCTTATTTAATTACAGATGTATGCATAGGAGTTCTGCGTGAGACTCTTGTTTGTGTGGTTTCTAAATAGAAGCCATGTGTCGGACTAGCTGTGTCTAGACTTCAGAGCACTTGCAAAGACGTCATCTCTCTCTCTCTTTTTCCCAGATAGATAAAAGCCCAGAAGGACAGTTCACTCAGCTAATGACACTGCCCAGAACCTTACAGCAGCAAATCAATCACATCATGGACCCTCCTGGGAGAAACAGGGACGTGGAGGAGACTTTACTGCAAGTGGCTCAAGACCCTGACTGTGGAGATGTGGTGCGACTAGGTGTGTCCACGAGTCTGATGTTGAGCAAGGGCTGGCTGAGGGTGAAAGCAGCCTTTGTGTCATTCAGACGCATTATGTCTTCCTTCTTGCCTAACGAGATCAAGAGAGAGATTGTGTCTGCGGAGAAGAATAGCATGAACAATTCGGGGTTTTCCAAATCTCAGTGTTCACTTGCTTGAAGCAAGCAGTGGGAAAGCTACCCATTGGCTGCAGCACAGCTGCCTCTGGTTTCAGGAACACAATTTCTAGATGTTATTTGGAAGATGTGTCTGTCCTTTGTGGAGGTCTGAGAAGGAAAGAGACTGAGAGTACATTCTTGGCTTCGCTGACATCTCCAGCTTCTCTCTGACTGGTCCCAGGCTGTGTCCAGCCAGCTACCCTCTCTGAGGGCCCTCAGACAGAGTTTCTCTGCACTCACCCCAGGGCCTCCTTAATGTTTATCAAAAGATCCAAACCTGAGTGGAGCTGCAGACCTGTAATCTCAGCACTCAGGAGGCTGGGGCAGAAGGCTTGCCGCAGGTTCAAACCCAGCCTGGGCTACATAGTGAGTTCAGGCCCAACCAAGGTTAATTAGCAAGGCAAGGCTCTGTCTCTAAAAACAACAGAAAGATCACAACCTTAAAACTTGAGAGACCCACCTCTCTCTTTTAAGTAGCAAAGGACAGTAGGGAAGACATAAATAGGAAACTGAAAGGACCCTGTCTCTCAAACAAATTCATTCTCCCTTTGTCTCTCAGTAAAATATTTGTTGATTGGAAATGCAGTTTGCAGTAAGGAATTTGGCGGTGTCTCCACCCTCCCTCTCAGGAACCTGCACCAACTTTCTTGAGAATCCCAGGTACCAGCTCCCCTAGGCCAGGCCAGGCCAGTCCAGGCCTTTGGTGGTTGCTGCTACCCTGAGATGATGGGAGACTTGGACCCTGTATCTTAGAATAAATATTCTCATTTCCTTTTACTATGGGCACCTCGAGATAGAAAACAAAGACCTCTACATTTTTCTGCATCTTAGAACTGTGAACTAGAAGGCGTGAGCAGCTTTAAATTCCTAAGATGTCCTTCGAGGGTCACCTCCCACCCCTCTTGTTTTAAGGTGGCCAAGTTGTACAGTAGCCTCGGCCTCTGCCGGGTGCTCGTACAGCTGGGCCTGGGCCCAGCTGGCCTCCAGCAGGGCCGGCAATCCACCCCTGGTTCTGTTGACTAGCTGGAAATGATATTTAGTTTTGGAGTTTTAAGACCTCTAAGATGACCAGCCTCTGTCTAGCTTCTCATTATCCTTTTTGCTTTTGTGTTTTGCAGCGGTCTCGTCAATCGTCAGACCTTCCAGCATCAGACAGAGCACCAAAGGCCTTTTTACTGCTGGTAAGACTTTTGGAAACAGGCACCTGGGGTGTACCTGCTGGACAGAATGGCCTCAGTGCTGTCGGTTGAAATACAGAGCTTTGCATCTGCATCTCCCTTGTATGGTGCAGTTCTGACCCATACACCCCGACGTTGTAGTTCTCTAGATAGTCATGGCTTCAGTGTGACCTGAACTCCTGGGTCACCACCCGAGGTGCTGGCAGGAGACTTGGGCTCTCCTCTCAGTTCCTAAATAACTCCTGTGTGAGGTTTTGCTCTCATGTTTCCATATTGAAGTCACCCTTGCAAAGCACTGTAAAAACAGCAGCGAGCCATGCTCCTCCCCGTTCTGCTCCTCCCCGTTCTCGGACACCTGCTTCCTTCTCTTGGTGATTCTGTTTTCCCTGCTGTCTCCTGAATAGTGGGTTTAGGTTACTGTTCTTCTGCTCCTCTACTTTAGCTTCCAGCTCCCCGTGGGCAATCAAAGGCAGTGTTTGAGCCGCAGTTATACCCGCCCCTCGGCCACCGCGTGCCAGGCCTGCCCACCTATGGCCTCCCTCCTGCCTCAGTTCTCCTTTCCTCCTTGCAGCTTGGGCCAAGTCATTATTGAAAGTTTAACCCTGAGTCGAGGCATATGATGTGCGTTTCCTCCCCTGCCCAGAGAGTGTCTTCATCTGCCCTGCGGGCACGTGGCTATGCCCTGCACTCTCTTGTGCACAGCTTACAGATTCAAGGTCATCCTTTTCTTCATAGCAGGAGAAAGAGAGAGAGGAGAAAGAAGGGGGAGGGGAGAGAAAAAAGACAGAATCTTGAAATAATTACTGCAATTATTCTCACTTTCAGGACTACTGTTGAAGTTCAAAGCTATTCTGATCCTTAGCCCATGTGTGTTCTGGATGCTCGTTGACTCTTCCTTCTGCCTGGGGCTCCGGAGGCCCAGTGGCGGCTGTGCTGGACCGTTTGATCTCTTTCAGGGGAAATCAGAGTATCCCTTCATTTCCCACTGTGAAGTCCTTTATCCAGATGCCGGTGCTCCCAGGCCAGGGGTTGTTGTCCTTGTGTCTCCCTTGTGACCTCTGCTCTCTGGGAGGTTTGGCAGCCTCATGAGTCTGGGGTACTGGGTGTCACACAGGCTATGCAAGTGCTTTCTCACCCAGTTACTTTCCCAGCCTCCACTCCTCTGTTCTTTATGTCCAGCACTTTCATCAAGTATAGCCTTAAATATTGCCAGATTACTCACCAAAGTAGCTGTGTTGATGAGTAAGGTGTGGAGTGCCTTCTCTTTCCCCACTCTCTGCAGCACTTGGTGTCAACACATAAAATGCCTGTTGTAGCTCTTTGCTCCTAGCATTAAGCATCTATCTGCCCTGTGATGCCCTGTGATGGCTGCTCAGGCATTGGCCATCCCGCCTCCTGAACTGGAAAGGGAGACAGACACGTACATATGTGGTAAGGAGATGGCACAGGGGTAGCTCCCAAACAGAGTGACGTCTCACCCTATGCCTGTTCCTTGGGTGTGAGACTGTCCTGGAGCTGGTGTGGCCACACTCGAGGCTCACAGCCCAGTGCATGTCCCTCGGAGCATCTGTTCCCTGGATGCAGTGATGCCCTTGAGTCTGGAAGGATCTGGCCAGATTTCAGCTGCACTAAACACTGCAGTCAACTGCAGAAAAGATCTCCCACAATTGCACGTAGCTTTGTGTCTCTGACTAATGTAGTCAAGTGTCCTGAGCTCCTGCTGGGGGACTCTGCAGAGCTGACATGGGGGCTTTGTTTGCTTGAGTGAGTCCGCCTGTCAGCCTAGGCTGTGCCTGGGGCTGAGTCTGCCTGTCGACTTAGGCTCTGCCTGTGGCTGCTTGAGATGGGCTTCTGGGCTACAAGGAATGCTTGATGCTTTCAGTTGCAATAATGGTGTTATTTGGGTTTGCTTTTTTTAATCTTGTTCTTTCAGAGGGACATGCTAAAATATTTATGGGTGAAATAATATGATACCTGGGATTTGCTTTATAATAAACAACAGAAGATAGTGGATTCTGAGTGTTTCTGAGCTGACATGGTGAAACTCAGTAAAGTAGGGCTGTATCAATATTCTGTTGTCCTGACAGCATTTTTATATTTTTATGTAAGATGGCATCATATATCCCTGGCCAGCTGCAAACTTGCTATATAGCCAAGAATGGTCTCGAACTCTCAGCCCTCTGGCCCCCACCTTCCTTGTGCTGGGATGACAGGCTTGGACCACCACACCTTGTGTTAGCACTGATCAGACCCATGGCTGCTCACTTGGCAGGCAAGTGCTCTGACTGAGCCACCACCAGCCCTCCTTGGTTGTTTGAGACAGTATATTTCTATGCAGTACAGGATAATCCTACCTTAGCCTCTGAGTGCTGGAATTTCTGCCTGTTAATGCAGTTTGTGCATGAGTATGTTTTAGCATTTTTGTGACTTGGAATGGGAGATTTTAGAAAATCCAAACTCTTTTTCTTCGTTGGCCTGTTTTAGTCAATGAAAAGCTTTATTGCTCCATACACTGTGGGCTTAACTAAACTGTTTGTCACTTAAAACCTTGGGACCGTTTGGGTCCAAACAACTGAGAAACTGAAGAACTCCATTCCATTATGTGCCTGATTTTAACAAAAGTTATCTTTGGTTATGGTAATGTCTCACCAAAGAAGAACAGCCTCTGAGTGTAAAAAAGGAATAACAATACAGTCATGAGCCATACCAAAGTAGACCTGAAATTGCTTTTCCTATTTGAATAGTGACGATTATTAGCCAGAAGTGAAAAAACATCATTGTGAATCCCTGCGCCACCTCCTGATAACCTCCACCCTGAGATGGGCCCTGGGCATCTCCCCACTGATTTCTGCCATTCGCCAGCAGAGGGCAGTGTTAACAGACCCTGCCACCCAGGTTCCCGCAGGGCGAGTACTGCCCTGCTTGCCCTGAGCAGTGACTTGCTTCACTTCTCAGGGCCGCACACTGTACAGCGGGAGAAAGGCCACAGGCAGTAGCAACGGTAGAAAACGATGACCCTGCAGTTCTGTTGGCCTTCTGGCCTTGCTCCTGGCTTCTCTGTGTATGGTGATGGCCTGTGAGATCTGTAACCCGCCCTGCAGATTTTGTTGGGCAGCATGTTCCGTGCAGTGTGTTTGTGAGCAGCTCGGCCCTTCTGTCATGATGGCTTCCCCTTGTAGTTTGTCAGATACACTCATGGTCTAACTTGAAGTCAGAAATGCTCTGTTCCTTTTCTCTGGAAGTTTCTTCGTTAGGAGCTGGTCTCCATCTCTCTTATACCCTGTTGTTAGCAGAGCAGCACGATTCTCCACAGGTTTCCCAGATTCTCAGGAACTAGCGTTAGCACGGAACCCCTGAAGAAAGTAGTTTGCCACTGAGGGTAGCCAGTCTCTGCCAACAAGGACCAGCAGAGCCAACTGTTTCGGTCTACGCAGCAGCCCTTTACAGTCTCCCTACCTGGCTCCAGCCTGCTCCAGCCTGCTCCAGCAGCTTGAGTGAGTGGGTGTGAGGACAAGTAGGTAGGAAACTGGAGTCAGCGACCAGCCTGAGAGATAGGCCAGAGCCTCACAAAGGACGGCCCCAAAGCTGCATCCAGCATTCAAAGACTGCTGAGCCTCCCTGAGGCAGGGGGAGGCCGCTGAAGGATGCAGGAAGAGGGGGAGGACTGTTGTTACCAGAGAGACCAGCAGATAGGGATAGAGCCAGCCAGCCATCTGAAGGAGCCTTGTGCACGCCCAGGCCAAGGGAAGAGAGCCGGGAATGGAGAAGAGATAGGCAGGAGGTAGACGCAAGTCCCAGAGGCTGGGGCGCCACCCTCTGAGGTGCGGGAGGCTGGGGTGCTGATGAGTCTAATTCTCCCTCCTGTCTTTATGGTCAATCAGAGTTAACTCTCCCAACTTCAAAAGATTCAGCTGAATTAACAAGACACGTTTAGTCTTGTCCCTAAGAAATATCCCAGCATGCCTCACTGCTTCTCATCCCATTCCTGAAACACAGTGGAGCCAATCGTTATTTTCATCTTACATCATCTTTCTGATGATGTGGTTATCACTTAAGGTTGAACATCCTCCCTCCTTCCTTCTCCCCCCCACTCCCCTCCACCCCGTTCCCTCCTCTATTCCAATTGGGTCTCTGTAGCTGAGGCTGCTCTATCTCAGTTCTCTGGCTTTGCTCTCTGGGTTCTAGGGTTGTAGGTGTCCACTGCCACACCCAGCTATGTCTAACCTGTCAAATTAAATTGTAGCTCTGCCTCGGATGAGCCTTTCCCTGTGGACAGGTCAGTTGGAGGCTCACTGCAAGTGTTCAAAGGCTTACTGACTTTGTCCTCATAGGTGTGGATATAGAATTGTGTCAGGCCCCACCTTAGAGTGTGTGCTGGAAAGTTGGCCCACTGATGGCCCCTTCTTCTTGATGCTTTTTCGTCCTGAATTGAATATGTGCTTTAGATTTCCTCCTTTCTTCTGCCTTCCCCCCTTCCATCCTCAGAGCTCCAGTGGCTCCTGGACCCCAGGCTTGTTTGATGTGGTAATGCGAACAGCTCCTGCCCTGGGGTGCCACTCTGGCTCCTCCACAGAGCCTCCATAGGTGGGGGCTTTCCCACCTGTCCCGGTGCTTCACAGCCTTTGCTGTCCTTTGAAGAACACTGTTTCAATTTTATGAAATTGTTGGCTGAAATATTTTAAACCTTTGGTGAAATTAATTGTTCTTAACCTTGAGCAAACCTCAGCTCTTGAGAAAACCTGGTGGGTTCGAGCACATTCAGAGCGGTGTGGCTATGGACGGAGCCCATGGAAATCTAACCTCGGGCCCGTCTGCATGGAAGTGCATGCACATAAGCAGTCATTTCCTAGTGTTCTTTGTAGCACAGCCCCCTGCTGCAGGCTTTCTGACCGCTGAAGGAGGGATTGTGTTCGGTCAAGGGAGGCATCTAGTGCTCTAAGCAGCTGAAGATGGCACCCAGGGCCACTCAGCCATGTTCAGTGTTTACCTGACAGTCTCAGAGGAGCTTGTCACTAAGCTATGGGAAGAGGAGTCAGTCGGCCTCCAGCTGTGACTCAGCAGCCTGGGCTTGCTGCGCTGAGTCCTCCGTGTGTGACTGCCTGGCTTCTGCTCGGCCTTCTGGTTGGCTCCACTGGCATTTGAAACAGCACCTTGTGTAATGATCTTCCAGCCTTAGTGCTCAGGTGGGTGAGTCTGACCAGAGTCATTGCTTCAGGGAGAAAATTAAGAGGGGTGGAGGCAGTGAAAACTTGGAGTTTCTCAACAGATCATGTCAAGCTGAGAACACGAATCCAGACACATCTGCTAATGATTTGGGGAACCATGCCTTTCTCCCTGTCACTGCCTGCAGTAGCCACAGATTCTAAGCAGGTGAGGCAGCTTCCAATTAACAGGGCCAGGTAGTTTAAAAGTGAATCCTCCCACCTTGTCAACATGGTCACCAAGCCACAGCCAGGAGCATGCACTTCCAACCCAGAGCACAAAGAGAAAAAGGCTTCAGCTCCTCAGGCCACACCCTAAAGCACCAACTGAGAATACTAGCACCCCATTTATCCCTTGGTANGTGTTTCCCATAAGCCTCAGAGAGCCTATTCTCTGGGAACTTAGAATACTAGCACCCCATTTATCCCTTGGTACGTGTTTCCCATAAGCCTCAGAGAGCCTATTCTCTGGGATTTTGTAGTTGGGATAAAGTCAGAGACCTATAAGAGCCAGCCTTCACTCTGCCACTTCAGAAGACTCAGCTAAGCACCTCCTGTGTGCTGCTGGGTACCAGGTACTGTACGAGGTGAAAGGAATGCTGGGTAAATAGAACAAGGGCCCTGTCCTGAGGAGCTGTCAGTCTAGGCAGAGACAGGAGAATCGGCTACAAGTGCAGAACAGAGGGGCAAATGCTGTTTGAGAGGCGAGCACCAGGCAAGAGAGCAGCCTGGCATGTGTAGTTGGAACTGCATTGCTCTAGGCAGATAGGTGGCACGTGTGGGACACAGAGCAGCAGTGACTGGGTTGCCCGTGCTGTAGAGAGGGAGCACCAGAGGCTCCCCCTTCTAAAAGACCTGGGAAGCCCAGAGGCTGCCAGAACCTCCACATTTTCAATCCCAGGTATCCTGGTCCAGATGCAGAATGGCGCTGCACAGCAGGGGCCCAGCTCAGTCTCTGCAGCCTCTAATGGCCTTCAACTCCCGGGTTCTCTCCAACACTCCAGTCAGCCCACGGTAGCCCCAACTCAAAGACAATCCTCTGGTCAGACCGGGGACCGTAGCTGCGTGACCACTGAACAGGACTCACTCCTCATCCACGCTTCTCCTCATCCACGCTTCTTTTTTCTTGCAGGTGTGAAGAAGTCTGTGATTTATAGTTCACGGAAGCTGAACAAAATGTGGAAAGGGTGGATGAGAAAAGCGTCCTGACTTGACTGATGATGTGTTACGTGTAGATGATGAATAAATGGCTCCATGCTTTTTAAGAGTTGCTTGTCACTCTGGCTGGCTGCTTGAAATTGAGGAGACCAAGGTTTGAGTCATGCTTGGTAAGGTTTGGCTTGGTTTGGTTTTTCCATCTTTATTAGACAAGAGTTTCACTTTGTAGCTCGGCTGGCCTCAAATTCACAGAGATCCTCCTGCCTCTACCTCCTGAAGCTGGGATTAAAAGGTGTGTTCCACAATGCTTGGCTATGGTTGATTTTTTTTTTTTAATTCACTGTCAGACACTAACTCAGGTGCTACCCAAGCACATAAGAGGACTTTGCATCCCAAGCAAAGGCTTCTAGGTACAGAGTTGTGAGTGCATTTTGTGATCCATGCTGAGTAAGAGGTTCTGACTTTGAGGACACACTGAGTTGGGCGTGACAGGTGCTGCTACTGTGCTTTTGAACTTGTAGCCTACAAGGTGCATAAGCTGGGCTCTCTTCTAGTATCCCAGTCCCCATTCACTTGGTCGGGTTTTGGTTTTGGTTTTTTGTCTTTTCAGTTTGTTTTGTTTTTGTTTTTGTTTTTTGTTTTGGTTTGTTTTGGCTTTGGGGTTTGGTTTGGTTTTGTTTGGGGCCTGTTTTGTATGAGTTTTGGGTGCAGAGCCCAAAATGACCCTTTGAAGGTTCTGCCCAGCTGTACTGAGACATGTGTACATACTGAGAACCCAGCACCACAGGACACACTGATCCACCCTGCTTTCCTCTCCTTTCTCTGCCCTTTGTTGTGCTGGCTCCTCTAAGGCTGGCTCCAGTCACTGCCATCGTCTTGTATCATGTCATCAGAGATTACCCCCTCACCTCCCATATCTAATATGACCCCCACTGTTTATAAGACACAGAGAGAACCTCCCCCCAGGCTAGTCAGCATCCTCCAGTTGATCTCTGTTGCATCTTCTTTTTTTTTTTTTTTTTTTTAAAGATTTATTTATTTACTATATGTAAGTACACTGTAGCTGTCTTCAGACACTCCAGAAGAGGGTGTCAGATCTTGTTACGGATGGTTGTGAACCACCATGTGGTTGCTGGGATTTGAACTCTGGACCTTTGGAAGAGCAGTCAGGTGCTCTTACCCACTGAGCCATCTCACCAGCCACCTGTTGCATCTTCTACCCCATAGCTGATAAAGCCTTTCTGTTCCATGGTCAGTTCTGTGCACAGCAGCTACTCAGTAGAGCTTGGGACATCAGGTTCATTTTTCAGATGTGGAATCAGGTCTCCTGAGAGGAAGATGTAGCCTAGGATCATGACACAGCTGAGTAACAGCTTGCATGTCAACACTCCCCGCCTCTGGTCTTCTGTCCCCTGCCTTGTCTCATGCAACCCGCAGCCTTTACAAGTCACGAGCGTGTGCGCCTTCCTTTCCTCCTGTCCTGGATTCTTGCCTATTCCCCCTGCATTCCTAGCAGCAGAGTTATATCTAAGTTGGGATTCATCAGGTATAGAGCAGGTCTGTAGGATGACAAATGAGGCACCATGTGAGGAAAATGTCCGGGGGGAAGTCTGGAAGAGAGAGGGCTGGCTTTCCTCGAGTCCCTGCAACCCTCTCGGTTGGTACTGCTATGAATACTGGCCAAAGGATGAAGCCAGATTAATCAGCTCGTACCTTAGCCTCTCACCTTCCACAGGAGGCAGCTTCCTCCCAGGCACAGCTGGCAGAACAGAAGGAGCCTCCTAAATGTGACCAGAGGAGGAAGGACACCAGGAAACAGTTACATCACCCACCACACGTCTTATCTGTTCCATCAACCCCCAGGGGCTTTGTAGCCTTGTGTCCTCTGTCCACCTCAGCACTATCCCGTTGCTCAGTACTTCAGGGTTGACCCTTGGTTCTGATGTGTCGTCTGACAACACAGGTTTTCTGCCTTAGAGTTCATCTCATTGTGCCCTAAATTAGCAGCCTTGTGGCATACACTTAGTGCTCTAGGTTAGCTTTCTATTGCTGAGATAGAAGACCATGACCAAACCGGTGTGGGGAGGGAAAGGTTTATTGCAGCTGTAGACTCTCATCCAGGGAAGCCAGAACAGGAACCGGAGGCAGGAACTGAAGCAGAGGCCCTGGAGAAGTGTTGCATCCTGTCTTGCTCCCGTGGCTTACGCAGCCTGAATTCTTAGAGCACCCAGCACCCTGTGCTCAAAGGTGGCACTACCCATAGAAGGATAGGCTCTCCCATGTTGTCAATCAAGAAAACATCCTGCAGACTTGCCTACAGGCCAATCTGATGGAGGCATCTTCTCAATTGAGGTTTTCTCTTCCCAGAGACCTTGGCTTGTGTCAAGTTGAAAGAATTATCTAGCATGCTGTAAGACTTTGGGCAAGTTGTTTAGTCTCTGTGAATAGTGTTTCTCACTATGGTGGAATAGGGACAGTATTACTGTTCCTTCAGGTGATCTCTGACGCTCATGTTTGTACTGTAAGCCCAGAATTTTCTTTAGTTCAGTAGTGGTCACTGCCATCATCTTCTTGTATCATGTCATCGGAGATCCCCCCTCACCCCCCATATCTAATATGACCCCCACTGGGTTTTTTGGGTTTTTTTTTATCATTTAATTGCTATTTATTTTCATAAACATGAGGTATTTCAAAGTGCTCTAAGGTGCAGCACTAAATATATACATTTTGAAGAAATTAAACACAGAACTTTGCCATTTACCCAGTTCTATCACCAAACATGAACAAATACAGTAACAAGGAAGAAAGAGGCTAGGAAAAAAGGAATAAAAAGATATATATATATATATATATATATATATATATATATATATAGTAAAATTTCTTTACAAAAGTTTCTTAGTTCAAAAAGTGATAAAGTGATATCTACTCAAAACTTCCACAACTCATTTTCATATGAAAATATAAGTTATCAAATTTAGTTATGTATCAGCGTCATACTAAAGTATACAGGCAGTGTAGGAATTAGTACAGTACATAACAGATTAACAATATATTTGTATACAAAACATGACCCCCGCTGTTTATAAGACACAGAGAGAAGCCCCCCCAGGCTAGTCAGCATCCTCCAGTTGATCTCTGTTGCATCTTCTACCCCATAGCCAATAAAGCCTTTCTGTTCCATGGTCAGTTCTGTGCACAGCAGCTACTCAGTAGAGCTTGGGACCTCAGGTTCATTTTTCAGATGTGGAATCAGGTCTCCTGAGAGGAAGATGTAGCCTAGGGTTATGACACAGCTGAGTAACAGCTTGCATGTCAATGCTCCCCGCCTCTGGTCTTCTGTCCCCTGCCTTGTCTCATGCAACCTGTAGCCTTTACAAGTCACGAGCGCATGCGCCTTCCTTTCCTCCTGTCCTGGATTCTTGCCTATTCCCCCTGCATTCCTAGCAGCAGAGTTATATCTGAGTTGGGATTTATCAGGTATAGAGCAGGTCTGTAGGATGACAAATGAGGCACAGTGTGAGGAAAATGTCTGGGGAGGAAGTCCCTTCTCAACCTGAGACAGACCCAGCTTTACCCTTTACAGCTGTGTCCCAGGTGTTCAATCTGGGACGCCCCTGTTTGTGTGTCCATAATATTGTCGTCGGCATATCAGTCTGCCCAGGTTGGTGTCAGAATTAAATGTGATGGCATCCATAAAGCACCTAGCATGCCTCATAGCACACAGTAGATCTACAGGTGTCTGTTAGTGTATTTAGATGGTGATTTTCCACAATATAACCACAGATAAAACCAGCTGTATCTGTCAGAATCTTGTCAAGAAAGGAAAATGTTCCTAGGTGTATCAAATAGAGTTTAATACTAGTTCCCAAACACTGGAAGGGCTAGTAAACAAAAGAGAGGGTACTTCAGAGAAGGAGAGAGATGACCTGCGGAAGGCCAGGGAGCTGATGGTATCCCTGGGCTAGAACCTACAGGCCCAGGCCTGCTGCTGTGTTGCTAAAGTTACTGCCTGTAATGGTTTCAAAATGTTCGGGGAAAAAAAAAAATACTGACTAGTGGGCGGAATCCAGTTCTTCCTTTAATATGAGCTGGCTTTAGTGACTTACTTCTAACAGAACACAGCAAACAAGATGTTAACGTGATTTCAGAGGCCAGATTCTAACCGGCAGTATGGCTTCCACTCTGCTCTCTAAATACCTACTCTTGGAACTCTTGGTGTTAACTTCTACAAGGTAACTGCCTCTTACAGTTACAGATTCTTCACTTCCCTCCACTAAAGTCACTTCCCTCCACTAAAGAAGCTGTTGCCCTAATTTCTGATAGAATTCCCTAAAACACTGCTTCAGAAGTCACAACTGCCATTGCAAGTAGTCCCGAAAGGTCATGTCTTTCTAGGTTGGTCCTGTGGATGGATCAACTCTGCTTAGGACGCACTGGCCTGGGTTTGGTTCTGAGGGCTAAATGACAACCATCTGTAACTCCAGTTCCGGGGATCCAACACCCTCTTCTGGCCTCTGCAGGCACTATACACGTGTATATACACACTCAGGAAAAGTAATATTTAGATTTATTTTTATTTTTTTTAATTATTTATTTTATGTATATGAGTACAATGTAGCTGTCTTCAGACACACCAGAGAGGGCATCGGATACCATTACAGATGGTTGTGAGCCACCATGTGGTTGCTAGGAATTGAACTCGGGACCTCTGGAAGAGCAGTCAGCGCTTTTAACCGCTGAGCCATCTCTCCAGCCCAGAGATTTATTTTTAAATGTGTGTGTATGGTGTGTGGGTTCCTGGGGAGGCCAGAGGTGTTGGATCCTCCTAGAACTGTGAGCCACCTCACGTGGGCACTGGGAACTGAACTTAGCTCCCCATACTCTTAACCACTGAGCTGTCTCTCCAGACCATCAAAAGTAAGTGGTAAAAGAGAGAAAAGGATAAATTAGCAATTGAGGAAGACACCTGGCATGGACCTCTGGCCTCCCCACATGTGTGCATACATAGCATAGCACACATATACATACACACTAATTTGAAGGTTTTAAATAGGGGCTGGAGCGATGGCTCAGCAGTTAAGAGCACTTGCCGCTCATGCAGAGGACCTGGGTTTGTTCCCCAGCACTCATGTGCGATGACCCACAGCCACCTGTCATGCCAGCTCCAGGGGACCCGGCGACCTTGTAGGCTCTCCAGGCACTGTGCACGTGTGGTTCATAGTTATACATCCGGGCATAGGCAGTAGATAGATACTTCTTACATTTTTAAATAGCGAAAATGACCTAGCACTCATGGGAGGGTGATAACGTGATGCAGAACTGGCCTCACTAACCCTACAAGGGAGATAGCACCTTTCCTTCGACCATCGAGGAAATCAGTTCCTGTAGGACTGCGAAAGGAGCAGGCAGCAGTCGCATAGCAAGGCTCTGAGTTCAGTTGTCTGACTTAAAAGTCCTGCTCTCCCACCTCATGGAGCCTTTGGGCCTCACCTTTAAGGTGTGGTTCCCTTCTCTCCGAGTTCACCCGGATGCAGTTGTCTTCTGCAGCTGCCTCCCGCCGGTGTCTGTGATATAAGGACACGCGGTATGTTTCCTTCCGTTTGCTATTTCCGTCTGACATCAAAGCTGGAGAAAGTTCCCTCCAAAGGCTGCCTACGATGCAGCTCGGTGGCCATTTATGGATGTCCTGTTATGTTTAAAACTACTGAGCCCATAGATTCTCTCTCAGACTTATAGATGTGGAGTCCCTAGACTCTAAAACAACCTACCTGTGTGCTGAGGGGCCAGTACCACTTAGTTCCATGCCTTGGGTTCCATCCCCAGCATCACCCCTCCCACAAAATCTTCTAGAATGGGCCTCTTTGAGGAGGTCATGTGTGACCTGTCAGAATTAATAAGAGATTTTGAAACCAATGGAACTCCTTCCCTTTGCAGGCAGGGCAGGCCTCGGCTGTTGACAGCTTGTACCAAACCCACGTCTCCCTTCATGCCCCTTATCCACTCCCCTCCCTTTGGTTTTACCCCCTCAGCACATAGGTAGATTGTTAGAGTCCAGGGCCTCCACATCTGAGTCTGAAAGTCAACCTATGGGCTCAGTAGCTTTAGACATAATGGGACATCCATAAATGTAACTCCTCCCTTTAGCTAGCATCTCACCGTCCTCAACCAATCCCTGTGGAACCAATCTATGAGTGAGCTACAGATATAAGGAACCCAGCATTGTAGGCTACAGTGGTTGTGTAGAAGTCAGTGGCAGAATGTGGGACAGAGGAGAGTCTGAAGCAGTGGGTCTTATGAATCGAAACGTAAATATCTGGAATGTGACACCAGAGGAGGTCGAAACACACAGGCTGAGAGCCACCAAAAAGGAGACAGTGCACCACCTGGTTTCAGTTAAGTGTCTGTTAATAAAAAAGCCACTAATCAGTATTGGCGTGGGGAAGAGGGTATACGATCCTGCCCTCACAAGACACTGCAAGGAGTTGTGGAGGTTAGTCTTTCATTTACTCAAGCAAGGAACAAAAACAACACATTCAACCAGGTGTAGAGGCACAGGCTTTTAATCTCCAGAGGCAGGCAGGCAAATCTCTGTGAGTTCAAGACTAGCCTGTTCTACATAGAGTGTTCCAGGCCAGCTAGAGCTGCACAGTGAGACCCTGTCTTCCCAAAATTAATTAATTAATTAATTAATAATAATAAAAAAATTATGGTGTGCTGGGGTCTGGCGGCCTGGAGCATTGGTCCCACTGTGGTGATCTTACCGTGCAGAAAGTAGTCATGTGGGTAAATTATGGATTCTGCTTCTAAGTGCTTAATTGAAGGAGTAATTATAGGGTGCTGTGGAGTTTCATCAAAGCAATGGCAAACATTGGCTGAGCCATTATTGTATGTCAGGTACTGTCCTCAGGACCTTCCACATACTCCCTTCATCCTCACCACAGCCTTATGTAATAAGACTTTTTATCTCTTTGCTGCATGAGGCAACAGAGGCCCAGAGATGTAAGATCTTGTGTACAGTGTTGCAGGCAGTACACGGCAGCCAGGATTCCAAACCGGGCCATCCTGTTCCAGGGCCTTTCTCTTTCACCCTCTCGGTTAAAGCACTTTTAATCACTTACTGTCTTAGTCAGGAGGGTAAAGCCAGCGATGCCTGCCCATTGCCATAAGAAGTTGCCCAGAGGAGAGCAAAGCATCCCAGAAATAGGGTGAGGGTATTCAGAAGCTCTGTGTGTGGAGAGGAAGGGATTTAGGACGGATAGACCAAAGATGAATAAAGTAGCAGGTGGATTCTGTTCAGGAGCAGGGCTGTGACAGGCCCAGGCAGGAAAGGCCTTACGGGACCTGGAAGGAGGTTGGTCCCGATCCCCAGGGCAGTGAAGTATTTACAGGAAGGCTCCAACATGCAGAGATGATAGTCAAGGTCACATTTATCAAACGCACCAGGAAGGGAAAAGGCAAAGTCCTCAGCGTGGTGCCCAGAGGTCACAAGAGCCCTGCGTGGCGAGGGTGTGTTTATGTCTGGTGCATTCCCTGGACAGCCTGTTGCCTCTTGCCATGGCTTCATCTCTGTGAGAGGAGTGAGTTTCCTCCCTGCCTGCCCTCAGGCCTGGCTTCCTGACTAAACACCGACCGTGGCTGTTCACAGTACCCTCATCCACAATACTTAAACTAAAATGATCCCATGTATCGCATCCAGCAGATAAATAAATTAACAAATGTCATACAATGGGATATTAGTCAGCAACAACCAAAAAGAGTAAACAGACTGAGGAGATGGCTCAGCCATGAAGCCAGTAACGCGCTTGCCACACAAGCCTGTGACCTGAGTTCAATCCTCAGCACTGGAGTGAAAAAGCTGGGCCCAGCAGTGTGTGCTCGTGATCTTAGCACTGTGGGGGCGGAGACAGGACGAGCCTGGGGCTTGTAACCAGCCGATCTAGCCGAATTGGTGAACTCCACAGTGTCCTGGGACAGGTTCTCAGAAAATAAGGTGGAGGGACTGAGGAGGCGGCCCAGAGGGTGAGGTGCTGGCAGCACAGCATGGGGGGCTTAGCTTCTATCCAGAACCCACATATAAGCAGGGCATGGTGTCATCTGTAACCCCAGCACAGGAAGCCTGAGGGCTAGTGCAAAGACCCGAGCCCCAGAGCTCACTGGGCAGGCCAGTCAGGGAATGTCTCCTTAGTTCAGGGTTTTATTTTAGATTCGGAAGCCAGAGCTGCCTCTGTTCATGAAGCAAAGCTGAATTTGAAATATATGTGTATGCATGTCTGCGTGCGCACACACACACACACACACACACACACACACACACACACACATCTATTCAGACAGACGCATACACACAATTAAAATCTTAAAAAATAGCATCTTATAGCCGGGCGTGGTGGCGCACGCCTTTAATCCCAGCACTCGGGAGGCAGAAGCAGGCGGATTTCTGAGTTCGAGGTCAGCCTGGTCTACAGAGTGAGTTCCAGGACAGCCAGGGCTATACAGAGAAGCCCTGTCTCGGAAAAACAAAACCAAAAAAAAGCATCTTATTTATTTAGTGTCTGTATGTGTGTAAGCATGCTCCCAGATCAGAGGACAATTTGGGACACTCCATTCTCTTTCACCATGTGGGTCCCAGAGAACAAATTCCAGTCATCTGGACTCTGTGGCTAATGATACCTGCTGAGGCCCGAATTTATTTATTTAAAGATTTTTTTAAAAAGTCTTTATTTTCTTTTTTGGCATTTTGAGACAGAGTTTCTGTGTAGCCTTGGCTGTCCTGTACACCAGGCTGGCTTTGAACCCACAGAGATCCACCCACCTCTGCCTCCCAAGTGCTGGGATTCAAAGGCATGTGCCACCACCACTTGGCTCCAAAACGGAATTTTAAGACACAGTCAAGAGCTGGGCACATGTGCAAAAATTCCCGGTGCCCGCCCACTGTCTCCAGCACTCTGCCAGAAGATAGGTGCCATCAGCCATCCCCAGAGCTGGCAGTGCACTGGGGATGGAAGGTGGATTGGGAAGCAATTGCTGAGAACTGCACATCTATGGACCTCGTGTAGTGAGTGGGTGGAGGGACAGGGCAGAAATGGCAGCCGTGTGATGCCTAACCTCTGCTCATTTGCATGCTGAGTGGAAGATTCCCGCCTGTCTATAGAAAAGGTAGGACTTCTGAAGCTTCGGGTTTAAGAGGCAATCTAACATGATCGCACATGGTTCTCCCTTGCTGCCGATGCATAACAGCAAGAGACCCCCCCCCCCAGACCTGGACATCCTCCTCAGGGGGACTAACAAGTCCCCGATGGTTCTTGCAGCTGCTTCCCTGGAGGGGGGTGGACCACGGTGCTGTGCTGAGGCCCTGGGCACTGGTAGGTTCTTGAGGAAACAGACTCTGAGGTCGGGATTCACTTGAAGACACTGAAGTGGGGAGGCACATAAGACTTAAAACCTGGGAGAAGATGAGGGCAGCAGGGGAGTCCTCACGAGCCACAAGAGGGAGAGTGGGCTGCAGTGGTGAGTGTCCTCACATGCGTCTGTGTTAAAGACTCGGCTATCAGTCTGGGGGTGGGGGTGGGGGTGAGGACCTAGGAGGAGGAGCCTAGCGAAGGGTCATTGGGAACAGCAATTAAAGGGGTTTAGGGGAGCCCAGTCCCTTGTCTCTTTTTGCTTCCCCATGAAGTGAGCATCTTTGCTCAATCATAGCATGACATTGTACCACAGGCTCAGAATATGCCACCTCATCACAGGGACAAAAGCAGCAGGGCTGATTGAGTATGAATTGATGCCTCCAAAACAGCGAGCCAAGATAGGCCTGCCCTTTCTTTTCTTTTCTTTTCTTTTCTTTTCTTTTCTTTTCTTTTCTTTTCTTTCTTTCTTTCTTTCTTTCTTTCTTTCTTTCTTTCTTTCTTTCTTTTTTTTCTTCCTTTCTTTCTATTCTTTCTTGTTGTTGTTGTTGTTGTTGTTTCTCTGTATAGTCCTGACTGTCCTGGAGCTCACTTTGTAGACCAGGCCTGCCTCAAACTCAGAAATCTGCCTGCCTCTGCCTCCCGAGTGCTGGGATTAAAGGTGTGTGCCACCACGCCCGGCAAGATAGGCCCTTTCATAGTCACTTTAATTGACTCTCTCAAGGGTGTTGCCATAGTTCTTGAAAGCTTACAAATGCAGACGGCCTTTGAGAAATTGGTCCCACATTGAGACAATGTGGGCCTTTACAGGACACTATCCAGATTATCGGAGCTAAAGGCATAAGCTTGGCAGGTGGCTTCCTTCAAACGCTGTCGTTTTCACAGTAGGACCCAGCTGTGAACCATCAGAGTCCGGAGTCTTGGCAGCTGCAGGAACGGGGAGTGCCTGCATTTTTCTAGAGAGGTAATCTCAATGACGCTGAGGTCAGAAAGCTCTCTGGACAGGTTTTTTAATGGCTGGAAACCCTTAGTGCCTCTGTAATGCAGGAGAAACAGCCAGAGAGCCCTTTTCCAACAGGCCTTTCCTAGATGTCCTAAGACAGTAGCACATCGAGGCAAGCCAGTAAGCGGTGCTCAGTGCGGTCTCTGCTCGAGCCCCTGCCACGAATGCCTGCCTTGGCTTTGCAGGATGACGGGCTGTAACCCGTGACAACAGAGAAATGAGCTATAACACGTGTTCTGGTTGTTTCCCTGACTGTGGGAGGTATCTTTCTTAATTCAAAGATTATTTTAAAGTTTCCTTTGTGGGAGTAACAGCTGTGTGTTTCAAATTTTGGAACTATTTCCAAATATGAAACTGTTGGAAGCAGACACCCGAATCTGTTGAGAGGTGGGCCAGGCCAGTTCAGCAGGTAGGGAAGGGGTGGGGCTTAGGTTTGCCGTGCTTTTTATTGGAACCAAAGCTAAGGCTCACACGTGCAGCGACCACGGCAGTGCTTTAATTTAACTAGAGCAACAAGCATATGTTTTGCAGATATTTTTATTCAAGACAAAAAAAAAAGGCATCTGGCCTTTCCCCAATAACGTGAAGGCTTAACTTGTTTCTAAGTGTGAAATGCTCTTAAAATAATATAGTCACCCTAGGGGAGGAATAGATGACATCTATATGAAAATGCCATGATGGAACCCATAGCTTTTTATGATAGCTTAAGACAGGTTTTCAGGCAGAGCATAGTGGTGCACACTTTTAATCCCAGCTCTGAGTTCAAGGCCAGCCTGGTCTACAAAGTTAGTTCAAGGCCAGCCTAGGCTACACAGAGAGACAGCTGTCTCTAAGTAAATGTATACATACATACTTACATACATACCAAACAACAAATTCAACAAATTCAGGTATGTGCCTGCACACACTTGCTACATAAGTACCATGTGCTAACAGATTGGGCCACTGGACTCTTCTCCCCTCCCCTCCCCTTTCTTCTCCCTCTGTGTTCTGGGTTTGCCCTGGGACCCTGCTTGCTGGTTGTCTCACCTCTGACAGGCTACTTCAGCTGTGCTTCAGTTACACTATCCTTGTATACAAGTGCCTCTGTCTCTCACTATCTACCAACAATTGCTTCTAAGGCTTCAAAGATGCCGAACCCTGAAGGTGCTCCTGTTGCACAGACCCTGTGAGCATCCCCCAGGCACTCCCGTTGCATATGAGCATCCTCTGACATACTTCACCTCTTCTAGGTTTCTCATAAGCCTAATTCAATGTGCAGGCTATGTAAATGACTATGCCATGTTACGTAGGGAATAAAGAGAAGGAAAGGGGTCACAGATCTTAGTACAGAGACAACCGTCTTAGGCTTCCCCGTGTACATGTGACAGTGCCTGGTCAGGTGACTCTGGAAGCAGATGGTCTCACCGGACTGGAACATGTGGCTGTTTGGCAGATGGTTACATGGGTACACAGGATCCTGCAGCCCCGCCTTCAGTTTCTTCTTCCTCCTTATTAACTGGAGAGCACATTTCTACCATAGCATTCAAAGTAGCATCTAAATGCAGCCCTTCCCTTCCCAAAGCAAAGCCACATCCATCCTACACGACTGCAGTTCCCACTCCCCACCTCAGAAAACGACAGTGGTTTCCACAGGCCTCTGTGGGTAGTCAGATCGCTGTTCAAATCCCAGCCTATTGCCCTTAAGTGGCATGGCCCTGGGAGGCCTTCATCCTCCAGGAAGTTGCCTTTCTTCCTCTGGAAAATGAGGATGACATCTACCTCCAGGGTTGGCTTGAGTCTCAAGTAAGTGCCATAGTACTTTATCCATCGTAAAGTGTCGATGTTGTCTTGTGTTTGATGAAGCCAGGTGATTATGAGCTTGTGTCTTGCCATGAGGAGAATGCTAGATATGGGAAACTTACCCACTGCCACAGTGGCACCTCATGGAAGTCACAACCCGCTCCTCCCAGCAGCCCCGGGGGAGGTTGTGATGTTTCCATTCTGCAGTCGCCTCATGGTACCTCACAGGCTCAAGTTCAAGTTTCCACTCACCACTCACTGTGTGGCCCTGGGGATTTCATTCATCCTAATTACTATGCTCAGTTTTCTCTGTGAAGCTGTAGTCTCATTAAGCCTGACACCACCCAGGAGCCCCTCCGCTCCTTTTTGAAAAATCAAACACCTTAGAGCTGCATTGACTCTGGAAAAGAAAGAAAGAAAGAAAGAAAGAAAGAAAGAAAGAAAGAAAGAAAGAAAGAAAGAAAGAAAGAAAGAAAGAAAGAAAGAAAGAAAGAAAGAAAGAAAGAAAGAAAGAAAGAAAGCTCGAGTGGTTCTTCACACACACACGCACACAGGAAGAGGGAGATGGAGGGAGAGAGATTAAGTCTCTGATGCTTTGAATGTCTGTTTCATGCCCACTCTTATTCAGTCAGACATCCAGTCAGACATCGCCCTATCATACCCTGCTCACAACTGGATCATAGTAAGCCATGAGTAAACCAAACCTAAGACAAGTCACGTCCACCATATTTCTGTAAAACCTCTCAACATACAAACCTCTCAGAACTCGTTTACAGAACGGGAACTGGCTCAGTCTTAAAGGACCCTTTTATAGCCTAGGCACTGAAGCCTGACCCCAGAGCCCATGGTTTAAGCAACAACAACAACAAAGGTGTGGCTGGGCATGACACATCCCTTTAGTCCTAGCATGTGGGAGGCCCAGGCAGATGAATCAGTCCCTGAGTTTGAGGCTAGCCTGATCTATATAGTAAGTTCTAGGCCAGTCAGAGCTACATAGTGAGACCCTGTCTTAAAACAAAAAGCCAGGCCCTGCAGCATGTCGCTGTGATCTGGGGATCCCTGGGCTCTCTGGCCAGCCGGGCTAGTTGAATCATCAGCTCCAGGTTCAGTGGGAACCTATGTCTCAACAAAAAAAGAGGAAGAGAAATCGAGGAAGACACCCAATGTGGACCCTGACCTCCACATGTATGCATACAAGCACACACATGTATGTACACAGATCCACAAATGCATACACACACATGCACACATATATGTGCAGGTATGTGAACATACACCCAGACCCCCCCCAAAAAAAAACCATGACACACACACATAAGAACATATACACAGATAGACAGATCAAAAAAAAAAAGTGTGCACTTGTATACAGCTGTCGGAACTGAATGGCAGGCTCGCCCCTTCTTGATGAAAGTGTAATGCTGTCCAGGTCGGTCGGTCACGTGGGACTTGGAAAGCACCAGGATGGAGTCAGGAATGTGACAGATGAAGAGGATGCTGGGAGCTCAAAGCCTGGGGCCAGTATCATGGGTGAACAATGATTACTCAATGACAGACAGCGATGAGGAAATGGCCTCGTTCATCGCGTGAACCTTGCTATGCTTTTGTCCCCTCAAACTCCCATGCTGGAATCCTTGCTCTTGAAATGACAGCGTATGGAGATGGGCTGTGGACTGGAGAGATGGCTCCCCTGTTAGAGCATGCCCTGCTCTTCCAGAGAACCCAACACCCCCCATCTGTTCACAATTGCTTGTAACTCTGGCTGCAGGGGATCTGATGACCCCTTTGATCTCTGTGGGTGCTGCACTCACACCTACCCCCCACACACACACACACACACAAACAAGTTTAAAAAAATAAGTCTTTATAAGAGGGTCTCTGAGGAGGTCCTTTATAGGACTGACCCAATTATGCCACCGTGAGGAGGTGAGCCTCACCAGACACCAAGGCTTCCAGAAGGGGGGGGGTGTTTTTATTGTTATCAGCCATTGTGTCACAGCATTTTCTTAAAACAGCCAAATGGATGAAGATAAAACAAAGGGAGAGTGGTAAGGTCAGGCTCAGGGTACAGCTTCTGTCTAGGGCCTGCAGGTTCTAGCTGTGGGACGGTGGCCTGTGGCCATTCAATGGAAAACACTCCCTCTCTGCTCTTGGTACAGCTGGCAAGTCCTGTGCCAGCCGTGCCTTCCCAGTTAACAGCTGCTCATCCTTCATTGTTACTGTTGCAAGGAGGAAGCTGGTGGGCCTGGTCTGTTGGGCCGGTTCCGACGTGAGCACTCTCCTCAGACAAAAGGGCTGTTGTACCCACTGGTTCATGTGCCTTCCAAGCTGCTAAAAAGAGCTCTCCCTGGCCCTGTTTTCTCCAGGAAGTTCCCTGCGTGTACACAGAGCACCCGTCTAATCAAAGCGTAAGGTGCCCCAACCTGTTTTAAGTGTCTACTTAGCCGTGAACACATCAGTGGGTTTCGTGTTTCTGCTTAATTAAATATGTATGCTGTTGTAAATTGAGAAAAATTACAGCCATAAGCACACCGGCTCTGGAGAAAACAAGCTGGTGAGCTGGCCAGGACCGTGTCTGCGAGTCTGTCTGTCAACCAGTGGTTTGGGCCATCAAAGAAAATATCCAATCCGCACTAGCCATTTGCTTTTCTATGTGGGTTTTGTTGTTGTTTACGCATTCTGTTTATTTTTATGTGAGTATGTGTGTAGCACATGTACATGCGTGTGAACACTGGGTGTGGAGGCCAGAGGAAGGCAGAGATCCTGCTCTTTCACTGTCCACCATATTCCTTCAAGCCAGGGTCTCTCACTGAACCTAGAGCTAGGCTGGCAGCCAGCAAGCCTCAGTGGCTCTCCCATCGTTGTCCTCTGCAGCCCCAGGGTTACCCACCCATGCAGAGACATATCTACCTTTTACACGGGTGCTGGCTGTTCAGGCTCTCTCTCAGGCTTGCAAGGCAGGCCCTCTTCCCTACTGAGCCAGCTCACTTCCCCAGCCTTCTGTCTGCCCTGTTATCTGTTGATTTTTTTGTTGCTGTTGTTGTTGTTTCTCAAGAAAGGGTTTCTCTGTGTTAGCCCTGGCTGTCCTGGAACTCACTCTGTAGACCAGGCTGGCCTCGAACTCAGAAATCCGCCTGCCTCTGCCTCCTGGGTGCTGGGATTAAAGGCGTGTGCCACCACTGCCTGGCTTAAAAAAAAAAAAATCGTATTTAGGAAACTTCGGAGTCACTAAGCCAGAGGTTCAAGTCAAAAGCCTTAGCTCTGTGACACTGAGTGAGGCTCTTAGTCCTAGGAAGCCACATTCTCCTCTGGGAGATCCTCTGCACTTGGCAGAACTCTCAGGAATAGCTTCGCAAATGTGAAACCCATAGCAAGGTCCTTGGCCTTGGCCTGGGGTGCTCTTAGTAGTGTCAACATCAGAACACTCTGTCCAGCTCATGAAACACCAAGAGGACTAGGCCGGGCTGGAAAAGGTGGGGGTATCCTGCCTAGAATTCCCCCATTAGCAGAAGAGGCAGCTGAGGTCATGCGGAGAGGGGGACCCAGGGTCATATGGAGACAGCAAGGTCCCACAGAATCTTAGCCCTGGTGGCTCTCCATTGGCTCTGCTGTCCTCTTCTGCAAACCCTGGCCTCTCTAAAATGCCCCACATGCCTCCCCGGAGGCCATAGGCTAGTGCCTGTGCTCTCTTCTCTTTTGGTAGTCAGCCAAGAGGAACAAACTTGCAGTGACTCACCAGGTGAGCCGGTCCCCAGCGACTCTTCCTGTTATACAAAACACTCCTCTCTGACTGTGCCCACGGTTTGTATTCCCTGTTATTTTTATTTGTCCCTTCTGTTGGGAGAACCCATAAATGTGTGTGTTGTGGGGGGCAAGGAGAGGGGGTTACCTGCCCTAACACGAGACTGCAGCCTGACGTGCTAACCTTGTGGCCACCTGGAAGAGAAAACGACTGGGTAGGCAGGTTGGCATGGGTTCAAGGTAGAGGCTGATGGCAGCCTCGGGGCATCGTGGAGCAGGTTTGGGCGGTAGGAGGGAGGGAGGGAGGGAGGGAGGGACTTGTCAGCTCTTGTCTGTGTGCTCAGCCTGCTCTCTGGGGAGAAAGAGACACCTGGCATATGCCAAAGGCTGAAGCACACAAAGGAACCCAGGAGGACCTTGGGGGTAGTGTTGTTTCTCCAATGTGAGGCTCTCTTTTATTGTTTACAACACGCCATGTGCTTTAAAACTCCTGGTTGGCTGCCCCCCATCACCTCCCCCATAAGCTCCTCAAATATACTGCCCCCCCAACCCCCTACCCAGCACACTATCGGTTTGCACACTGCCTTCCTGCTTTGTGGCTCTGCTGGTTAGGAGTGGCTGCCTGCCCAATGGCTCTCCTGAAATCCCCATTAGGTCATCAACAGCCAATCAGAGCTTCTGATCAACTTGGCCTAACCTGTGTTTCTACCTGGGTAGACATAATCCTAAAAGCAAAGAAACTTGACAGCTTTCCTCAGCTAGCAGAGTCTTCTTACTGGCTTTTTGAGAGCTTACAAGTGCTTGCAGGGGGGCCTTTTTACTGCCTCGGGGAAATCTCTGTTGAGAGCCAATATGGAGCCCAGACCCATTCTTAGGCTCAGCTTGTGGATGGGGCTTCCCAGGAGTTAAGAGCAGATCACAGGTCCAGTGAGCCACCCTCCAGTGTCCTCTGCAGAGGCATGTTCTCCAGTCCAGGGCTAGCCATATGGCTCAGCCGACAACACGGACTCAGTCTTCAGCACTGTATCAGATACCATGGTACACACTACAACTCCAGCACCTAGAAAATGGAGACAGCAAATTGAGAAGGTCCGGGTCATGCTCTGTCTTCTACTGTCGAGCTTACAAGCATCCTTTAAGACCAGACCCAATCCCAGTCCAAGCTGGGGGTACGATGGTGCACACCTTGATCCCTGCACTTGAGAGGCAAAGGCAGACAGATCTATGGGAGTTTGAAGCTAGCCTGATCTATATAGCAAGACCCAGGAGAGCCAGGGCTATGTAGAGACTCAGTCTTTAAAAGAAAAAAAAAAAAAAAAAAAGAGTTGAGGGTCACCATCAGCTACACAGTGAGTCTGGGACATGTAAGGCCATGGTCTCCGCCATTTCCATCAGTCCTGGAGTTCAGGGTGCTGACATCAGGGATCTTGTTTCCCTGACTTTCTATCCCCACCAGGAACAGACAAACCGTCTGGACCACAGCCAAGCTGGTTTAGACTTTCATTAACGTGCCAGGAGCCTGGCTATAGCATTTTGTCTGGCTTGATTCTTCTTCCTCTCTGTGTCTTCTGCTAGCCGAAGCATCAACGGTGCTCAGAAGCTTTGCTGGATGGCTGTGTAACTTGAGATATACACGCCATTTTCCCTCTAACATCAAGATGCAAAAAGTCCTTGTCCTCTCATCCTCAGGTACATTCAGGACCTACCGCAGAAGAAGCACATGAGGATGCTCATTAGGGCAGTGCAAAGCCAAGCCACCGGGGCATAATTGTTTCATGAGTACCAGTATGGCTCCCGAAGTAAAAGGTAGAGTCCTGGCACAGTGCTGGCGGGGCTGTATCACAGTAGAGCTGCTGTAGGTGACCGTCGGGTGGCTTCACACGGCTACCAGGACTCTAGAATCCTGCTGCTTTGGCCTTGAGAAATCAGGACTACAGGCAGGCACCACTGTATCTCTCTAGTATGTATACATACATACATACATACATACATGCAGGCATACATACATACATACATACATATGTGTGTATGTTTGTGTGTGCATGCACATGCCGCTGCATGTTCAAATGCCACGGCACCACATATAGAAGAGAGAAGAGAGCCTACAGAAGTGGATTCTTCTACCATGTGATTCTGGGACTCGAACTCAGGTTGTCAGACTTAGCAGCAAGCTCCTATACTTGCTGAACCATCTCACTGGCCCCAACAGCCAAGATTCGTAAATGGCATTCCCATTGGATGGCATTTTACACTTGTTAGGTTGAGCCCATAGAGCCTATAAAAATGTTCAAAGTAAACCAAAATGCTAGATGCACTGCTTAGGTTATTTATATATTTATTCTGTGCTCATAGATTCTGAGCATGTTTCTATCTCTGAGCTCCTCTAGCCTTCAAAGTTAGTGAGATAGGTGGGAGGGAAAGAGGGGGGAAGGAGGGAGGGAAGAAAGGAAGGAGCTATAATGTTAAATCTATCAAATATGAGCTTATAGGCTAGCTAAAGCAACTCCTGTAATTGTGTGCATGTGTGTGTGGCATGCATATATGTATTTAATGTGGAATATTCTAAGGATTTGAATTTAGAAGTGACTTGGTTTGGAATCTTGTCTTTACCTCTTGTAGCTTTGTTGCTCTAAGTTTCTTAACCTTTTGGAATCTCAATTCCACTATGTATTGAAAATGAAATTATGGCGTGTCCACCACAGACTTAATGCCGAGAATTTAATGAATGACTAACACGTGTAAAAGGCTGGATAGGATCCGCCCCTTGATTAGGGCTTGATACATGGCAACTGAGTAGGATGGTGACTTATGTGCAGCTGCCTCCATGTATGTTTGCATGTGATGGTTAAGGGTATAAAGGCTGGGAGCCCAGTGGGTTCTCAGTCCACTTAATAATGAGATTGTCCCTAAGGAGAACCACACAAAAGGCTTATATTCTGTTGTCAATTCTGCAGGAGAAACAATGAGAAGAGAATAAAGCCTGGTTCCATTCCATCCAGCACATAGGATTTTAAATGATAGTGGCCAGAGCAGCAGAAGGGCAGGAGTGGCGAGTGGGGCGGCTCTGCAGCAGGCTGGAAGGTCCCACCGAGTCAGAGCTCTGCAGCAGGCCAGCGGTCCCACCAAGTCAGAGCGCATCCTGTAGGGAGACCAGGACTGAGTTTTCTTTGCTAGCACTCAGCAGTACTGGATTTTTCTTTTGTTTGGGAGTGGGTGGGAGATTGAGACAGGGTTTCTCTGTCTCACCCTAGCTGTCCTAGACCTTGCCCTGTGTAACAGTCCTGGCCCCAAACTCAGAGATTCACCTGCTCAAGTGCTGGGATTAAAGGCATGTGCCACCACTACCAGGGTCAACAGCACAGGGTTTTAAAAGGGGGTACATGTGTGTGTGTGTACATGTGTGTATATACATGAGTTTGGGGGGTACATGTGTGTGTGTGTATGCATCTGTGGAGTCTAGAATAAAACACAGTTTAGAATGTATGAACACAATAAAATAAATAACTTCAGGGTGCACCTGACATTTCGTTCCTCATGTATATGTTGTGACAGCTTGGTCCTGTCTATTAGTGTTGGGAGTGGTGAAGGTCTGAAGAGGTAGGCCAGTTGGAGGTTACTGGGACCCTGGCCCCTCTTTTCTCTTTCCCTCCCAGCTACCGTGAGCAGAGCCATTTCTTCTGTCACAGTCTACAAAGCAATGGAGCCGGGAAAGGGGACTAATGAGATGGTGGGAGAAAGGAAGGGGACAAGGCCTGAGGGGGAATTGCTCAACACAACTTGTACACACATTCATACACACACATACATATACACACATATATATATACACTCACACACATACATACACGTACATACATACACTGTATACACATACTCATACATACATACACTCACACACATATACACAAATATATACAACACATACAATTATATATATATACACATATATATGGAAAATTATTTTTAATTAAAATGTAAGGAAATCAACTAAGGTTGCACTGTGTTCTTGATAGCATATAACCAGGCTTGGAAGAGACCCTGAGTGAATGTGCTGTCACCAAATGCACTGTTGTCACCCTGCCCTTACGTAGTGACATGACCAGTGATGGAAAGAAGTCACACAGAATTGCCTCTAAATTGTGGAATGGGAGCAAAGATTAAACAGCCCTGTGATTTACTTCTAGGTGACCTTCAGCTGAGGAGCTGCTGGTGGCATTGTCATTTTGTTGTCTGGGGCCAGTGGTTCCTCAAGCTACTGTGTGGGTCTGATTCCCACTCAGTGAATAAACAGGGTGACATCATGGTGCCATGATCTCAAGGGACTGTTGGAGTTGGCCTGCTGTTTGCTGGCTGGGAGAGGCTGGCAGTGGTCTCTGGGGATGTTTGTCATCGCTACAGCTCATAGTCCTGTGGCTCTCAAGGGATGGGTGACAAACTGCCGTCTTTCGGTCCCTTCGGCTTCCTCATGGCCTCTGTATTTAGCCTGCTTGTATCCATAATCCAGCCAGAGTCCTAGCTGTGCAACCCCAGGAAACTTCTTGAGCATCTTAGGCCCACTTTCTGCTCATATAGAGGGCAGAGGACTACTTACTAACTTGAAGGATTCGTTACTGTGAATATCGGCTCAGAATCTACTCGGCACACCCCTGATGAGGGTCAGGAAGAGAGTGGACCCCAAGGAAATGATGGCTCCTGACTGTTCTGCATGGAAAAGACGCCACTTCCAATGTATACTGAGGGCGCTAGAGAGATCACAGTTAGGGGCACTGGCTGCTCCTGCAGGGGATCCGAGTTAGGTTACCAGCGCCCACCCAACTGCCTGCAACTCCAGTTCCAGAAGATCCAATGTCCTTGACTAAGCTCTGCAAGCAGTGTATGCACAACACACACACACACACACACACACAGAGAGAGAGAGAGAGAGAGAGAGAGAGAGAGAGAGAGAGAGAGAGAGAGAGAGCACATCGCAGCAATTCTTCAAATGTCTATTAAATGGGAATGGCATTCAGTAACCAGTAAAGGGAGGAAAAGCCACACTCTCAGATCCTGTTGGCAGAATCTAACATGCAGTAGCTGTTCAATAAACTATGACATTGAAAACCAACACTTACTGAGCACCTCAAGAGGCAACAGCACTTAGCATCTACTGTACTCCAGATACTATAAAGACCTGAAAGAACTTGTTTTTAACAGGAAAGCTAGAATTTGACTCCAAGATTACCTGATGACCAGTCATTCTATGATGCTGGACCATGCTAATAATATCACTCATGAGGATGAACAGACATGAAGCAGGATCCACCTTGGGGAGGACAGATGTTTTATGAATGAAATCACGATGGGTTGTGCAAACAGTCTGGCAAATCTGGACCCTAGAGCCAGCAGCCCCCACAGGGTGAATGAGTCAGATAGCTCTACGCTGTTCAGTGATGTGGCCAGCAGGGCAGAGCTCCTTAGAGGTTTCTCTGTGGCTCTGGGGTCTCTTGGTTGTGAGAGGATGGGTACTTTACCAAGCTGCCTTGGCAGTAACTGTTGAATGCAGTTTAGCAAAGGTGACAATGTCCTTCTCAGACTTGGAGGACATACTTAGCAAGCTTCCTATGTGGGTAATGTAAAGGCTGGAGAGAACAGAATTTGGGTCAGATGTGCTCAGTGGCCGCTGTGGCTCCTCAGGGCCGTGTTGTGGGTTGAGGTGGTCCTCTGAACTTCTGCCTGGCTCTGTGAGGCCAGCTGTGCAGTTTTGGAGAAATAGCTGAACCTCTCTGAGCGTTGATTTGCTCAGATATGAGACGGTGAGCGATAGCCCCGTCATCACAGTCATTGTGCAGGTGGACTTTGACCTCCCACTGTGAGACACTGGAGAGGGACATGTGATCTGATGTTAGATGCTTGGAGGAGGGACGGCAGGAGGTAGGTGCTTGGGGTTTGGTTGTCAGGTCTTCAGGGTGCAGCCTCATGGTCAAATGCAGATCCCTGTGCAAGGATGGAGCCAGGGCCTAGGATACAGTCGGCTGGGTGAGTGCTTGCTTGCATGCAGGAGTCCTGGGTTCAGTCTACCAAAACGACTATCAGATTTATGAAGAAGAGGAAGCGGGACTCGTGTGCCTCTCCCTATCTGTCACCAGGACTGCTGCACCATCTGAGACTCGGCCAGCAAATAGTCCCTTGCCAGACACCTGGGGCCATGTGCGTGAACTTCCCACCTCCTAAATATGAATCGAAGAAACCTTTACTCTTCTTAAACATTAAAAAGCTACACTTAGTTATTCATTTGAGTGTGTGTGTGTGTGTGTGTGTGTGTGTGTGTGTGTGTGTGTGTAGGCCAGAGGACAACTTGTACAGTTGGTTCTCTCCTTCTACAGTGTGAGTCCTGTGGATCAAACTCAAGTCATTAGTCTTGGTGGTAAGCACCTTTACCCAACAAACCCAAACCTTATTTCTTTATAAAATTGCCATGCTTGTGACACTTGGGTATAACAACAGAGAACTGACTAAGACACTTGGTTTAGGTCTTTTCCTCCAAGCAACCAATTCCTAAGACAACTTCTCTTCTCTTCTCTTCTCTTCTCTTCTCTTCTCTTCTCTTCTCTTCTCTTCTCTTCTCTTCTCTTCTCTTCTCTTCTCTTCTCTTCTCTTCTCTTCTCTTCTCTCTTCCCCTCCCCTCCCTTCCCCTCCTCTCCCCTCCCCTCCCCTCTTCTCTCTTCTCATATCTTTTTTCTTTTCCTTTGCTTTATTGTCATGTTCTCTTGTAGCCCAGGCTAGCCTTAAACTTCCCATGCTGCTGAGGATGACCTTGAGTGTCTGATTCTCCTGCCTCCACCTCCCTGGTGGTAAGATTACAGATGTTCACCACCACTCTCCCTGCATCCAGATGTTCACATCATCTCACTTCTCTTCCCGCGTACCTCTTGGCACTCTCTGAGACTTTACTGAGCTAGAATGTGAATCTAAGCCCCAAGGCCTCAGTTACCTACCATGTGTGTCATGGAGCTGTTTGCAGAGGTCGATGTTTATGAACATTACAACCTAGGGGTTGTTTTACAGGGCTAATCCCAAGGCTAACTCGGGCTGTACCCTGGAAAGTATTTTACAGCCAACTCAGTACAGAGGATGCTTCGTTGAGATGGATGTCTAGGATATCTTTGGCTCTGTGCACACAAGCTGAGATGTTCCAGTATCCTAACTGATGCTGGACAGAACCAACTCCTGCCGTCTTTTAAGGCTGACATGCAAATGAGCAATAGTAAGGGGTCTCAAGCTGTTGTGGGTGTGAAGGAGCCATTCCTGCCACTCCTAATGGCTCATTGTGCTGGCCTGGTCATGTCTGGAGTCGTAGACATTTCTTACATTATGAGATTGATTTATATTGAAGAGAAATATAAATAAACTTAAATACGTAGTTGGGAAAGAGAGAGGAAGGGAGGCAGAGAAGGAAAGGGGAAAGGAGGAGAGAGGGAGGGCAGGATTGCTATCTCCTGGGAAATGCTTTTATCTCCCACATTCATTGCTCCCTTCTGAATAAAACCCTGAGCCCTATGTCTGTGAGAACCAAGTTCCCAGAAAGTGCAGGTGGGAATGTGAGTGTGTCTGGCATCCTGCCTCAGTAGTAGGGCCCAGCAAGGGGTTGTGGTGGTGGGGTTTCATAGTTTGGATCTCTGGGGGATAGGAATAGTAGCCTAGGCTGGCCTTGAAGTCATTTTTCCTCTTTCTGAGTGCTCCACCACCACACCCAGGTTATAGTCTAGATCCTGAACTCTGCCTGGTGGCCCATGTTTTGAAGGCTTTGCTACTACTCTGGTGGTGCTGGGAAACTGAAGAACCTTTAGGAGGTAGAGCCTAGCCAGAAGAAGCTAGAGCATTTGGAGTGAGCCCTTGTTGTGTGTGTGTGTGCATGTTGGGGCAGGGGTTGTGTATGTACCACAGCACACATGAAGAGATCAGGGGAAGACCTCAGGCATCAGTTCTTGCCTCCTACCAAGTTTGAAACAGTCATTTTATTGTTTGATCCTGTGAACATCAAGCTAGCCAGACTGCAAGCTTCTAGAATTCTCCTATCTCCACCTTCCATCTTGCTGTGGTTGGTTACTAGGGTCACAGACATATGTGACTGTGCCTGGCTTTAGGTGGGCCCTGAGGATTTGAATTCAGATTCTTTTAGTTGCACAGCAAGCACCTTACCCACTGAGTCATCTCCCCAACATATGGGATTGGCCTTTGAAGGGGATGTTGGGACCCCGGCCCTTCCTTTCTCTCATTGTGATCTGTCATGAGGTGATAGCCTCTGCCACCATGCATTCCTGCCATGATAACTACACTGCCATGAGCTCAAGGCAACAAGGTCAAGTGACCATGCACTAAAATCTCTGAATCTGCAAATCAAAATAAATGTTTCTTCTTGTAAGTCATTGCATGTGTTCCCCACAGCATTAAAAGCTAGCTAATGCAATGCTCAAAAAGCAGGAGAGAATATGTCATCGTGTGTGTGTGTGTGTGTGTGTGTGTGTGTGTGTATGTGTTGAGTGTATACATGTATATGTGTCTATGTTCCCATATCTTATATATGTATATATGGCAAGCAAAAAGTATTAGTGACTTTTCTTGTTTTTCTTAAAGCTATTTAATTTTTATTTCTAATTAGTTGTGTGTGTCTGTCTGTTTGAGGGATTTTACACATAAGTGTGGGTGCTCTTGGGAAACCAGAAGGCACTGGATCCCTTGGAGCTGGAGTTACAGGTAGCCAGGACCCATATACTGTGGGTATGAGGAACTGAACTTGGATGGATCCCCTGTAAGCATGGCAAGCACTCTTAATCACTGAGTCCTTTCTCCTGCCCCCCTTTCTCATTTTATTCTAACAAGAGCAACTTAAGGAAGGGAGGGTTCTTTTGGCTCACAGTTTGTGGGTACAGTCCATCAGAGTGGGGAGGGCATGACAGCAGGGACATGGGGCAGCAGGTCACATTATATCCCCAGCCAGGAAGTGGAGGGTAGAGAATGCTGGCGCTCAGCTCATGTTCCTCTTTTCACTCAGTCTGGGACCCCAGCCTAGGGGATGGCACCACCCATAGATGCACCCATTGTGTGTTTCCATCATGATTCTGAATGTCAAGTTGATAATGAAGATGAACATTTTACATGTGTGAATGTCCATCGCTAGCTTTGTGTGCATAGCTTAAAACCAAGATGAGTCCCAGAGGTCTGTCCACAGCTGAGTGACTGCACAGGCTGTCGACACAACAGAGGCTTAAGTGCTCAGCAAGGGGATGGACTATTGATGTATATAACTGCATGGATGAATTTGCCAACCGATTACACAGAGACAAAGAGGAAAATCCCCCTAAAGACGGTCCCCATCCTTCCTGCATAACTCCATATGTATGTATGTATATATATATATATATATATATATATATATATAATTTAAAAAATACAACATTTTAGAAATACAGAATATATTAGTGTTTTCCAAGGGTCAGTGATGATAGGAAGAGAGTGTGGTTACATTAGGGGACTGGTTATGGTGGCACATGACTTTAATCACAGCACTCAGGAGGCAGGCAGGTACATCTCTGTGATTTCCAGGTCAGTCTGATCTACATAATGAAACCCTATCACAAAGACAAAGAATCAAAACCAACAACATAAAGGCATATAAGGAATTCTTGAGGGAGGAACCATCCTAAGTCTTAAGTGGTGAGATACACATGTAGACCTATATATGTTGTGATGCTGTAGAACTAAACACATATACATATATACAAATACATACATATACATACATGCACATACATATACACACACATACATATACATACATATACACATATATATACATACATATATATACATACATATACATTACTACACATACATATACACTGCTGTGGTTGCCATATGTGTGCACCCATTGAAACTTACCCACCACAGTGATGGAATCAGAAGGTGGAGGCTTTCTGCAGTAATTTAGAACCTTCTGTGGAATTAGGTACTGTGATATGATGAGTGTTAATCATCCACTTAAAATAATCTGGAATGACCCGGGAGATAGGCCTCTGGGTATGCCTGTGGGGAATTATCTTGATTGCATTAATTGAGCTGGGAAGAACGGCTCACTGTGGGTGGTACCATTCCCCTGGCTGCAATCTTGGACAGCAAAAGTAGAGAAAGGGAGCAGCAGCATTCATCCCATCCTTCTCTTCTCCTTGATTATGTATGAGACAGGACCAGATGCTTCCAGTTGTGTTGACTTCCCCACAATGAATGGATTGCAGCCTGGAACCATGAGCCAGAATAAACTGTTTCTCTTAAGTTGTTTAGTCAGTGTTTTATTACAGCAAAATAACTAAGTTTCTTAAGTAACAGAGTAACTTAGTTACTCAGGACCTTCATAAAAGGGCTTGAGAGTTATGAGTTCAGCTCTCCTGCCCTCCTGCCTGACACCAGGTGAGCACAAAACCAACAGGCATCCTCTTGAAAGCAGAAAACAGGTCCTACCCTATTGGCCTACCAAGGCCAGTGAGCCTTGACATTGAACTCCCCAGGCTCTTGTGAATTGTGTCAATGTTCAAGTCTTAGTTATTAGAAAGTGGTACTCCGTGGGCGCTGGGGGTGGGTTTATGGAATCTTACTGCAATATTGCTTATCACAAGTATCTGTAAATCTAGAATTGTCTCCATTTTTTAAAAAGCATTGTGAGCATGTGTGTGTGTGTGTGTGTGTGTGTGTGCGTGTGTGTGTGTGTGTGTGTGTGTGTGTGTGTGGCAGTACGGAGCCAAAAAACACTAGGAATCTGGGGTTTTATTTTAAGGGCTGTGGGCAACTGTTGAGGAATTTTTCTCAGGCATGACACATGTCTTCATTTAGCATCTATTTTCTATCCAACACTAGGATAATATTATCCTGGCCTGACTTACGACTGTGACATTTAAATTTAAAATATAACACTCCCCCACCCCATGCCCCGTGTACTTTCCCAGATTTTCTAGGAAAGCGGTTTCAGGCTCCATGTACGAGCTTGGATTCTTTCTGCAGCAGAAATAACCGGGAAGGGTTCTTCCTCTCATTCCTTCCACAGACATTTCGTAAGCATCTGCAAGGAGCCAGGCTCCGTGCCAGCCACCAGGGATTGCAGCAGAAATAAGACAGCCTTCCTACAGTTCAGAGACTGCCTTGTTCCCTCTCGGTGGAGAACAAAACAGGCCCCAGAAAGAAATGGATGGACCTGGGCCTCCTACATTCTAAAGTCTGGGGACAAAGGAGCAGAGTTAAGACCTTACAGGGTCATCAGTGTCCCAGGTCCCAGCATCTCTAGTATGTTTTCCATTCCCCATGTGTTTCTTCCAAATGGTTCTCTCCTTAAAGATCAAGCTAACCTAGTCTGGTCTTGAATTCATGGTAATCCTCCTACCTTAGCTTGCCACGTGGGCATCTTAGTTCACGATTATGAGTGCATTTATGTATTTTCTGATACTATAATGGAGTACTTGAGGCTGATAGATATGCTGATTTTTCAAGACAGGGTAAGAGTTTCTCTGTACTGTAGCCCTGGCCGTCCTGGAATTTGTCTTGAGACCAGCCTGGCAGTGAACTCAAGAGATCTGCCTGCTTCTGCCTCCTGAGTGCTTGGATTAAAGGCGCGAGCCACCGTGCCTGGCTGACGCTGGCTATTTTATTAAAAAAAAAAAAAAAAAGAGGATGCCGTACATGCTGTACACACCTGTAATCCCCACACTTAGACAGTGAGACAGGAGGACTCTTAAGTTTCAGGCTAGTCTGGACTACATAGTCTCCTGAACAATATAGGAAATCCTACCTCAAAAAGCCAAAGGCTGAGGTTGTAGCCCAATTGTAGGGGCATAGTTTACTTCTTGAAAAACCCTGAGCTTTGGCCCTAGCACTACGAAAAAAACCAAATACAAAACAAAACAAAAGCCTGAAGACTAGAAAAAAGCGAAGTAAGAGTCTCTCTTAGCTCACAGCTCTGGAGACTGGAGGTAACTCATGAGTTCTACTGAGGACCTGAGACAGGGGCATTACAATGATTGCCAACAAACAACATGCTCCCTGATTTGAGATTCCTGGGTATAAGGAATAAAGGAATTGGAGGGTTTTGGGGGTGGGTGGGGGTGACCCATACAATTAACTCAGAAGTAGAGTGACTTCCTAACTCAGCCCCTGTGGGCACAGGTCTGAAAGGCAGACAGCAGCCATGGAGAGCAACGTACTCTCCACATAGGGTGTTCTGGTCTGTTTGCCTTTGCTATAACTGAACACCTGAGTCTAGGTAACTAGTGAAGAACAGAGGTTTATAGAAGTCACAGAGGCTGGAAGATCCAAGAGCAGGGCAGTGGCATACAGCTTCTCCCTGGTTCGGGTTTTCTTGTTGCCTCTCAGTATGGCATGCTGGCTCAGGGCTCTCTGTAAAGCCTTGATGCCAGCACCCGGGGCTTACCCTCCCGACTTCATCGAGCTCTTACCCTCCTGACTTCATCTAGCTCTTACTACCTTCCAAGATACTGCTAATGATGTATGACCTTTCAGATTAAGTTTTAGAGAATGAGGTTTTGGTGAGGAGACATGTCTAAACCTTAGCATTTGACTGGAAGTTAGAGGCCTTGGTTTCTGTTTAGACTCTGTGGCCAACCAGCTCTATAAACAAGGGCATGAACAATAATAATCAGTAATATTGATTGACAGGGTTTCACTTTGTAGGTCTGGCTCTTACTCTGTAGATCAGACGGGCTTCAGATTTACAGAGCTCCTCCTGTCTCTGCCTCTCAAGTGCTGGGAATAAAGGTGTGTGCAACCATGCCCAGAAACTCCCTCTTAATATGATTTCCCCCCAAAATGGACATTATGATTTAATTGTGGTACTAGAACTCGAAACCAGGGCTTTTTATTTGAAACTCCAAAGCTTAGCTTCTTTGTCACGATTTATGAAATTGGGGCTTACAAATACATTCATAGGAACTTATGAGCTGCCTAGAGAAAACTTTCATTTTTTCACCTCTTTTAGATTTATTTATGTTTACTTTATAGGTATTGGTATTTGTCTGTACCCCTGAAGCATTACCCCTGAATCTCAAGTGAGCTGCAAACAGTTGTGACCCAGCATGTGGGTGCATGGAATGGAACTCTGGGTCCCCCTGGAAAGGTAGCCAGTGTTCTTGACTGCTAAGTCATCTCCCCTATTTTGTAATTTTTATATCCATCTTTAAAGATTTGATATAGGCAAGTGCCAGATCATGCAGACAACTCCTCTGGCTGATTTCAGGCCTGGGTTGCACTGGCACAGGCTGGGCAGTTATCAAATGGGTTCTCTTTGGTTGTTATTGTGGGATGGGTTTGGGCCTACCATAGCATACGTGTAGAGGTCAGAGCACAACCTTCAGTCAGCTCTCTCCTTCTACCTTTACATGGGTTCTAGGGGACCGAACCCAGCTCCTCACAAAGCCTGTTCCCCATTGAGCCAATCACAGACCCATGCTGAGCAATGTTAAGTATTCCAGCTAAATGATCAAAGACCACAGCTGGCTTTTTATAGGATGACACCAGGTGGAGAACAATCGCCCTAAGATCAAGTTTGCACAGGAATGCATAAAATGTTTAAGGGAGCCTGAGAAAGGGAGATGGAAGAGTTAAGTGAGTGAGGGCTCACGGTAATAAAAGGAGCCTAGCCAGGGTGTGGTGGCACATGCCTTTAATACCTGAATTTGGGAGGCAGAGGCAGGCTGACCTCTGTGAGTTTGAGGCTAGCCTGGTCTTCACAGAGAGAGTTCCTGGACAGCCAGAGCTACACTGAGAGACCTTGTCTCAAACAACAAACACTACCCCTTCCCCCTAAAAAAAAAAAAAAAACAAAACAAACCCACAAGAGCCCAGCTGAGTCACTTCTTCACAGTTCTACACAGCAAGGGCACCTGCCGTGTCTAGTGACCACTGAAGTCTGGTAGTTTGTGTCTCGATTGTAACTATGTTTATGTTTTATAGGCATTTAAAAGCTGAAAGTCTCTGGGGTTTTCTCTGAGTTTTATGCTGTACATATTTGAGTGACAGGCAAACAGAAATAGTACGTCAGGCTAGAGAGAAGGCTCAACAGTTAGGAGTGCTTACTGCTGTTCCTGAGGACCCAGGTTCAGTTCCAGGTCCCACATTGCAGTCTGTCACTCCAACCCCAGGAGATCCCAGGCTCTCTTCTTGCTCTGGCTTTGGTTGTGACCCCTACTGAAGGTGTGGCATTTGGGAGCAGGAAGTTCCGCTTTGTGTACCTCTTTCTTTGTAAGAGCTGCACCTGGAAGCAAGTCTCCCCACCTTTTCTGACCAAGTTACATAAAGGCCCTGCAGGATCTGCCCTCTCCCCTGCTCTCTCCCATGTGATGTCATGTTTTTCTTTTCTTTTCTTTTTTCTTTTCTTTTCTTCTCTTCTTTTCCTCTTCTCTTCTCTTCTTCTTCTTCTTCTTCTTCTTCTTCTTCTTCTTCTTCTTCTTCTTCTTCTTCTTCTTCTTCTTCTTCTTCTTCTCTCTCTCTCTCTCTCTCTC
>NC_034591.1:130689109-130691609 GCF_900095145.1 Mus pahari | reverse complement strand
CCTCGCGTGAGTGTGAACGGGCGCGCGCGCGCGTGAAGTACTGGAATGGGAGGGAACCTAGCCGGCTCGGAGTGTTCTTATCCCAGGCTGTCTTTCTGATTATAAGTGGCACCCCGGCTCCCTACGTCCCAAGCCTGTGCGACCGCACTGTGCCTTCAGGTACGTGTGGCTGACTGCCTGTCGTGTCCCAACGGCTTTGGGCGTGGGGTTTGGTGACCATAGGGTGAGGCTGCGTGTGGCCCCGTGTGGCGCCCCACGGGGCTGTCGCCGCGTAGGTGCAAACACGGAGCCTAGACTCCTAGGCGGTTACCGCCGCGCCTGCCCTCGGGCTGCAGAGAGGCGGATCGGTGTGTGTGTGGGGGGTCTGCGAAGGTGACTCGGTGCCTTGCGTGGCTAAGCGGAATGATTACGGGAGTCGGGGGCATGAAGCGTGCGTGGGGAGGACAGTGAGACGGGAGCCTGGCGTGAGCGCGTGGCTGGCGGCGGCGGGCACCTGGACACGCATCAGAGTGGCCGCCGGTGTTCACCCAGGGGTCGGGAAGACGCGTCCGTGGGGCTCGGGGGCGTGGCGAGTGGAGTGGAGAATGCTGAGAGACGCCGTGTCCACGTGCCCTATGCGGCTGGAGCTCCTCGCGGGGAGCAGCGCGTCTTCAGCGACGTTCCAGGTCGGAGCTTTGGATTCCGAGCGCCGGGCGCCTGAGGGTACGCGCCGCTCGTGGCCGTGCAGCGCGGCCCCGCGGGCTTACCTGGGCGCGGCTCCACCTGCCAGGCCTGAGGGGCGTGTCCGGGGCGTGCCTTGGGCGTGGCTCTGCCCGCCTGGAGGAGACCCGGCGCGGGCTGGCTGCACCTCATTCCAGGGATTCCTCGCGCTCCCGAGCGTGCGCGCGTGTTGGAGAACCCAGAGAGGGAGAGCGAGGGAGCGCGTTCCCGAGTCTGCGCGCCCCTGAGCGTGCCCCGCCTCCGTCCTTTGCGCCCCCCGGCGGGGCCCGGCCGGCCCGAGGCGCTCAAGCGGTGAGTGCCGGGAAACCCCAGACCAGGTCCGGTGACTTTAGGAAACGGGGAACCGACGCGGACCGAGGGCGGCTGCTCGTGCTCTCGGGACCGTCCAGCTCCATCTGACCCCGGTTCCGGGCGCGAGCACAGGCCCCGAAGCAAGGCAAACGCTGGGTCCGGGCCGCAGAGCTTCTGGGCTGCGCGAGGGCTGCGGGACCCGGCCCTTTCCGTACATTCCCTGTCCCTGCTCAAAATAGGGCTGCGCGATCTTCCTACACAGTGTGAGGCCTCCCTGGAAAGCTCCGGTCTTTGCCCTTTTTTTTTTGGGGGGGGGGGTGGTCTGTTTGGCTTTGCTCAAGAGTCTTGAATTCATCACACAGAGACATTGAGGTCTTAGGCGAGGATGACAGGACTTGCTGGGGCAGCCTCGTCGTTAGCGCTTTCCTGGCTCTGCGTTCGCCCTTCTCAAGGAGATGATTAAAAAGTCGGTTTCACTTTGATCGTTGGTCCCGTTTGTCTGTTCCTCTTGTTTCCTCCTCTGGTTAATAAGAACCAGCAGCCTGATGTGGGGGAGGTGGGCGGTCTTGGAGTGTTTATCAGAATCAGAACACGCTTTAATTTTTTTTTTTTTTTTTTTTTTTTTTTTTTTTTTTGAGACAGGATCTCTCTTTGTAGCTTTGCCTAGTCTGAAACTCGCTTTGTAGACCAGACTGGCCTCAAACCCAAAGAGATCCACCTGCCTATGCCTCTGGAATACTGGGGTTAAAGGCCTGAGCCACCGCGTCCATCACAACCCTCTCTTTGAAAACTTCCACCCAGGCTGTGGAGTTTTGACATTGTTTTTTCTAAACCCAAGAAGGTAGGCACCAGTTTGTTTGTTTGTTATTTCTGAGAACAAAGTAATAAAACAATACAGGTCTATTTGCGATTTATGATTTGAAGGTCAGTTTTGCATGCCATTCTGGCATGCCAAACTTTTAACTCCTCTTCAATCTCTGCGGTCATTGTTCCCCGCGGAAGCTAATTAGGAGTCCGCGCATGCCCACGAGGCAGAGTGGGACTAAGACCTTAGGGCTTGGTGGCACAGTCCGAGCTGATAGTGCATTCTAGCAATCTCTCTCTCTCTCTCTCTCTCTCTCTCTCTCTCTCTCTCTCTCTCTCTCTCTCTCTCTCTAAACGATGGATCTATGGGTTCTTTCCTCCGAATATTCTGCACCCAAGATCGTTTGTGAAACCCCTCTCCTTGTTTCAGTTATATTTGGCTGACTAGTTGTTTCCCTCACTTTATGTTTTATTTTTTTTCAATTACTTATTTGGTTTTTCAAGACAGGGTTTTTCTGTGTAGCGCTGGCTACCCTGGAACTCTTTTTGTAGACCAGGAAGACTTTCAAAACTAAGAGGTCCAGCCGAGCGTGGTGGCGCACGCCTTTAATCCCAGCACTCGGGAGGCAGAGGCAGGCGGATTTCTGAGTTCGAGGCCAGCCTGGTCTACAGAGGGAGTTCCAGG
>NC_034591.1:130663235-130689043 GCF_900095145.1 Mus pahari | reverse complement strand
CCAGGGCCAAGGTGCCATCTTCATCACGTGAAAAAAAAAAAAAAAAAAAAAAAAAAAAAAAAACAAAAACAAAAAAACAAAAAAACTAAGAGGACCGTCTGCCTCTCAGGTGCTGGGACTAAAGATGTGCCACCACACCCGGAATGCTTTGTGTTTTAACTTTGACAAAATATATTTCAGGCAGATTTGCCTTGCCACTTCTCTGTGTGTGTGTGCGCGCACACACACAAACACATGGACACATGCTTAACATTTCTGGCCAGCCTGCCTTTGCTTTCGATTTTGAAGAGAATGTGAACTAATTTTTGTGTTGACCAAAGCACAGTTAAGAAGACAATTCTGCTGTAAATAACTGCGTCTGCATTCCAGAACTGTGAATGTTGTAGTAAAGACAGCTACAGCTCATTGTTTCTGGAGACTTGATTTCTTGCCCTGCCACTTGCTGGTTCTGCCCCAGTTAAATCTAAATATCCCAGATATGTAACAGTCTATATTCTTTCTTAATTAAACTTTTTGAAGATCTATTTTTTATGTTTGGGTGTTTTACCTACATATATACCTGTATACCATGTGCATGCAGTACTGGGAAGGCCAGAAGTTACCTCCACTTCCCTGGGACTTGGGTTACAGATGGTTGTGAGCCACCATGTGGGTGCTGGGAGCGAAACTAGGTCGTTTGCAAGAGCAGCCAGAGCTCTTAACTGCTGAGCCATCTCCAGTGTGTTGTGTTATTTATTTATTTATTTATTTATTTTCTGTGAGAGACTGATATTTTATTCCAGTACACCAGAGTTTCCAGAATTTCAGACTTTGTGTCAGGCTTAGAAAGGCCTCTGAGGGGGGTTAAGTGCTTCATAAACTTGGTCCTGGATGCCGGTTCCCCAGCTGACGTCCCAGTGACTTGAAGGTTTCAATACCTCTTGCAGACATGGCTTGGAGAGTAAAACTTTCACCATTAAATATTCTGTAAGGGAAAGTTCCTCTCCGTCCTTCTGGAAGTCAGCCTTGTAACCTTCCTCTGGTGGTTGCCAAGACAACCAACCCAGCAGCAGAGTCCTTTGTGTCTCCTAAGGTTGCCTTCTATAGATTATCTGTACAACTTTAAGAATAAAACAAACAAACAAGCAAGCAAAACAACAGAGAAACGAGTAATGATAATAAAAGTTGGTTCATAGGGGCTGGAGAGATGGCTCAGCAGTTAAGAGCGCTGACTGCTCTTCCAAAGGTCCTGAGTTCAAATCCCAGCAGCCACATGGTGGCTCACAACCATCTGTAATGAGATCTGATGCCCTCTTCTGGGTGTCTGAAGACAGCTACAGTGAACTTAGATATAGTAATAAATAAATCTTAAAAAACAAAAACAAAAACAAAAACAAAAGCTGGTTTATGGGTCTGGGGATGGCCGGGTGGGTGAAGCCTTCACTGAAGAAGCACGAGGACCCGAGTTCAGATCCCTAGTACTCATTTAAAAGCTGGGCTCAGCAGCTAAAAGAGAGATGGCGTAGCAGTTACAAGCATTGCTGCTCTTGCAGAGGACTGGGGTATGGTACTCCATCGCTCCATGGCAACTTTCAACCATATGTCACTCAAGTTCTAGATGGTCAGGTGCTCTTGTGGCTTCTGAGAGTCGAGCCAAAGAAGGGGTTCTATATTGGGGGGGGGGGTGGCTCTATCTTCAAAATAAACAAACAAAGTCAATTAGGAAATAGGAAGGTGCCCACACATGAAAAGTTTCCTTGGAACTTTGAATATGATTTTACAAAATAATGGCAGTTGAAAGTTCTGATAACAAGCCAAACATCTGGGAAATGTAAGGGGATTTAGGGACACTGGTCATGTCTTGTTCAGTGTCTGAGATAAGGCATTGCAGATAGGAGAACCTGGAGAAAGAGGAAAGTGTGGGTAACCTTCTGAGACTTGGTGTAGCAGCACTGTGAGCCTAGCACTTGTCAGGCTGAGGCAGAAAGACAGCTTGTCCCCTGGGCTGCAGGTCGAGTTCTAGGCAACCTGGGTAAGGGAGACCCTATTTTAAAAAGTAAAACAAACAAGCCAACGGCCACCTCCCAAAGGATATGTCAGCTGAGGGTCGGTCATGGCTCTAAGAGGAGACCTTTAGGGTTAATCCAGGCTGCTTGTTGGAATTTGATAGACGACCAGGTGAGTTCAGGTGAGTGGTGCCAGCTGGTTGGCAGGGGTTTGTCCACCTGACAAACAAATAGCAATGAGAGGAGAGACTTAGGGCAAGGGATGGCAGATATTGCCAAGGAACGTAGTATGTTGACACCAAAGGGAGGGGGCGGAAATCTGTGTGGAATACAGTTTAATGGTTCTTTGGCAAAGGAGGGAAACCTTTCAGAATCGCCTTTGTGTGTCTTTTATGCCTCCTATCTGGTAATGAGCTATAGCTGACTGCCACCATTCACACTTACACATTGGCCCACTCGGCCGCAGTTTGTGTCTGGCAGAGCCTGCACTGTGGGTAGGTGGAGGTCAGGCAGGTTTGAGTCTCTCCACACTTCCCAAAGGAGGTTTAACAGGGTGATGCTCCGTCTTGTTCCAGTGCTGGCACTGTGTGTGAGCATGCCACGTGCTGGCCTGTGTTGAGGGGGAGGGGCTGGTATGAGTACCATGTTTTCTTCACCTTTCTGTTTTTTCTGGGTGACAGCCCCTGAGTGTGATGGTGAGGGTGCATCAGGTCCTTCAGCTAGGGAGACTGGTGTCCCCTGTGGTGTCCCCTGTGTGGAGAATGTGTCTTGTGAGAAAGATGAGGTTCTGGCATGTGTGGTAGAGCTGAAAGCTGTGAATTCCATGCTAATGAGTCCACAGATGTCCAGTAAGATGTGTTTAAGCAGAACCATACTTTGAAACAAGGCTGCTTATTAGTCAGTTGGCAAAATGTGTCTAGAGGCAGAAAGGAACCCCGTGGAATAGTTATGGAGTTTGAAATTTTTTATTTTTTATTTTTATTTATGTACAAATGTGTGCTTGTCTGTGTGTGTACCACATGTGTGCAGAGTCCACTGAGGCTAGAAGAAGGTGCTAAAGCCCACAGAACTAGACATACAGATCATGTGAGCTGCCATGTGGGTGCTGTGAACTGGAGCCAGGTCCTCTAAGAGCGTGGAGTTAACTACCCACTCAGCTCTCCAGCCCCAGTTCATGGTGGCTTCGTAGAACTTCACTGTAGTAAGTTAAGAGAGCTAACTACAGTTACTAGTGGCAGTGGCCAGTATGGCCTAATGGTGGTGTAGATCCTGAGTTAGAAGACTTATCTAGGTTTTGACAGGCTAAGAATTGAGGCCAGAAGAGGGTGTGGGAATCCCCTGGAGCTGGAGTTACAGGTGATTGTGAGTCATACAGTTAGTTCACTTTTATGTAGGCTGACGACAGTGTTGAAAAATGCCAAGAATTAGGAATCTGCTCAGGAAGTCTTCAGCTTTTAGATACAGTATGTCAGTGTGTGCCTGTCACATGGTGTACTCTCCACGGGTTCCCTGAGGGAGATGAATGAACTCCAGGCAGCAGAAAGAATGTATGTTGGCAGCAGGTAGCGCTGCACAAGGGTCATGGAGTGTAGTGAGTTTGGCTCTGCAGCTATGGCCTTGATGGTTCAGGTGGCTCGAAGTCTGTTTCCAAAGTCTATGCATTTGTACTGTGGAGGCTGAGAATGAACTGTGCAGTCAGGGCTGAGCCCGTAGCTCAGGGTGGAATGGTTTCCCAGTGGACTCAGCACTTTGAAAAAGCAGGGTTTTTTTTTTTTTTTTTTTTCAGTGCTAATGGCATTGCAGTGACTAAGGTTGTTAGACATTGCATGGTAGCACTGTCTACAATCTGAGATCAGTGAGAAGATGAGACACAAATCCCATCCCCTCCCTTTTTGTGGGGCTGAGGAATGCTGCAGAGTCAAGCCTTGGGCCACTGGAGCATGAGGAAACACTGCACACTTAAGCAGGACATTCCTTTAGGATTCTGGCCTAGAACAGTGCCCCTTTGTTCTGCCCAAGCGCACCGAGGTCTCCTGTAGCAAGGCAGTGGGAGGCAGAGACAACTGTGGGTAGATATGAATTGATGCAGTGCCTTGCTACTTCTTCCTGAAGCCCAGCAAACCCAACTAGAAGGGTAGGAGGATGAAGTAACCTCAAGGATACTCATCTCCTGCAGAGGTGTCGTGGGAGAGGCCTCGAGCCCTTGCAGGAAAGGGGACATACCTGGAGCAGCTGGACCACATTATAGGACCACGGGGCCCATTGCCAACAGTACTGTCTCTTGCTGTGCAGCTCATTATGGAGGTTAATAAGTACCTGGGAGAACCCTCATGAGAACTTTAAGTATGCGTGTATATTTTTAATTCATAGGCCATGTGGGGATAATTCCTGTATTCCAGGCCTCTGCCCGGATGGATTTTCAGACACGATGATGTATAGACATAAGGAGATAGGTCTAAGTCAAAGCTGACCAACTCCCTGGCATCCTGGATGTTTCAGAGGATGGCTATGTGGGTCAGTTGCCGTGCTTGGACATGCCCAGGGATGGAGAGCTGGGGTATCAAAGCTGCGCTCCCCTGTGGATGTTCTTTAGTAGCACGCCTGCAGAAAGAGTGATTTTTTTTTTTTTAATAGGCTATAATTTCACTGCAGAGATGGACACAGGAAGATATCTGGCTAGCCAAGTTTAGCCAAATCAGCAAGGTCCAGGTTAGTGGCAAACCCTGTTTCGAAAGGTAGGGTAAAAAGTGAGTGACTGCAGAAGATGCCTGGTGCTGACTTCTGCTGTGTGTAGTGCATGGTCACTACACACAACACACACATACTTAATAAAATAAAATAAAATAAAATAAAGAGGAAGGGGTGGATGGGGAGAGAATAGCTTATGGGTACCAAGTTACAGAGGGGAAGTCATTCTGCTGTCCTGAAGACTGAGATTAAAGGCGAGTCCCACCATGCCCAGCATCATTGCTTTTAAGAGGCTGTCTTACTTTCCTGTCGCTGTGATAACATATCATGGCTAGAAGCAACTTGAGGAAGAAAGACTTTATTTTGGCTTACAGGTTCAGAGGGCTAGAGACCTTGTTGCAAGGAAGACATGGTGTAGTGGGAGCAGGAAGCCAAATGATGTGATCATTTTTTTTTCCTGAAACAGGGTTTCTCTGTGTAGCTCTGGCTGTCCTGGAACTCACTCTGTAGACCAGGCTGGCCTCGAACTCAGAAATCTGCCTGCCTCTGCCTCCCAAGTGCTGGGATTAAAGGTGTGTACCACCACTGCCTGGCAATGATCTTGTTTTTATCCATAAACAGGAAGCAGAGAGGCAGTAAGGTAAGGCGACAGATCCTTAGGGCCTACCTCTCAGTGATCTGGCAAAGCTTGACCTCCCAAGGCTTCCAGAATCTCCCTCAAACTGCTCCTGTCAGGGAGCAAGTGTCCAAATGCATGGGGGGGGGTGCGCACATTTCTTGTTCAACCACCACAGGGACAGGGGGCCTGGAGAGAGGGTGAGGGGCTGGCCATCCCATTGGCTTTGGATATCTGCAGCCAAACCTAGCACACACTGGCCTTTCTGTGATTAAACTGGTTTTCTGATACTAGACTATGTTGACTTAACAAAGGGTAAAATCATGAGAAGACAGGAAAAGGGGACACAAATAGGACATATATTTTTAGCAAGAAGAATAGAGAGGGGATGGTCTGAGAATGTCTGTGAAGAGGGAGAATGTGTGTTTGGGGGACTGTGAGAGCCGCAGTTGTCTGTGGTCTCTAGAATTTGGTGACAGTTTGACCATCTCTTCATCTCAGCTTCCTCATTAGCTACCATGTGGTCTGTTGTGAGTATAAGCCACTTCCAGAGAGGAAACTTACTTTTTGGTTTCTGTGCTGTCTAAATCTGCTGCTCTTGGATAGAAAGAGAAGAGGTCTGGTGAAGGCCTCTAAGCTCTGATGGCCCAGAAGGCCACGGGCCCAGGCAGCACTCACACTTCTGGCAAGTGCCACTGCTTCCGACTGGAGGAGGGTGAGCTGGCAGTGGTCCTGGTAGAGGAATGGTTTGGACTGGTGATGGAACAGGGTCAGCAGGATCTGGGGGGCATTTAGCCATGTGCCATGTGCAGCTGGAGATTGGGGAAGCCATCAAGTATCCCCGGTATAGTTTCTAATGTGTGGCAGGAAATTCAGACAGCCTGACTGTAACTTCTGCCACTCCCACCTCCACCAGTGACCATGGTGGCTAAAGAAGGTTGTTCCAGGCTGGCAAATCTACATGGAAGGTGGACGTCGTCACTGGTGCTCCCTGGACAGAGCTAGGCAGCTCTTTACCTTCCATTATGGAAATCTCCTGGAAAACTTCCATGACACATACCTTGAATTCCATTCCTTTACTTGAAAAAAAAAAAAAAAGTCAAATATCTGTCATAGTTCTGTTCCCAAGGCAGATGCTGCTGTCCCCTTTGGTGTGGAATGGGAAAATGGCTTTCAGGTTTTGTAGTTGAACTTCATGTTAGCAATGAGTACTGCTGAGTTTTCATCAGGAGCTCTGGAGTTGGAGACCTCCTCCTCCCCACAGTAAGCTGGCTGCAGATAAGACAGTCTTAGAAAATGAGTTGGGCTGGTAGATGAGCATTGGCTGTGACAGACAAGACAGACAGACAGGCGGATGGACCCAGTATGTTGCCATACATGTATGCTCCATTCATCATGAATTATGCTTGCATTTGAGAGTAGCCCTGAGAAAGGCTACAGGACTGTCCAGAGTGGGCCTTTATTAGTGTCCACTGTGTTTTCTCACGTCACTGCTAGTCCAGCTGTCTGCACACCAAACCACGCTGTATTTGGTTCTTACTACACTGTAGTGTAAGAGCAGGAGACAGCATCATGAGGCTGCACTTAGACTGTAGGCTAAGTTAGTTCTTGAGACTCCTGTGGGCCAAACTCGATTGTGGTTTGAGAAGGATGGAGATGAGCCAGGAAGCCACTCTGCTCTTGAAGCCGTTGGACTGATGAAGGGTCCTCCAGGTTGTGCCTCCCCTGCCCTAACTTCTCCCTTCTGTCAGGTCTCTGCCTCAACTCCCATGTTTAGGGGGAAAACCCTAGCTCACCCTGTGAGAAGCAGTCACTGATAGATACATGGCCCGATTTGGTAATTTTTCTCTGGTAGGGAATTATTTTCTTGTTTTGTTTTTACTAAGTGCTGGGACAGAGCCTTGCTCATCTGCTGATCTCCGCACCCAGACCTGGTCATCTACAGGAACATATGCCGGTATCCAGAGTTCATTTAATATACCTGGACATGTATCGACAAATACTTTATTTCCTTTTGGTTCTTGTTTTGGAAGAGGATCTTGGGTGACTCCGGTTGGCCTCTAGCTCTTCTTTTAAGAAGATTCTAAATTATCTCCAGGTGTGTGTGGTTGGTGTGGGACGTGCACGTGAGTGTGGATGCCCACAGATACTGGAGGTGTTAGGATCTCCAGAAGCTCAGGTTACAGAGCTGTGGGTGCTGGGAACCAGACTCAGGTCCTCTGCAGATGTAGTACAAACTCAACCTTGGAGGCATCTCTGCAGTCCTGAACTCGCAGTCTCTTGCTTTGGCCTCCCCAGGGCTGGGATGACAGTCTGCACTCTCTTGTAGGCAGGCTTTGAAAGCCCCTCCCTGTTTGCCCTTTTCTCTGTGTCCCCCCAGATGTCCTCTCATTAGGCTTCTCAGCTGCTTTTTCCAGCAGCCTTTCAGAACCCACCTCAGTCTCTCCAGGGCTTGGCTCGTGAACTGTTTGGAATGACACACAGCTGTTTGTAATCCACCATCACCCTGGGCAATCTTCAGGTTAGCAGGGTGGCTGGTGGAGGTTGGGCAGAGACTCGTGTGCAGCCCTCTGTACCCTGCAGAGGGTCCAGCAGCACTGGGACAACACAAGCAAAAAATCTGCTCCTCACCAGTCTGCTTCAAGATTCTCCAAACGATTATATCATAGAACACCTCACCTCTCCCCCAACTCCCTGCTGTGGGCCAGCAAGATGGCTCAGCAGGTAAAAGCACTTGCCACCAAACACAATGACCTGAGTGCTGTTCCTAGGACCTATTCCCAGGACGGGGAGATCCAACTGTGAGTCTTCCTCTGACTTCCTCATGTATGCCATGGTGATCATGGGGTGGGAAGAGGAGGAGGGAAGGAGGTAAATGAATGTACGCGCTAGGAATCAAACCTGGGTCCTCTGCAGGAGCAGCAGGTGTTGTTAACCACTGACCCATCTCAAAGCAGTGCTTTGGAACCCATTCCTTAGCTTGAGTGCCATGTGCCACGCAGACCACAGACTCTGTGGAGGCAGCAGTTTGTCCTGGTCCTTTATTTAACATCAAGTACATATTCTGCGTTTACCCAGTGAAGTCACACTGCAAGGTCAGGGACTGAAGCCTCCTTGGAGGCCTGAAGTATTTGTATTAGAAAGCAAAGTCTGAGTGCCAGGTACTGTGTGACCTTCGTAGTAGGTCGTAGTAAACGTTGACAAGTACTGAATAAATGCTGGGTGTCTTTAAAAGGTGCAGTTTCGAGCTTTCTCTCCTTAGTTCCTGAATTAATACTGTGTGCTCCTATGATAATTGAATGTGTTTATTTGGTGGGGTCATTTTATTCAGAAAGGGAAACTGGTCAGAACCAGCCTCGTTTTTTAGGGATTTCTCCCTTTAAATCTCTGACGGCCTCTGCTTTTACAGCGGTGTCATCATCTATGAGAACAGTTCCCCTGGAGGTCCAGTGTCACAAAAGCATGGTAGTCTGGGCTGGGGTAAGGTCTGTGTAGCATGCCCGGCTGGGCTTCACTGCACAGGGCTGCAAAGCAAGCAGGCTCATAAAACACCGCACCGAAGAAATTAGCGCCAGTTGTCACAAGGTATATTATATGACATAACACCTGGAGGAATACTATTGGACTCGAAATTTGCTTTAACCTGCCAGAAGGTTCAGCGTTTGGGGCACAGGCTGCAGATTGGAAGCTGCAGCTTTCTGGCTTTCCTGAGACCCTCGTGGTTGCTCAGTGTCTCTCAGCTAGGAAAGCAGAAGGACAGAATCGTCCAGTTGTAGTTGTTTCTGCAAAGCTTCATAAATGGCAGCGATGAGCGCCACCTCCAGACTCTCAGACTGGTGGCAGTGCTGCGATCACAGACAGCTTTTGTTCCCCGGGCTTATTTTTATGGGGTGTGTCTACACAGGCTCGCTATGAATGCACATAAACATTTATAAACACTGGTGACACAGGGGTGAACATTCTCACTCCCTCTCCTCTGAGCCCCGACAGGGCTTCTGGGCTTGGCAGTTTAACCCCAGTTTCCCTTCCTGACCAGGGCCCTGCTGTCTGTTTAAGCTATAGCAACTTTAGAAGTGAGGTTTGCGCATGGAGGAGGAGGTGCTCGCTCATTGATGGAGGAGTTCCTTTGCCCACTGCTAGAATTATCTTCAGTTCTCTTTTCGGTGCTGGGCTTGAACCCTGGGCATGGCGTGTGCTCAGCACACACTTCAGACTGTAACCACAGTGCGCTGTTAGCTACCAGAATTCCAGACGAGTCTTGCAAGTTCTGCTTACTTTTTTTTTGTTTTGTTTTTGTTTTCCTGACCTATTCTTTCCCTCTGCAGGCTCACCCAGGAATGGAGACGCCGTTGGATGTGTTGTCCAGGGCAGCTTCTCTGGTGCATGCTGATGATGAAAAACGTGAGTCAGGTCACCGTTTCCTGCGCCGAGTTAGAACCGCCCACTTCTCTGCCCGGTTTTGTGCCCGTGCTGATGATTTTGGTTGCTTTTCCAAAAAGATAGTGGCATGTTGCCGGCATTTCGCGTCTAAACACCCAGAGATGGTTTATTTGTATCTGTGGCAGTTTGGAGGATGGTACCCAGAGCCCTGTTCATGCCAGACAAGTGCCTTTCCAGAATACACGGTTTAACTCTTTCTTTGGGTGCTAGGGCTTGAAATGTAACTAGCTCTCTGAAGACAATTCTTTTTTGAGACAGTGTTACACTTTGTAGCCCTGGATAACCTGGAATTCATTGTGTAGACCAGTCTGGCTGGAAGTCACGGTGTTGGGAAGAAAGGTGTGCACCACCCATGCCTGATATTCATTGAGTTTCATGTCCTTGGGGTGCACAGTGCTTGCTCTTAGCGGTTGGGCCAACGTTTCCAAGCCTGGTTCTATAATCAAGGACGGAAAGTGATGCCGGCCCATCAAGTGCTCTGGGGATTTGATGAGCTCGTATGTGTTGGTGCCAGTCTTTGCTTTTAGTCTTCAGTGTCATCAAGGGGTCCTCTGCCTCCGGCTCCATCTCCCCAGTCACCCAAGGTCATCATTTAGAGAAGTGATTGGACACGATAGCCATCAAGTCCCCATCCAGCCGCTTACACAGTTCTCCGGTATTGAGCGTTTGATTACTGGGGGCTGTGACTGAATGAATTGTGAGGAGGTGTAATTACCCCTCCCCAGGGGAAAGAAGCTTTGGGATGCTGAGTGTCATTTCCAAGGCCACAGGGAGAGGCAGCTCTGGTGACAGGATTTTATCAGAATGTCAGAAAACTCCTCGGTGGCCTAAGATGGCAGCACACTGGGCTGACTTGAATAGCTGTCTGGGATGTGTTGCATGCTGGCAATGGCTGATGGGAAAGTTCCCTCTAGGTTGAATTTGACTTTCTGTATGTTAAAACCCTAGGCTGGGATTATTCAAGGCAGTGGTTCTCAACCATCCTAATGCTGTGGCCCTTTAATACAGTTCCTCATGATGTGGTGACCTCCAACCATAAAATTATTTTTGTTACTACTTCATAGCTGTAATTTTGCTACTGTGCTAAATCATAATGTAAATTTCGATATTTTCTGATGGTGATAGGTGGCCCCTATGAAAGGGTCATTCTACCAACACAGGTTAAGAACAGCTGATTTAAGACAATGATAAGTGTGACCCTTGGGTGTGGACTTGAAGCGTTTTCTTGTTCTCTTTGTACCCCTACCCCAACCCTACCTCTTCTCAGGTCTCCCTCCTCCAAACTCATGAATCTTTGTTCTAGGATCGATTTATTCAGGAACTTACCTACCTAGGTTCCAATTTCACGAACAACAATTGTATAAGGAAGGGACATAATGATAAAGGGACAGTCCTTTCTCTTGTAGAATATAGGAACTTTTTTTTTTTTTTTTTTTTTTTGGTTTTTCGAGACAGGGTTTCTCTGTGTAGCCCTGGCTGTCCTGGAACTCACTCTGTAGACCAGACTGGCCTCAAACTCAGAAATCCGCCTGCCTCTGCCTCCCAAGTGCTGGGATTAAAGGCGTGTGCCACCACGCCCGGCTAGGAACATATTTTTATAGAAGCTCAAAATGTGTAGAAGGGGAGATGAGCATACAGGGCAGAGTCGTCTTCTCAGAAAAAAATTACTCAAGCCAAGGCTGAGTGGACATCTTGTTCTCTGTCCACAAGGCCCTGGCCTGAAGGGGTCTCCCAGAATAAGAGTGCATGACATGGAGGGTGATCAGAGAGTAGACCTAGGAACATTAAGGGACACGCCTTCCTTCTGGTGACTCCCGTTGGTTCAGGAATGGACTGATCTGCTTCTGTAATCCTCCGTGTTCCCCACGTGGTTGTAGCTTGTTGGGATCAGGTTTTGCAAAGAAGAGGGGGCAAATGCAAAGATGTGTGTAGTGGCCATTGACATGTAGACACTCCTTTTTGTGTGTGGTCTTAGGGAATGACCCAGGGAGCCTTCCGGGTAGCACACACTTTGCTGCTAAGCCACACTCAGACCCTGGCCACGATTGGGAGGATTTTCTTATGGTCTTGTTCTGTGCGGCACAGTCAGGTTGAAAGGGCTCAAGATGTAGCATTGCATTTTCTACGTCCTCCCAATACAGTAGTGGTGTATCCTTATGTGAGTGGCTGAGAGTTCCCGCAGTTTAGAGACACAGTTGACCCTGACACCCAGCGTCTCTCACTAGATTTCTTAAGACTTATCTGGACCAGCCCAGCCCGACTCATTTTACTCTGCCCTAGATTAATTCTATTTTGGCTTTTGTTATAAATTGCTCTTACACTTTAGGGGTGGTTAACATTCTCCCCAACACTTTTGAAAAGCCTTGTGTGTGTGTATAATCTGATTTGGGTGTCTCGTTACGAACACAGAGCTGTTCCTTGAGATCAGCTTCCCGGAGCATCGCTGTGACCCAGATGAGACTCTCCGCTTTTCTTCGGCTCCCAGAGACTCGAAAACTTGGGGCCCTTTGGAGCCTGTGATTGCTCTGGTGTTTGGGAACGAATGGAAGGCCTGTGGTACCTGATAGCTTTAAGGCTTCATGAGGTCATCCAGCAGAGAACAAAGACAATATCCAAGGCACCAGCGAAAGTGAATAGGAAAGGGAGTAACACAATAAATAGTAGCTTATCTGGGCAGCCTAGAAGGAATAAATTTACCCAAAATAATCATTCCGCCACTCATGAGACTTTGGTTAATTCCATGAGCAACCAGGGCATGCCCGGAACGCACTCAGTGCGGATGCTGTTTTCGTTCTCTGTCTGGGAGAGTCTCTCCTCACAGGACTGTCCAGGAGGCCGGGGTGTCCTTAGCTCTTTATTTATTTTAAATTCTTATTCATTTAGCAGTCACAAAAGAGATCAAAATAAAGGGACCAGGCACTTGACAGAATAACAGTACCTTCGTGTCTTTATTTTTGTATTTGTTTGTGTGGATATTTGTATCTGTGTGAGTCTGTGCATGCCACGGCACATATGTGAGGGTCAGAGGACGATGTTGTGGCATTGTTTTTCTCCTTCTACCATATGGCTTCTGGGGATTGAGCCTGATTCATCAGCTTGGTGGCAAGTGTCTTTTCCACTGCACTAGTTCTTCTATATTGCTGTGATAAAATATCATGACCAAGGTAACTTGTAGAAGAATGTATTTGGGGTTATGCTTCCAGAGGGTTAGAGTTCACAAAGGCAGGTACAGCATGGCAGCAGGAATAGGAAGCTGAGCGCTCTCATGTGGAGCTGCAATCAAGATGCAGAGAGTACGAACTGGAAATGGGCAAGATTAAGACTGAATACTCAGAGTCTGCCCCCAGTGACTCATTTCCTCCCACAAAGCCACACCTCCTAAACCTCCCCCAAACAATGCCACCACTGGGGACCAAGTGTTCAAATGCCCAGGACCATGGGGGACATTTCTCATTCAAACCACATCCACCATCCATCTTGCAGGTTCCTACTTTGGTGTCTTTTATACAGTACCTCGTCTTATTGGGATGCTTAGAAAATGTGTGATAATTTTTTTCTTGTATATTTTAGAGTATAAGATTTTATAACTGGTTTGCATGATTTGATTGAAATCTTTTGGGTAACTCTTTTCTGAGGACTCTACTCCTGTGTTCTAGGGTGTGTCTTTTCTCTCTGAATGCCTCTCTTTCTCTTAACCCCTATGCTTAAAGAATTTATTAAAATATTTTAATAACCCATGTCCACTTTAAAATAAAAGATCTTGCCAGGAAGCGGTGGTTCATGCCTTTAATCCCAACATGAGAGGCAGAGGCAGCTGGCTCTCTATGAGTTTGAGGTGAGCCTGGTCTATGTCATGAGTTCCAGGACAGCCAGAGCTACATATTGAGACCCTGTCTCAAACAATAAAACAACCACCACCACCAAAAAAGAAGAAGAAGAAGAAGAAGAAGAAGAAGAAGAAGAAGAAGAAGAAGAAGAAGAAGAAGAAGAAGAAGAAGAAGAAGAAGAAGCAGAAGCAGCAGCAGCAGCAGCAGCAGCAGCAGCGGGGACAAACTGACAGATTGTGCCCCAGTGAAAACGCACTCAGCATTTTCTCCACCTGATCCATGGTGATGCCTTGTACCAGCCCCCACATCAAACCAGCCCATGCAGGGATGGTATTTGCTTCTTCCTTGTTGCTTTTTGCTCATTATCGTGCCTTTCCTCTCAAAATCTCAATTTGTAGCTTTAGAGCAGTTTGAAGATGAGCACCCATGAGAGCAGTCCATGTCATGCTTGACCCATGCATGCCCTTGTCGTGGATCTGATCTGGGGCGCTCTGAAGAGAGCCCCACTCTCTGCCTGAACAGTGTGGTTCCAGGAAGGTCCATTGTGATGAAAGTATGGTCCAAGGTAACAAACCGAGACTCACAGTTGGACAACCTTGAGAACAGGAGGCCTGACCAACATATGGGCTGTGGAAATGCAGCTAACTGGGGCATCCAGCTTGCAGAAGTGGACCTGAGCAGACAGTCAGGTAGCCAGGAGGCAGTTTCGGTTGAGATGTAGTATACAAGAATTATATATAGGCACACTTGGGAGCTTGAACTCTGCCTCAACTCCGGCTCCCTGAAGTGAGGGGGAAAAATTGATCAGGAACCCCCAAGCTGGAGTGTGGCCATTTATTTTACTGTCTGTGTCTCTGAGTTAACAGAATCCTGGTTTCATTAATTTGTACTCCAGAAAAGTAAGATGTCAAAATAATCCCTTGTAACATGAAAGGCCTGGTCCTGAGAGTCGGTTGATTGGAACCTCTGCCTGCTGAGGGTAAGTTCCCTTCTTTCTGCCTTATGTCCCAAGCAGAAGCACACACCATTTGGTGCATATGGTAGGCACTTAAGAAACATTCATTGGCAATAAAATTGCCACTGGAGTGTGACTCCTCTCTGTGGAATTGATTTATTTAACTCCCGTGAAACAGACTTATAATAACCGTTACTATTCTGAACCTCATCTCACTGTATTTCACAGCACACTGTAATTTAGGAAACATTTTCTTTTGATTTTTTTTTTAATAGCAAGAACTCACAAGCAGGTTATCTTGGAAATGCCAGAGAAAATTAAGCTTGTAGAAGCTAGATACCTAATTAAAGATTAAAACAAAGAAAATCAATCTCTCTCTCTCTCTCTCTCTCTCTCTCTCTCTCTCTCTCTCTCTCTCTCTCTCTCTCTGCAAAACTCAACATGTTCTTTCCCTGGTATGCCATCCCCACAAGGGGAACTACTGGCTTGGAGTGATCGTCCCAGTGTTTTGGAGGTGGAGGCAGGAGGATCAGAAGTTGAAGGTCATTCTTGGCTGCATAGCAAGCGTGAGCCCAGCCTGGGCTACATGAGATCTGGTCTCAAATTAACAGAACAACTGATAGTTGATGTTAGCCACTGCTGAGTATTGCAAAGCTCTTCTGGATTGGGTGTCACAGGGTGTTGAGGATCCATCTCTTGGTCTCTTTTATTTTTGGTGGTGCCTGGAGCATCTGCTACGGAGCTAGGCACACACTCCCATCACTGAACACCCTCTACCTCCCAAGCTTCCTTTTGCTTCTTTATGTAAACACAAGAGATGAGGTAGTGCTCTGAGCTTCCTTAAGCCACTTTCTGGGCGCGGGCAGTTACCCTAATCAAATTTGCATCTCAGGCTAGGCATTTAATCAGAAGGGCTTTCCTCCAGAGGCAGCTGTTTAAAATCTGCTGTTTTTATAGTTTCATATCAGATCTGATTAGCATAATGAGTGTTAGAAATGGATCTGTGCTGTGAAGAAATAGAGTGGCTTGTTAATTAGCATAATGGGTGTAGAGAACAGCATTGAATGGATCTTCAGACACTCGAGGCTGGGTTATGTTTCCTTTAGACAAATATTTCTCAATCTTTTAGAAACCCATGTTTTCCTTTACTGCATATAAAACAGTTACAGACTATTTTCATGTCATTTGCAATTCAAATGATAATATCAGGACCAAGCATCCATGGAAGAAGGCCTTAATTAAAAAATTGTTTTTAAAACATTTTATTTTTTATTTTATATGTATAAGTGTTTTCCCTGCATGTCTGTTCATGAACCACGTACACACAGGGTGCCCATGGAAGTCAGAAAGATCCCTGGAACTGGAATTACAGATGGCTGTGAACCATCATGTGGGTGCTGGGAACTGAACCTGGGTCCTCTGGAAGAGCAGCCAGTGCTCTTAACCACCTAGCCATCTCTCTGGCCCCAGTGAAGGACTTTTTTGCCATTTTGTTGGCTGATCCCCCTCCTCTTGGTCTTTCTTCGTCTTGAGGATCCTCTGCCTTAATCAGATCTGCCAGCCCTATTAGCTGTCTTTGTTAGCTGCATCTTCTCCACCAGCCCTGGGCTGCCAGCGCCCTCTGTGGTACATGGTCTAGAAGTGTTTTTAATATGCCCTCCGGTTAGCATGGTGTGCCCAGGACCACCTTGCTCTTAAATCACCCATGAGGTCTGGGGAGGGGCAGGAGCATGGGGCAGGCTGGTGTTCTTCAGCTCAGCAGTGTGGAACAACCTTCTGGCTGTGTCTCAGTTAAGTTCTAGAGTGCTCAGGTCAGCTGTGGTGGGTGTGGCAAGTGCCTGGGCCTTAATTTCCTTTCCTTTTGTAGAGACTGTTTATTTATTTATTTATTTATTTATTTATTATTTAGGTTTCATTTGCCAGCACACAGTGGCTCCAGCCAACTGATTTTTCATGGATTATGGGGTTAGCATTGTCAAATTGTGTAGTTGTTGAGGAAAAAAACCCTGCTTTCTATGCAAATGAGCTTTATGCAAAAATTATGCTAAATGCTAAGTTTTAGAATTCTGTGAATTCTCTAGCCAGATTGGACTTCCAATCTGGTCACAGAAGATAACAGTAGATTGTTTTCTTTTTTCTTTCTTTCTTTTTTTTTTTTTTTTCCACTTTGAAGTGCTAGGGATCAACCCTGGCCCTCACATGTGACTCAAGTGAGCCACCGCTGAGGGAACCCTCAGTCCCAGTGGATTTCTCTTACAGCTCCCTCTTTTTATTTTCTCCCTGCAATAGGGTCTCATTACATAGCCCTGGCTGGTCTGGAAGACTCTGTGTAGACAAGGCTAGCCTTGAACTCACAGATCCCCCTGTCCCTGCTGGTTCTAAAAGCAAGCTCGCCATGCTCAGCCTTACCTGCACTGTCACTGCACCCCTCCCATCCTATCCCCTACCATGTGGCCTCAGGGGTTGTCAGGTTGTCAGGCCTGGCAGTAAACACCTTTTACCCACTGAGCCATCTTTCTGGCTTCAATTAAAAAAGAAGAAGGAGGAGGAGGAAGAGGAGGAGGAGGAGGAGGAGGAGAAGATGATGATGATGATGATGATTTGATTTGAGAATTTCATGCATAACTACATTTTTAAAAAGTCAGTTCTTTCCAGCCGTGCAGCTCAAGTCCCTGCTCATCTTGAATGCGTGGATTTCAGGCGGTCGGTCACTAGCTCCCCAGACACGGAAATTAATTTTGTCGTTGCATATTTTTCCTTCCCATTCAGGTTTTTCTCTTGCTAAAAGACTAACGCTGTGTCCCTTCTTGTCTTTTGCTTTCTTAGAGATGAATGACACAGGCTCCCAGAATTCTTGTTGCCTGAGCGTTTGATGAGGGTGTAATGTGTAACACTATTACCTTAGCGTTCCCACTTACAGAGAAATCGAATCAAGTCTGAACAATCGAACTGCTGCATCCTTCTTGGGTATAGATTTACTGCAGCTGCCATTTCACTGAATTGAACTCTCCATTCCTTGTAGATGAAATGAATAAATCTTCGCCTTTCACCTTGGGTAAAGGGCCCAGGTTTGTTTCACACCGCCTTCTCTTCAAGCTTTCTGTATGCAGGGTGTTTCCTCCCTTTGTAAAATGTTGCTTAAGTGTCTCTTGTTTCAGAGAACTTATTTCATTAATTAGACTGGTCTAATTTTTAAAGAATTGATTGAATACAGGATAAATTTCTTGTGTGTTTCTCTCTGTGTGTATGCACACTTGAGTGTAATTTATCTGAGGGTCTATGTGTGTGAGTATAGAACCCATAGAGGCCAGAGCTGCTTGACATGAGGGCTGAAAACTGAATCTGGGTCCTCTATAAGATCAGCATGTGTGCTTCGAGCTGCTGAACCTTCTCTAACCCTGGAGGTTTTTGATATAAAGTCTTGTAATGTAGCCCAGGCTGGCCTTCATTGTTCCTGCTCCAGCCCAGTGGGCTGGACAACCATATTAGACTCTGTAGTTGATTGGTATGTTTTACACAAAGGCTCATGTAGCCAGTCCAGGTTGACTTTGAACTCGTCATGCTGCTGTCTTCACGTCTCTGCTGGGTATGCAGGTGCACAGCACTGTACCTAGCTTGCATTGACCTTTAGAATAGATTCCACTGAGCCGGGGAGCCGTGACCTGGGGGCCACTAGGGAAGGCTGTGTGAAGTCCCTAACGATTTGAAATCAAAATACATATCTCCTTTGGGAATTCTAAAAGACAAACTGAAATCTGAATCCATGGATATCCCATTGTCAGAAGTCCTTTAAAATAACAACAAAATGGACATTGATTTAAGAAAAAGAAACAGTTCTGGAAAATTAGGAAGGGGACAACTTTCCTGTCAGAGGGGAGGCAGGTGGGTTCAGATGAAAAAACAAAATCAAAAAAAAAAAAAAAGAAAATGCAATATTTTATAAGTTTTGAAACAATTTACTATTCAACATTAGATATAGGATCCTCAGTTATGGATAGTATTAAATGTTCATTAATGATATTTTTTGGGTACGAAAGGATATGAATAAAAAAAGTTGAACAATTTTTTATGTATTATTTGATTATCAAAATACTCAATATTATTATGTTTGATATATAAAATGCATTTAAATAATAAAAAATTTAAGAAAAAAAGAAAGAAAAAGGAACTTAAAACACAGATCTAAAGGAGAGGGCATTAACGCCTCTGCTCGTAGTGAGTGACCTGTAGCCACTCACAGGGAAAGCTCCAGAATACACTGCATGGGGACTGAGGGCATCTGAGTGAACATGTAAGGCCCTGTGTGGCTTTCTGTGACTGGGGAGAAGGTTCAGGTGTGGAGGTGTGAGCTGTAAGAACAGGAGTATGGTCCCATTCTTTGTACTGTGTGTGTCAGGAGTTAGAAGCCAGCATCTTGTGGGAGACAGACTAGCACCCCACTCTGTTGTGCCAGTCCTTGTTCCCCTTGCCTTTGACCTTGTCTGCCCCACTCCCCCAAATTCTTTCTTTTGAGATAGGGTCTAACCATGAGCCTTGGGTTGCCTGGAACTTTCTATGTAGACCAGGCTGTCTTTGAACTCTGTAGGACCCCTTCATTAAAAACCTAAACCCTGGTTCTCAGGATGGCACTGACGGGTACAACGAACATACTAGAATTATACATGAAAGCATTGTCTTTCCGCCCTTGTCATTTCTTTCCTTCAGAGTGGAGAATGGGATGTTCTGAAAAGTTGAGGTCTGAGTTAGTTTTTCCTGGATGGTTGAAAGCTATGAGCCCTATTCTTGAGAAGTAAACCCAGAGCTACACATTCATTGTGCACGTGCTCATTTTGGTTGTAAAACAGTGTGGCCAGGGCCATGGCTTAGTGCTACAGGGCTTGCCTTATGTGTGTGACGACCCAGGTTCAGTTTCCGGTGCCCCCCCCCCAAATCGTACTTTTCCTCTGGAAAGCCTTCATGTTCAGCGTCCCTGTGGTCTCCGCTATTGGAAACCCAGAGGCCCGAGAAGCCTCGGACCAGCGAAAGCCCATTTCTGCCTGATTCCCTCAGCCCTGTTTCTAGGGATGTGCCCTAAGAACATAGTCTGGTATTTCCATCACTCACTGCAGAACTAGTAAAAATGGAAAGACCCCCAAAACACCCGAAACCAAAACTGTGTACTCGGGAGGCAGAGGCGGGCCCAGCTCTGCGAGCGTACCCCCAGCCTGGTCTACACTTAGTGACTCTTTCTGTTCTCTTAGTTTCATAGTTTCAGAAACAAAATTCTCAAGTAACAATCTTATTAACTATTATTTGAGTGGTGCAGGTGCAGATTATGGAAAAGAAAGAACCTCTGAGAATGGGAGGGGCTCCAAGGGAAGAGTACCCTGTCATTATTGTTATTATTGAGAAAAGATCTCCAGCAGCCCAGGCTGGCCTTGAAGTCTCTATGTAGCCAAGGATGACCTTGAATTTTCAGCCACCCCGGCTTTAAGTAAGCATACCTTTTTTAAAAAGAAAATGTGGCTTATTTGTTTTATAGGCATGAATGTTTTGTCTGTGTGTTTTCCTGTGTACCACATGCAGGCAGGGCCTGCAGAGGTCAGAGAGGGTATCAGGTCTCCTGAAACTTTAGTTTGCAGATAGTTGTGAGCCACCATGCAGGCACTGGGAACGGAACATGAGTCCACTCTGCAAGCTGTGGCTTCTGCACCTGGCTTTCTGTAGCACTGGAGATTCAGTCCAGAGCGTCCAGCACACCAGGCAAGCAGTCCACCAATGGAGTACATGCTTATTAGTGTTATATTAAAATGCTTATTTTTATTGTTAATTATATGTATGCATGCATTTGTGTGGGGGCATGTGCACAGAAGTGCAGGTGCCTCTGGAGGCCAAGGGCACTGGCTTTCCTGGAGATAGATGGAGGTACTGGTGGTTGTGAGCTCTTCTATGGATGCTGGGAACCGAACTCGGGTCCTCTGCAGGAGCAGTCCAGACTCTTAACTTGCTGAGTTATCTCTCTAGCTCTCCCAAGATTTTATTTTATGAACTGTTATTTTTATATCTTTTAAAAGGTTTGTATCAATTTACTGTGTCACAGACATTATTAATGGCCCTTGTGTTGGGTATTTGATTTTCTTTCTTTCTTTCTTTCTTTCTTTCTTTCTTTCTTTCTTTCTTTCTTTCTTTCTTTCTTTCTTTCTTCCTTTGACTTTGTGACTCAGTAGATAAAACATTAACTTGAGTGTCTTGTTCTTTAGTTCTTTGTTAGTGCCATGAATGGCCTTTGGGTGCTATAAAGAGGGCTTTACCTGTAAGGCTATAGGCGTTTTGCGTTATTCATTTTCATTGTCTGTGGGTTTAGAGCCCCAGGAGAAGTGAGGCTAAGAGAAAGAGAGAAGAGGACCCAAGGCAGTCGGGGAGACGGAAGCAGGAGGCCTGTGAGCTTGAGGTCATCCTTGGCTACATGGTGAAGCCTAGGTCAACCTGAGCAACCTAGCAAGACTCTGTTCCAGAAAACACAGCAACCAAACGGGAAAGGAAAGCAGGCAGGGGTGGGCCACGCCTTGTATCCCAGCACTCGGGAGGCAGAGACAGGTAGATATCTGCAAGCTTGAGTCCAGCCTGGTCTACAGAACGTGTTTCAGGACAGCCAGGGCTAGACAGAGATATCCTATCTCAAAAAAACAAATAGAAAAGGAAATGTATGTTTTTCTTCTTTGTGTTTGAGAATTTCATCCACGCATATAATATATTTTGACCAAGTCTGGTCCAGTCCCTTGGCTCTGTCGCCTTTGCCCACCCTCCAGCTGTCGCCTTTCATCTCAGTACAGTTTTCTTTTTAAGCCATTGAGTCCACTCAGCTCATCCAGTATGTGCATGGGACAGGGGTTTTATTGTTGTTGTTTTGTTTTAAGACATGGTCTCTTTATCTAGCCCTGGCTGGCCTGGAACTCACAGAGATCCACCTGCCTCCCCAGTGTTGGGATTAAAGGCTTGTGCCCAATGGGAAAATGTATTTTTATGTAATGGAAGTGGGAAGAGTCTATTACGGTGCAGGAGTGAAATGTAGGGCATATACACAGAGAATCCCAGCCGTTTACACCGAGTCCAGCATTAACCTATTAGTACAAATTAGACTTTGAATAGGTGCTTCAGCTCCTCCCAGGGTAGTTTATGCCCTGTATCTGCTTTGATTGGAAATGATTAACCAAATGGTGTTTATTGTCTCATCTCTGAAGAGATCTAAAAATAGTTCCAATTGGCTATCCTGTCAGAACAGGTGTCAGATGTTAGCCAGATCTCTTTTCGTAAGGACAGACTTTGTCTTATTTGGGGGCTGGCTTGCTATGTGGCCCAGGCGGGTCTTGAAGGGGTTCTTAGACCTTTCTTCTCTTCCCCATTGTTAGGATTACACGTGTGCTACCACACCCGGTGACCCTTGTTCCGATGAGCTTCTGTAAAGGTTTATGGAGCAGATAACATATATATAGCTTTGCTTTCTCTCCCATGAACCGTTTACTTTTTAGCTGACCAGCTGGGGTATAAGTCAGGAACACAGCATGTTTCCTAGCTGGTCTGAGATCCCGAATTCAGTTCCCAGGACACAGTGAAGCTAAGTACTGGAAGTGAGCTGGCTTCTGAGTCACCAAGCCCGCAGAGTCAGACGAGCCGCTGCAATGCCTCGGGATGTCACTCAAAGCAAGTGCAGCCGAGAGGCAGTGGCCAGTGTGCTCCTTTGTACTGTGATGAAACTGGAAGACGTACTTTGAAGGGCATGTGACTTAGTAAGGAGTGAGGCTTCTCACCTGATGCTACTGTGGTAGGATGCTCTGAAGCCACCTTGTGAACTCTGATGCCTGCATTCCCAGCCTTTTCTCTCTGCCATTTTTGGGGATGGAACCCAGGTTCTCATGCTTGCTATGTGGGTGCACCCCACTAAGTAATGCCCCAGCCCTGGGGTATCCTTTACTTCCTCTCTATTTCCTCTTATTTTCCTCATTCTTTCCTCTTTACTTACCACATTTTCCTTTATCCTTTCAAATTTGGGAGACGGACGGGGGACAATAAATGTTTATAAAGTCAGGAAATAAGTATTGCTGGTCTTTTCCTTTCTGGGCTTTTCATAGTGGTAGGTACATTGAATAGGTAGGTGGCTTGAGTCCAGTGACTGGCCATACGCTCATGCACATGTGGGCTGCGCCGCTGATTGGACATGGGCCATAGGGAAGTTGGGAGGGAGGTAGGTTGGGGGTGGGGGTGGGGCTGGAGGGAGGGCATGATGGATTGGATGTGGCCTGTGTACATTGTATACATTTATGAAAAGTTAAGCTAGATAAATGGCTCCACAGTTAAGAGCACCTGTTCGTCTTGCTGAGGACCCAAGTTCAATTCCCAGCACCCACCGGGTAGTTTATAACCATGGGTAACTGCAGGGGCTCTGATGTCCTTTTCCGACCTCCAGAGAGCGTGCAAACATACACGCACATAGTATACATACATGCACGTAGTGTATATACATACATGCAGGCACCACACACATGTAAAATGAATAAATCTAATTTTTAAAGTGTACCATTAAAAATTGTGATTATTTTCAAAGAATACAAAGTATTATATATTTTAAAGAAAATACCAAACAAAACAAAAAAATTGTATCTGTGCTGAACATGTGTAGACTTTTTTTCTTACTCACAAAGAATACAGTAAGAAGCGATTGGTGCACAGTTTATATTGATTGAAGTTGTATTACCAGCCATTTAGAGACATCTCAGGTGCCTAGAAGACCCGCCACTATACCTAGCAGACTTGAGCACCTGTGGGCTTTGGTATTTCTGAGGAGTTCAGAATGCAGTCCCCTTCGGACACTGTCTGCCACCACCCCCCCCCCCCCCGGGTTCACCTCTTTCTCAGTCTTCTGACGTAGTTCCTCCATCTGTTACCGTTTCTTTGTTCTGACCCTTCAGATGTCCGAGCATGTGCTGCTGAGGTCATGACTGTCCTTGCAAAAGACCAACTGCCTGGGGCGGCCTCTGATGGCCGTGTGACCCTGGAGAGTTTATCTACCTAAGCCTCAATTAAGTGAAAAGCCGCGTCTGCGGCAGGATGGTATCCTCTGCATGGGACAGGGAGCTGCTCCCAAGAGATCTCAACCCTGAAAGTACCAGTAGGCATTTCAGGGTGGGGGAAATATCACAAGCTGCCCTCCTCTAGATAAGGAGCGATAGGAAATTAATGGCTGCTAAGAGCGGGGAGTCTTCTTCAAGGATGATCCTCCCCCACCCCCCCCTGCATCGGGATTCATGTATGAGATTCTCAAAAAGAAGGAGAAAAAGGCACAGTAGCAGTGAACGGAGCTGCTATGTCAGAGGTAAGGTAAGGAGTTAAATGTGGCAGTGCAGGTGACTGTGGCTTCTAGAGTCAGAAAGGACTTACGTGGGGCTAGGCTGGTGTGCTCGGGTGACAAGCATGCAAACTGGGCTCTCTTGGGGTCCCTCTTCACCTCATTCCCAGTGGTCCTTCATCATCCTCTGGGTTGGAGATTCAGGTTTGCTCTATTACTTTGCCCTGAGGAAGAGCAGAGGGAGGGCAGAGGCCTTCGAGATCCTCTGCTCCCATCGGTTGGCAGCTTGACTGAGCAGAGAGGTGTTGGCAGCTTTCCCTCAGGATTGTGGATGTATGTGAGCATGGTGTCTTCTGGCCTTGAGTATCTGTTAGGAAATGGGAAGCTTCAGACCTCTTTCCCTCCCCTTTTACGTAGGTTTTACCCTGAGACCCAGGTTGGCAGAGAGTCTGAGGTCAGGAGAAAAAGACGACTAGACTGGAAGCCAGCAAGTCGCAGCGATCCTCCTGTCTCTACATCCTTTGGTGCTGGGGCCGTGCGCATGAGGGACGCCCTCACAGGGTGCATAGGGCTTTTAGTTCTCCTCAGTATTGAGTACACGTTATATTTAACATATAATACAAACATATAATTGAGTAATATTAGAATACCATTTTGAGGGGGGGTGAGACAGGGTCTCACTATGTAGCTCTGGCTGTCCTGGAACTCACTGTATAGATCAGGGTGGCCTCAAGCTCACAGACATCATCCACTTGTCTCTGCCTTCTGCGTGCTGGGATTAAAGGCTTGCACCACCATGCCCTGTGGTCTCCAATCTTTCATATCTTGACTGCGGGTCAGTGTTTATTTACTTGATGTTGGGATCAAACCCAGGGCCTCATGTGTGTGAAGCACATACTCTACCAATGAACTTCCCAGCCCGTGTGTGTGTGTGTGTGTGTGTGTGTGTGTGTGTACAGGCACACAAGCATGCATACATGTCCACAGAGATGCTAAAATACCACACTGCACATGTGTAGAGGTCAGAGGTCAGAGAACTTTCGGGAGCTGGTTCTCTCCTACCCTGTGGGACCTTTGCTCTTAGGCTGGAGGGGTGTGCTCGAGAACCCCTACCCATCTATTCTCTTGGTTTTCTTCATTCTGGTTGAAATAATGGTCCTTAGTAAAATAAATAAACAAATAAAAACTTCTCCCTCTTACTTAGTAGCACAGTTTGGCCAAGAAACCTACCTTGGTAGGGCAGATGTGTGTGGATTTGCTGTCTTACGGTGATGTCGACAGCCAGCAACAGCTGCTCAGTGCAGAACCCGAAGGGAGCCAAAGAAAGAGGGAGCTTCATAGGCAGAGAGAACATTGGGTTGGTGGGGGTCAAGAGTTTTCACTAGAATTCTAGGCAGATGTTATTTTAGAAAAAAAAAAAATTCCAGGCATTTTTGGAAATCTGTTTTGAAAGGCATGTGACTGGAATCCTGGGCTCCGAGCCAGGGTCTAGCTTTGTGGAATTTACCCAGTAGAATTTAAAACAAAACAAAACAAACAAAAAGCAAAACCAAAAGTAAGGTTCAGCTTACAAACCCTCAGCATGAGACCCCTCAGGGCGCTCACTGTCTCTCAGGGGCGGGTCTCTGCCTCTGTGCTCAGAAGTGATTCCTAGGCTCTGGGTGGTGGCCTGCTTGACACTGAGTCCCAAGAGTGGCTGTTTTGACAAGATCCGGAAGTGAGTATGTGCTGGAAACTTTGGGAAGCCCAGGGCTTTACCAAGGTAAGAATGCTTTTTTGATTTCCTCCATTGGCTATTATTATGCGATGGTATTTTGGTGTTTTCTTTCGGAGGTCCGGGGTGTATATCTAAGTGCCCTCTTCTTCACAGACTTCACTCATCTGCGCTTGAGGCCATACTATAATCTTCTTAAGCACAGGATGGATCCTGGTTACAGGAGGGATCCAGGTTACAGGAGGGATCCAGGTTACAGGA
>NC_034591.1:130644401-130662220 GCF_900095145.1 Mus pahari | reverse complement strand
GTTACAGGATGGATCCAGGTTACAGGAGGGATCCAGGTTACAGGATGGATCCAGGTTACAGGATGGATCCTGGTTACAGGGTGGATCCAGGTTACAGGATGGATCCAGGTTGCAGGATGGATCCTAGTTACTGTTGCGTAGGGTCCTCCAGAGACGACCGCTCCGATGTGGGTCTTTCTTAGGCGATGGGCAACTACATCTCAGGAGGAGCTTTTAAACACAAAAACCATGTCTTGGTTGACATACTTCAGTTAATAAGAACAGTTAACCAGAAGCAGAACTACAGAAGCTAAAAAGCAAGGTTAGAGATTGTCCCAGAATTTGCGACTTTGATGGATTAGATCTTCATTTTCCTTTATGTGCCGGATGGTACTTCCACTATGGAGTGAATTGTGCTAAGGTCTTGGGCCCTCTTTCACTTACTGTCTTTAATTCACTTTCACACTTTTACATACTTTCCTGCCACCAAGGATGTGGGAAAATGGTATAGGAAGTTGACAGAAGTAGTATTCATGTCCACTTTAATCTCAGAAAAATAAAGTGACTTTTACTACTGTTTAATAGAAGTATAATGGTCTTACTTGTATATAACACAGATTGAAAACCTGTCTGGGGCATGGATGTTCACACTTCATGCTGGGTCCCCAGTTACAGCACATTTAGTAGCACCCACGTGCACACATTCAGAAGGGACCTCTGCAGCTCAGCTGATTGAGCGCCTTCTCACCCAGAGCTGGAGACACTGGAAGGATAAGCGTGTTGTGCTGGAAACATGTCTTTTTTTTTTTTTTTTTTTTTGGTTTTCTGAGACAGGGTTTCACTTTGTAGACCAGGCTGGCCTCGAACTCAGAAATCCGCCTGCCTCTGCCTCCCGAGTGCTGGGATTAAAGGCGTGCACCACCACGCCCAGCAACATGTCTTATTTTAAATATAAAGAATCTGCCATGCACCTGGGTACTGTGGCTTGCACCCATTATCATGGCTTCTTGGAAGCTGAGGCAGGAGGATTACTTGAGATCAGGACTTTTAAGGCCAGCCTGGGTAATATAGCAATTATCTTTCTCTTAAATATGGGAGGCTATAGGTTGGATGGAGAGAGAAAGGAAATGAGGTCTGGGGCTGATGGGACGCAACTGTGATGGCAGGGGCAGGGCCCTGGGTTCTGCAGAACCAAACAGACAACATGGAGGTTTTGCCTGCTCAAGTGCTTGCTTGGCATTGAGTTGACAGCAGAGGTTTAGAAAGTGGCTTCATGGAAGATGAGCTGGAAAGAAACAGCCATGTAATGACAAATGTATGTTGTGCATGGTGATGGCTCAGTCTGTGTGAACCACAAGCCCAGCAGCAGTGTGTACCGTGTCATGATGGCTCAGTCTGTGTGAACCACAAGCCCAGCAGCAGTCCCAAATGATTATTAATGAAGCAGACAGATTCTTGTCACCTAGTGATGTTGGAGTCAGTCACTGATGGACTAATTCCTGACTCATGAGCGTGTGGTGACGCTGGTTTAAACAAATCAACCGGGCTAGAGTTGTAAGAAATCACACATGTACTGACGGGCAGTGGGGGATATTTGATGATGATGACTAAGGACCGTTATTAGGATTTTGCACTTACTGTACTTTTTATGGTTAGAGTTTGCTCTTCTTACTGACTTGGGGGAAATTTTTATTGGGCCAACAAGATGGCTCAGCAGGTAAACGTTCTTGCTGCCAAACCTGAGGACTTGAGTATTACCCCTGGGACTCACATGGAGAGGAGAACTGAATTCTGTGAGTTGGCCTCTGATCTTCACACCTGCACAGAGTTCAAGCCCAGAGGTTTAACACCAGTACAGATCTCCCCTCCCCGCTCTCCCCCCCCCAAGCCCAGAGGTTTAACACCAGTACAGATCTCCCCTCCCCGCTCTCCCCCCACACACATTCTTCCTTATTTGTTTTTTTGAGGCGCTCACTAGGTAGCCCTGTATGGCATGGAATTCACTGTGTAGGTGAATTCTCCTGTGTCTGCCTTCCGAGTGACTTGAAAACTGCATTGGTGTAGTCTGATTTCTTACTTTCCTTCCCCCCCCCCTTTTCCTGTCTTGCTTTCTCTCCTTATCTTAAAGAAATGTGTTGTTTCCTATACTTTAAAGACAGGAAATCAAGACGGTAGTGCAGACCTTTAATCCCAGCACGTGGGGAGAAGAGGCATCGGGGTGTATTGAGTTTGAAGCCAGCCAGGTCTATATAGTGAGTTCCAGGACAGCCAGAGGTGTAGAGTGAGAACCTGTCTCAAACAAAACGAAACAAACAAACCAACACCAACCAACCAAATAAACAAACAAACAAAAGATAGGACCTTGATACCACAAGGACACAAGTCAGGAGAGTTCTGTTTGCAGGGAGCCTTTGTTCTGGAATCAGATGGCAAGCCAGTGTTGGTGTCAAGCTCTAGAATTAACCCTCCTCACCCGGCTTCCACTCTGGGCTTCCTCCTGTGGCCTCGCTTGGCATCTCCTGCCGTGGTATCTCCTGTTCTGTTCTGTTGGTTTCCATGGACATTGTGCATGTCAGGCAGATGCTCTACCACTGAGGCGCAGCCTAGTCCAGTGTGAGTATTCATCGTGGCCCTTCTGTGTGCTGCATCTGTCTGCTGGCAATATACAGGAGTTACGTTAAGACAAATCAAAATGACCCTGCCTGATCGTGCAGCTTAGTAGGGAAGATAAAGCCAACAGATAAGAGGTATGCAGGATTCCGTCAAAGTACAGGCAGCACCCTCTCTACCTTTAAGCAGATTGAAGTGACGCATTCTGAAGATGAAACATGTGATAATGTTATGCAAGACGGAGGGATGGTACCTGCCCTTTGTTGCTACAGAAAGGGGTACCAGCTATGGCTTCTGTCTCCAGCCACATGCCTCTGGCCATCGCAACAGATATTGGTGGAGGTGAGTGGCTGAGAGTAGCTCCAAGTGTGTTGGAGATGCAGGATGAGTACATGTATCCAGAATGCAGGTTCAGTATGTAGCCGTGGTCCAGAGAGAGTCTGTAGGGATGCCCGTGGCTCCTTTCTGCAGGGATTGTTGCTTAGAGCAATGGGAGTTGCTCAGTGAAAGAAGCAAAGAAGGGAGGGGAGGTTGGGCGTGGTGGAGCCACCTGTCATTCCCAACACTAGGGAGGCCAAGGCCAGAGGATTTCAAATTCAAGGGTAGCTACAGTGTACACCCTACTACCAAATGCGTCCCCAACGCTTTCTGTACTTTCTGAAGGTGACCTGGTAGAGCAGAGGTGTCCAGGCTTCAGCTCTTCTACCCTCCTTTCAGCGTGAGTACCGGTGATACAAGTATGCATTCAACAGTGTTGCTGACCCACCCATCGGGCTGGAGAGATAGCTCAGTGGTTAGGAGCACTTGCAGCTCTGGCAGGGAGCCCGGGTTCAATTCCTAGCACCCATGCGGCTGTTCACAACTGTTTGTAACTCCAGTTTCAGGGGATGTGGCACCCTCTTCTGGCCTCCCCAGGCACTGTACCCATAGTGCACATATACACATTCAGGCAAACGCTCATTTATGTACATATAAATGAATTGAAGTTTTGTTTTTTTGTTTTTTCAATTGCTGTTGTTAACAGAGGTCCGCTCTTACAACTGGCAAATTTGCTGGCTCTGCTTTTGCATATGTCCCAAACCTGGCCACCTTTGCCTGCCCCCGTTGCTGGCACTCATGTTTTCATAAAGCACCTCTTGCCTGCATGATTGCTTCTGATCCTATGCCCTTTCCCTCAGGACTCAACACACGCTACTTTAGAAATGTCGATCAGATTGTGTAGCTCCTGCTCAGAATCTTCCTGTGGGACGCCCAGAAGCTTCCCTTAGCTGCCTGTCCCACACAGAGGCAATGCCAGAGGCCCCAGGTGATCTCTGGGCTAAGTTGACTTCTCTGCCACACAGATAAGTATCTTCCCCAGGGCCTCGGGGCCTTTGCTGATGCCCTTTTACAGCTCAGAAAGTTCTGCCTTTACAAATCCCTGTAACTTTATGTGCAGGTGTCTTCGTGTGCTCCCTTCAAGTGCACCCTCTTACAGGGACCTTCCTTGTCTCCCACTCTGACCCACCGCTGGAGCAGCATCTAGGCTAGGATTCTGATCCTCCGCTGACGGTTAATATGCACAGGGATGGACCCGAGTTGGTTGCACCTTCCAGCTGCTCAGCTGGTGTTTCGCCCACGTAGCGCTTTCTCACCTCTGGGTGTGGGCAGGCTTCATGGTGCCCGGTGGCATCAGCAGGGCCGTGGGGTGGGGGTGGAGTGGGAGTGAGGCGTGTCGGGATCTGAACAGATGCGGATGTGAGCATTTCTTTAATTTTGGCAAGCAGTGGTTAGAACTCCGTTTTTGTCAGAAATGTCATTTATAAAAAAAGGTAACTATGGAGCATCTTTAAAAAAAACAAAACAAACAAAAAAAAACCTCTGGTTGCTCTTAAAAGAACATGAGGAAAGAGTGAGCAAGGGCAGAGACTGCAGAAGTATGAGGAGAGGTAGACAAGCACATGCTGACCTGTGATGTAACTGTTCAATTAGAGTTAAGATCTGTTTTCCTTTATGGACTTATTCTATGTGTGGTGGGGAGGGGGCACATGCCACAGCACCTGCGGAGGTCAGAGGACAGTTTTCAGAGGTCTGTTCTGTGCTTCCACCTCGCTGAGTCAGGGTCTCTGGCTTCTGCTATGGAGCTGAGTGCTCCAGGCCTATGAGCTTCGCTCCGATCCCCCTGTCTCCACCTCCCATCCTTCCGCAGGAGTGCTGGGATTGCAGATGTACGCTACTGCGTGCCACGTTTTACAGGAGTCTCTGGAGTTAAATCTGTCTTCTGGCTTGCACTCCAGAGCTTTGACCCACAGAGCAATGCCCCTGCCTATATAGCCCAATGTTTAAATAGTTCTTACTCATGTGCTATAGTTTGTTCTCTTTAGATGCTGAGCTTCTCCTAGTATCGTGTGGCGGAGCATACTTGTAATCTCAGCACTGAGGAGGAGCTAGAAGCAGGAAGATCAGGAGTTCAAGGCCAGCCTGGACTATGGGAAACTGTCTCAAATATAAGACTGAAAACGCACAGAAACCAAAAAGGAATACTGTAATGAATATTTCACATAGTATCTTTCTGTGGTTGTTTTTTGATTCCCCTTTGAGTCCGGGTCTAGCATACCCCAGGTTGGCTTCAGAATTACTATGTAGCCAAGGATGGCCTTGAACTCTTGATCCTCCTGCTTCTCCTCTTGTGTGCTGGGATCACACACCACATAGCATCCCTGGCCACACATATCCACACACACATCCACACAGATAATAAGCACAAACATTTTTAAAAAGCAATACAAGCATTTTTAGCTGTGCTTGGACACACTATGTTTGGAATAGTGCATGAAGATAGACCTGGTTTGGAAAATTTGGGACAGGGTGGCTCATGGTCACCCTGGACTGAGATAACAGATCCCCTCGTGATGGCCAGGGTTGGGGATAATGGCAAGGAGGTCCAAGGAAGGCTGCTTATTCTGTGATGTTCCTCTGTGCTGTGGCAACTCCTTGTGAAAGTACTGATTCTGTGGCCATCTTCTAAGTAATTGGAGATATTTTTATATGGGAACTTTGAGCTGACAAGGATTAATTAATGTTCTGTTCCAGAAAAGCTCAGATACATAAGAGTTTGTAGCAATGAGATCTTCGTGTGCTTGTGTGGTGTGTGTGTATGTGTGTGTGCGCATGCATGCATGTATGTGCATGCATGTGAAGAGGCCAGATGTTGATCAGTATCTTTCTTTGATCAATTTCCCCTTTATTTACTGAACCTAGATCTCCTGGATTTGACTAGCTTAACTAGTCAGCCTGCCCTGGGGATCCCAGCTCCTCTGAGCATTGGCATTTCAGGCAGGTCACCACGCCCTCCTGGTCTTTCTGTCCGTGCTGGAGATCTGAACTCAGGTTCTTATGCCTGTACAGTGAAGATTTCAACCACTGGCTGACCTCGTTAGCCCCGAAGCTGCTTCTGATAGGAAAACTGCACTGTGTGGTAATGTCCACGTCATTGAACTGAGATGTTTGCGTCACTTTAGGAAGGTGTTAGAATGTTTGTGTTGTTGAGATACTGGTTTTTGAGGCGTCTCCTTCCAAGCAGGACTGTACCCTGGTTCTACTTGGCAGACTCCCACGGCCTTTAGAATGTCCGCCACCGCCTCCGCCAGTGGCTCTGATTCCCCTGCTGAGACAAGCCCTGCCTGTTGGAATCACATTTTTCTCCAGTGGCGTTTGCAGCTCACCTGGCCCACGGTGCTGCATGAGGTCTTGGCTTCGTTCCTCTCCTTGGTCTCCTCAGCAAGGAGCGAGGGCCCCAAAGGTGAGACTCAGAGAGGCATCATCTCACTGGAAGGAGTGGAGGGAGGAGGGAGAAAGGATAGCTTGGACATACGAGGTCAGAGCCAGCAGGCATCCCATGGTACTGGGAAGTTTCTTCTAAGATGCCATGTCTGATTTATACACCAGTTTTAAAAGATGGGCAGGTGGGAGTTCAGTGCCCTGTGCCATGTCGAGTGGCTTAAAATTGAATATAACTCCAGCTCCTGGGGACCTGATACTTCTGTCCCACCCTCCCCGTATACAAAACTACAAAATAAAAATAAAAATTATAGAGAGGACCAAGGACAGGTGTAGTTTCACAAAAAGAAGGCAGAAACATTCACTCAGCTGCGGTTTCAACCCAGCCCCATTCAGTTTTTTATGAACGTATTAATTGTACAGACTTGGTTTTGTTATATTTCAAACATGCACAGAATTACGTTGGTCAAGTTCTCCCCCCTTTTAAAGATTTTTTTTTAAGATTTAAAAAAAATTTATGTCTATGAGTATTTTGCCTACGTGTATGTATGTGCACGACATGTGTGTCTGGTGTCTGAGGAGGTCAGAAGAGAGTGTCACATCCCCTAGAACTGAAGTTACACACTGTTGTGAGCTGCCATGTAGGTTCTGAGAACCAAACCCAGGTCTTCCCCAAGAGCAACAACTGCTCTTAACTGAGTCATCTCTTCGGCCCTACACTTCCTCTTTAATAAATACATAACTAGACAACTAACTAAATAAAAATAGCAGTTGCACAGAAGGACCCTCGGAGATGGAGACATGCAGACACCTGCATGGTTAACTCAGAATTTGAAACTAGCATGAACAGTTGCAGGATAGCACACCGAGGCGCTGAGGGAAGGAAGTGGCCTGAGAGTGACAGGCGTGTAGAGAGCAGGGCACCTGGCATTGTGGGGTCTGCTGCCATCAGCACTGGGCGGGCAGCATGTTGGGGCAAACAGCCTGGCTGGACCCCAGCTTGCTCCCTGGGAGATAAAACCTGCAGGGTTACAGCAGGTTGTTTTAGATGCTGTGAAACACTGATGGCATCAAGGGAGACTGACCAGCCAGGTGTTATCTTCATTTTCTAGAGGTGGAGGGAGGAGGTTAAATACCTGAGCCTGTATCCTCATCAGGTCCATCATTCTCACCTCCAGCACTAGGCCTTTAGGGCTCCCTTTGTGCTTTCAGTAACTTCTTGTGGTTTTTATTTTATTTTTTAAAGAGTTATTTATTTATCGTGTGTGTGTGTGTGTGTGTGTGTGTGTGTGTGTGTGTGTATGCGCTCTTAACCACAAGCCATCTCTTCAGCCCCCTCTTGTGGCTTTTATTGAGCTGAGGTCTCTGTACGGAGTCCAGGCTGTCTATGCATCTGCCGCCAGCCCTGGGTTCTCAGTAATGCTTGCTAACCCACTCGCCCAGCTTCCTGGGACAGGACTGTGAGTTAGCATACGTGCTTCATCAATGAGGCTCTCCATCTCCGAAAACTTGCTCCTCAACCCTGCTCTGCAAGTCTGTTAAGGTCTTGGACAAATGCCATTTTAGTTATGAAATCCACACCCAAGTCCCTGCACAGAGTAGGCCTTCTCCCTCCTTGGCCCTTGAGTGTGTGTTTGTAGTTCTTGTAACACGGGCTTTGCATTCTCTCTGTCCAGACCCTAAAAGCTTCCAGGCCAGTGGGGTGGGAATTTTCTTCTCTCCCTCTGCAGAGCCAGAGTGGAGGCAGCGTCTCTCTGTCCACAGGCCCTGTCTAACTCTGTGACCAAAGTCGGCACATAGCTCTTGAAGACATGAAAGTTGTCTGTGCCCTGGGCTTGGTTCGTTCCAGACTTTCATGTACAGTTTGATCCTGTTTAGGATGAGTTTGTGACCAAGGCATGCGGGCAGGGTCGGGTGCGTCGCGTGTTATGATCTTGCTGCCGGACTCAGCTACCTCCTCCTGAAAGTTTAGGTATTTGCCCGACTTTGAACTCTTTTAAATTACTTTCATGTACACAGCAGGCTGTTGCAAATTTCATGAGTGTACTTTGACCACCTTGCTCACCAAGTTCACTTTCTTGTTGAACATTAAATGTGCATTCACAAGGGGGAAACTGAGGACGTGAGTTTTCTCTTTGATGAAGAGTCCTTGGCCACATGCCGGGCCGGTGAAGTGAGAGATCCAGGCCGAATGAATTCCCGCCTTCTTGTTCTCTGCGGCCTTCCTGGCATATTAAACTGGCAGCCAGTTTTTGTTTTTATTTTCGTCTTAATTAGTCATGCTACTGAAAGCAGGCATGCAGCCGTGATCTGCCGAGGGTGTGGAAGGGTGCTCCTGGCTCAGTGATTGGAGGGAAATGGTTGCCGTATGTGTCAGCCTTCCCTGGGAGGACACGGGGTGGGGGAGGGTAACCCCCTTCTTGGTGTTTCCAGAGCCAAGCTAGAAACTGTTACCCAGAGCTTTGGTGGCAGCTGTGTCTAAATTTGGCGGCTTGGTTACGGCTTTGGGGAGGGGATGCCCCGAGCTTGCCCACACAGGCTGAGCTTTCTCTTTCCCCTTCCTTACCGCGTGCTTTACAGAAGAGCACATGGGAGGAGGCTTTTATTTGGGTGTAATGTGAACTGGAAGCATTGGGGTCATCGTTCCCTCGGGCAGTGGGCGCAGTGGGAATGCTTATTCGGGACACTGTAGCCGGGAGCCTTGAGTAACCATTTCAGACAGAGTGAACGGTAGAGACATTCACAAGTAACAGGATCCTCCCTGAAACTTGGGCGAGTGAAGTCCCTTATGACCACTGTTCCCGGGACTGGCCTCATCCAGATTTGTGTGCAACCAGTCCCTCATCCCAGGTAGCCGTATGTCACTCCGTGTGCCCTTCAGAGGGACACAGAACTTGCAGCTAATGGCAAACTGGCTGCAGAGCTAACCTACCAGGAGTGCAAGTCAGCATTCTGTGTCTGTTATGATCGATACTCTCTTGGCACTGTCTCTTGGCCTGTCTGTTTTTCTCTCTGTCTTTCTTGGTTTGTAAGGAAAGCAGAGTGCTATGTGCTCTCCTGTAGTATGAAGAACTCTGTAACCCAGCCAGAAGGTGGCGGTCACCGCTGTTATATGCACCAGCATTCTGTGTCGAGATTACACCCCGGTGCCGGTGGAGGCTCAGGAGAAAGAGGAGTTCCCAGAACTCGGGTTTTAGACAGGTGCAGGTAGGGCGGCAATGGGAAGGACCTGCTGTTCTGTACTCTAGTCTACAGGGGCCTTTCCAGAGGACCAGAGAGAGGAGGAGAGGCTGGGCCAGAAGGAAGTCATGAAGGGAGGTGTACCCTCCATTACTACTGTCTCCTTAAGTGACAGATGGGTGATCGTGTGAGTTCTGGACAGCTGGCAGCTTTTCAGAGCAGTAATCTCACATTTTTCTGTGCAATCTACCTGAGGGTTAACTCCACCCGAGCGTTAGGAAAGCCGTTAAACGGGCAGTGACGAGACCTTTGTTCCCGCTCTTTTTCTCCCCCTTTTTTTATGGCTGGTTCTGTTTGAAGTTCTCTGGGGCTGGGGGCAGGGCAGGCCTATCACCCTAACAGACTTGGCATCCTTTATGGAACATGAGGAAACCATTGTGCAAGAAGAGCCCTAGCTCTGAATCCACCCGTCTGGCCCTAGGTAGCCCTGCATGATTGGGGGCGGGGTTCTGCCATGCTCATTTACGTACCCGGAAGTCAGCAGTTGTGCAGTTACTTGATGGAGACCAAGCAGCCGAGTGTCAGAGCCGGGCTGTAATGTAAGCCCAATCTTTCCTATGTTTAGGGCTCCTTTACCAGGAAGCCTGAGATTGAAAGCAGGCCGGGTGTCCTGCTTTCTGCCTCTGGTGCCGCCCGCAGTGTCCTTGGCATCTTCCTTCTGTTTGTCCTTCTGGGCTCAGTCTTCTATGATGACACCCTGACTGCTCTTTCTGAAGAGTCGGCTTTCCTCACCAGGGCCGCGTCCATTATGGTTTTCAAAACCTGCTCAGAACCTCTAGCTTAGGAAATGTGGCTCAGTGGGAAGTGCTTGACTAGCATGCTGTAGGCAGGCCCTGTCCCACATCTCCAGCACTGATGGTGGTATGGGGGCACAGGAGACCTACTGTGTTTTCAAGGCTATCTCATGTGTCACGTAGCTGTGAGATGATTCTAGACTTGTGGCTGGCTATGAGGCCACTGTGGTAAGAGCTTGCTCCCCTGTGCTGGGAGCCCACATGTGAGATCTGGGGTGAAGTCCTCCACTCCTTGAGAGCCGGACACCGCTGGACTCTCTCTGACCCCTACAGGATTATGTTCTCACTGCAGCAAACACAGAAAGCCAGGAGCTGACACAGTCTGCCCTGTAATATGGGGACCTCATTGTTCTCCAGCGTCCTGGCTGTGCTGGATACTAGCCATACACTTCAAACTTCAGGGCACGGCCACCCCAGGTGGCATTGAATCATTCTGAACTTCGTATGGCTTATGTACCTCATCTGTCTGCTATAGGCCTTGAGAAATCTGCTCTATTAGTCTCTCCTTCTTTATGTATCATGAACCTAGGGAAAAACTTTTTTTTTTAATGCCAGAAATAAGCTACAGAGTCATGATGTTCACTTGACCATCTCTGCTTTCTGTTTAAAGCATCAGGAGCCATAGGGTGTAGAAGACAGGGGCCCCTTTTCAGAATCCTGGACTCAATCGGAAACACTCGCTACCTCTGGGGCCTGGTGGCCTCTCCTGCTTCCCTCAGTACCCAGATTAGATTTAGAGGTCTCTGTTCCAGTTTGTTCTCAGAAAATATCTGTGGACCACCGAGCAGTGCCAGGTGTTGTTGTTGTTAGGTTCTGGGGAAAGTGATGTAAAGAGAGACTGGAGGTGTGAATAGGAGGCCAACACTTGAGGGGTACAGCTGTAAAGAGACAGTGACCCCACTTAGTGTAGCCAGAGAAGACTGGAAATTCTCTACCTTGGGACCAACAGCTTCTGGGAGGGGCAGGTCAGCAGGAGAGCCTGCTAAGCCCAGTTCCCAGATGAAGTGTGTGTGTGTGTGTGTGTGTGTGTGTGTGTGTGTGTTGTATCAGTTCTAGATGCCTCTGAGCTAGGAAACCTACCTAAGATGACAGGCCCTTCCATGTAAAGTGTGCCCTTCCATGTAAAGAACTACTGAAGGCTTAAGTGTAGGGGAATGTGGTGTTTTAGGTTGGCTCACAGTGCCCTCTAGTGGTAGTAAAGAGCACTGCACCTGTAAGGCTGGGCTTGCAGCCAGGAGCTTCCCACTAGGCCAGTAGTTCAGGGGTTGCCCAAGACCATCAGAAACACAGATAATATTTGCATTAATAGTCATCACAGTAGCAAAATAACAGTTATGAAGTAGTAACAAAAATCATTTTATGCTTGGGTCACCATCAGCATGAGAAACCTTTAATAGTGTTGCATCATTGGGAAGGTTGAGACCCACTGCTCTAAGAGAAGTGTTTTAAAACTGTCTGTGGTGTGTGTGTACTTGTAAATCCACACCTCATCTGCTTGGAGTTCCTTGGGCCTAGCTATAGAATTGGGGACTGGACAGTGCATGGCTTAGAAGGCTCCTGACTGGTTCCAGTGGGTGGAAAAACCACCCCTCCTTCCTTTGTGTTTTAGGAACAGGGTTAGAGTGTAGCCCAGGCTAGCCTAAAACATCTACTCTTTCTATCTCGGGCTCTTATGTGCTGGGGTGACAGTTGTGGATTACAACAACTGACTCTAAACACCGTGACGTCTGTCATAGTTACACACAGTGAGCCAGAGCTGGTGCTGTCCTTCCACCATATGGCGTCCTGGGATTGAACTCAGGTTGTCAGATTGGGCAGCCAGCGCCTTTACTCTCTGAGGTGCCTTCCAGGTTCCAGTCTACACCAGTCTTGTAGATGGAATTCTGGTGGCCGTGTTAGTGTCCACAGAAACACAGCATCAGTAAAAACACTGAAGGGGTGGCTGTAGGGTGACACTGGTACATCCCTCTCGGAAAACCTGGGCTCGCTTTGTGAAAAGACTTGAACACCATTGGCCATTGTCTGGCATAATGGTATTTTCAACAGAAATATTTATTTCTCTCTTACAGTACTGAATACAGGTGACAGGATTGAAAAATAAAAACAGGGCCTAGAGAGATGGCTCCGTGGTTTAGAGCGCTCTTTGGCTCCTGCAGAGGATCTTGGCTTGGTTCTCAGCGTTCACATGCTATTCACAACTGTCCATTACTCCAGACCCCGGGGACCTGGTGCCCTCTTCTGGCCTCTGAAGGCAATGCATGCATGTTGTACACAGGCATACACTCAGGCGCAAACACATATACACAAAATAAAAATAAATAAATCTTAAAAAGAAAAGAGACCTGACCTGACTCTTGACAATACGTCTGTGAGAATTAAGATTGGAACTGGGCCGGGGTGCCGCTCAGGGTGCCTCCCTCCTGTGAATGGGGCTCGGCTTGCAAAGACCTCACACTATGCAATGTCATCTCCAAGCTCTTGTCTTATGTCCCTCAGTTTAGGAGACGTGACAACTCTGGGGCAGTGGGCAGCAGACCCTTGGGTTGCATCAGACAGCTGTTCTTAGTCCAAGGAGGAAAACCCAGGAAATAAGCATCCGCTTAGACTTTATGGCAGTAGCATAAGTATTACGTTTGTCTAGATTGTGTGTGTGCGCGCGCGCATGCGCGTGCGCGTACGTGCATGATGTATGTGTGCGCGCACGCGCGAGAGCTTCCCAGTGCATTGCGTGTGGTCGGTAACACCCCAGGCTTCATCTAGCATGTGGTGATAGCACCCCTAGTTAATAATAAGACAGGGACAAGAGGAGCTCTGTGAAATTAACAGACATGTTTTTGAACTTGAAGGTGGGACCCTAACTGACATCAGTCAATATTTTTAAAATGCTCCACAGGCCAGTCTTACAGAGGCATTCTCTCAGTTTGGCTTCTCTCCACTTACATAACTTTAGCCTGTGTCAAGATGACATAAAATTGGCCAGCGCATGCGTAGAAACAAAAATCACAGTAGTCATTTTCAGCTGTGCACATTGTTGGGCATGGAGAACTGTAGATGTAACAGGGTTCACTAGAGACTGCTCTTTCTGGGGTTGGTAATTTATTCCCTTCCCGCAGCACTGATTCATTATGACGGTGGTGGTGGTTGAAACAGGGTTCTCCTCTACAGTCCATTCTGGACTGGACCTCATATCAGTCTTCTTAGGTCAGAGTCACAGGTGCTAGGATAATAGGCATTAGCCCCACTGTACTTGGCTTTTTCTAGTTATTTTAAACACCAGGAGGCTGGAGTGATGGCTCAGCGGTGAAGAGCAACTGGTCTCTTTTCGAGAGGTCTGGCTTTGATTCCTAGCACCCACATGGTGGCTCACAGCCTTTGTAACTCCAGTTCTGGTGGACTGGAACCCTCTTCTGGCCTCCATGGGTACTGCATGTACATGGTGCACTGACATGCAGGCAAAACACCCATAAGTGTCAAATAAAAACAAAGCTAAAAAAACCAAAAAAGCCACTATTCTGAGTATGTACTCATTAAGTTTGCTTTTGCCTTGAGTTCTTCTTGAACCCTGCTTCCCTTTTGTCACGTGTCACCAATAGAATTTGTTCTTAATAGTATTTTCGTTTTAATTTTGAGACGTTTAATAGAGGTGAAACTATTTGGTAAGAGTCATTTTCTCTTTAAATTTTTTTTGTTTGTTTTTGTTTTTTGTTTTTTGAGACAGGGTTTCTCTGTATAGCCCTGGCTGTCCTGGAACTCACTTGGTAGACCAGGCTGGCCTCGAACTCAGAAATCCGCCTGCCTCTGCCTCCCAAGTGCTGGGATTAAAGGCCTGCACCACCAGACCCGGCTTAAAATTTTTAAGAGTCATTTTCTATGACTTGTCTAGGTAAAAACAAGAGGCTATTGTGTTTGAGAGATAGTTTACACTGGGGACTTCACTTTTCTGAATTGCCAGTGTGATTTAAAATTGGCCCCTAGAGGGAGATGTTGTATTGAAATTTTACATCCTGTTTGAAGAGCTGTTTTATGTTGTTTTTTTTGTTTTTTTTTTTTGTTTTTTTTTCCAAATTTCACAAATGTGTGTGAAACCCCTTTCAACGGTGCACAAAACGATCCTGTGTTAGTTAAAAGAAGTACTTAGAACTGGTATTGTTTTGCAGGGAACAAAAATTAAGACATAGGTTAATGATATACTTTATGGAACATTTTTGACACAATACATTTTAAAACATGTCAGTTTAAGCAATTCCACATCGCAGAAATTGCCTGACACATTAGGGTCTTTCCTGGGAAGTATGTGCTATAGAAGGAACTTAACAGATAATTTACATGAACCTGGTCCATACTTAGGACCACTTGAAATTTGATTCTATCCCTTCCCTTATGGTTCAGGTAAAGATGTCCTGCCAATCTAAGTTCACCCTCCAGAGGTCACGGGAAAGTGGAAGGAAAGATGACAGAGTTGTCATCTGACACCCCACCCTCACCCTCCAGCCCCCTACTAGACAGAGAAACACACACTAGTAAGAAATTTGATTCTTTCTCCTATATTTAGATAACAGACTCCAACTCACACAGTAGGTCGCCACCAACTTGGCTGAAGACCTATTGTGTGCTGATTGGACTTTATCCACAGTCTGTCAGGTGAGCGCTATATAAAGCTCCTAAGTGCAGGATGGATCTCGAGAACATGGCCTGGACTGCTTAGTCCTTCCTTGGTCAAGGTTCCTAGAGGAGAGCTCCTACCAGGTCTTCAGCTTTGCATCCTAAAGAAGTCAGTCTTAAGTGTTTTCCCTTTATCATCAATGCAAGGGTATTGGTGGTGGTGGTGGTGGTGTGTGTGTGTGTGTGTGTGTGTGTGTGTGTGTGTGTGTATTTTGAGAGGTTTCTCTGTGTAGCTCTGGCTGTCCTGGAACTCACTTTGTAGACCAGGCTGGCCTCAAACTCAGAGATCAGCCTGCTTCTGCCTCCTGAGTGCTGGGATTAAAGGTGTGTGTCGCATGCCTGGCACAAGGTTTTAACTTAAAACTCTCTGTAGGGCTGTGGCTGACATTCTTGAGGCCCTGGTCCTATCCTGGGCACCACATGATTTCCCTCTTACAACAGCATCGTGGGTATTAAGATAGGTCAAGGTGAAAACGCCTTGGCCCGTGCTGTGTCTTGGATGGTTGTTCGTACTCTGCTGAGGAATGTACATAGGATGTGAACATTCGGAGATGCCTGTAAGCCTGAGTTCTCACATATCCAGCTGTTCAGTTGATGCTGGACACCAGCTCATTTCCTAAAATCTTTTTTGGATTTTTTTTGTTTGTTTTTCATGAATCAGCTTAGACTGATTTTAATTGCATGAATGGTGATGGGGAACCACCTTTAGACAGAAACCATTGTCTAAATGTGGAACCACTGTGAATTTTAAAGAGAACAGTGGACGGGACTGGAGGCGGGGACCTGATAGCTCAGTGGGGCTGTGTGTTCCCAGTCTTCCCAAACTTGATACAATGTTCCCTTCTCTGAAAGGCTCAAGTAGGAACATTTGATTCTAAGTATCTGAAAGTGCTGTCAGACCCCTGGCTTTTCTTAAGCCACCCGTGGGTTTGGCTGATGTAGACTATCTCAGTAGTGAGCTTTCTGGCAGGCAGAGTGATTGAGTGGTTAGCCTGGGCTTGTGTCTGTGGTGATGGCGCCATCTCTGTTCCACCAGGAGGCTGAGCCATAACCAATATTTGTAGAGTACCTATTGTATGCTGTGGTGTGACTTAATACTGACTACAGCTGGCCCTTGGTTTTCATCTTTTCCACAAGTAGTTTACTTTGGTCATCTGATACCAACTAAACTAATACTAGTATGTGACATAATCTGTGACTAGCAAGAACACACACACACACACACACACACACACACACACACACACCCCATAGAGACATTCACCTCTGCAGTTCTGAATGTTCATAGCTCCCTATCAACTTTGTGTTTTAAGTCAGATGCTTCGATCTTGGTCCTTTGAAGGTCTTATTAATTGCTTAGAATTGTACTGCCTTTAGTTACTAAGCTTTAAAGACACTGCAGTTGGATGTGGTGGCACACGGTTGTAGTCTCGGCATCAGCAATACAGAGGCAGGTGAATCATGAGTTTAAGCCAACCTGGACTATAAAGTGAGACCGGGTCTTAAAAACAAAATCACCATCACCAACAAGATGCACAGGAGCTAGAGGGACAACAGAGTGGCTCGTAGCACGTTCTGCTCTTACAGAGGATCTTAGTTCAGTTCCCAGCCACAACATTGGGCAGCTCACCACTGTCTGTAACTCTTAACTCCAGGGTATCCAAGAACCGTTCTGGACTCTGTAGGTACCTGCATCACATGCACAGCCCCCACACTATGCACATACACATAATTAAACATAAAAATAACTCTTAAAAAAAGACATATGTCCTCCCAGGGATTATTGTCTTGCCTTTTAACTTTAAAGCGGAGAGCTTCCTCCTTCACCTTCATTACATAAGGAAAACACCCCTCAAGGGTTGATGAACAATGTGGAGAAATATGAAAAAAAGCCAGCCATTTAAAGCTGAGCGTGTCTGAGCAGGCATAGTGGCACACAGCTTCAATCCCTGCACTGGATGGGCAGAGGCAGGTGGATCCCTGTGAGTCTGAGGTCAGTCAGATCTACATAGTGAGTTCCAGGACAGCCAGGGCTTTAAAGTGAGACCTCCCTCTTTGGGGGGGTGGGGGTGGGGGATGGAGGCCGAGCACGTCTGTGTTTGACTTTTTCGGAAGTCCGTTCTTTCCTTTCACCACATCGGTCCCTGGGATCGAGCTTGGTGTACCATTGCCTACAAACCATCTTATCTGATGTTGAGTCATGGAAGAGAAGTTGCTAAGTGTTTTGTGAATACATCTGTAGGGGATTGTTTCAATCTCAAAATAAGTGAATGCCGTGAAGCCTTTGGAAGGTGTGCCGGAGCTTACTCAGTAGCCCAGAGAGGTCTTGGAACTTGTGGCAGTTCCTCTCCCTCGGTTTCTGACTGCTACAGGCTTGTACCACACTGCCAGGCTGCAGCAGTCACTTAGGGCAGGTCTTTCCTTTCTCCCATGATGCTCTGGATTTGAACATGGAACATTTTTAAAGTTTCCATGATTGGTCACAACCTCCCAGATGAGTTTGGAAAACAGACTTTTAAAAAGTTTTTTTTGTACTTTTTTGTTGTTGTTGTTGCTAGCATGTATGTCTGTGTGCCATTGCATGCAGTACCCATGGAGGCCAGAAGAGGGACTCAGGTCCCATGGAAATGGAGTTACAGGTGCTTATGAGTGCTGGGTACTGAACTCAAGTGTTCTGCAAGAGCAGCCAGTGCTCGGAGCCACCTCTCCAGCCAGCTCCCTCCTCCGCCGTGTGTGTGTGTGTGTGTGTGTGTGTGTGTGTGTGTGTGTGTGTGT
>NC_034591.1:130638788-130644253 GCF_900095145.1 Mus pahari | reverse complement strand
AGAGAGAGAGAGAGAGAGAGAGAGAGAGAGAGAGAGAGAGAGAGAGAGAGATCTGTAGGCCACTCACTTGTCCCCGGGTCACAGTTTACTCTTCCGTGGACGGATTTGCCTCTGGTGTCCTGCCCATCTGTACAGCTACAGAGCTCAGGAAGGAAGTTACGTGTAACACTGACTTTGAAAATGTAAACACTCGCTGTGTCCCTGGACGTAATAAACCCATCTTACAAAGAAACAAAGAAACCTTGTACGGAGCGGAGCACACCCCGGTGGAAGCCCTGGATTGCCAGCCTTTGGAAGGAAGTCACCGAGAGTTACATTCCCTGTACTTTGCTTCCACAGCAGATTTTCTTTCTTAAACTTTGTACTTAGCCTCCTCCCCCCCCAAAACAAAACACCCCAAAACTTGCTGGGGTTTCTTCCTCAGCGGCCTCTGCCTCTGGAGAGGAAAGCCTGTCCTCACCCCCTGCACCTCACTGCCCCCGCCTCTTTCTGCTTCCTGCTAACTCTGCAGCGCCCCGGAGCCTGAGCTGGAGCCTGTGCCGAGGCTCCAGTGAGCATGCTCACAGCAACCCCCCCCCCCCCAAAAGCAGAGGAAGCTGGTTTACATACGAGTCATACCAGGCATAGCCCGCATGTCAGTGCAGTCAGCTTGCAGCGGGCTGGGAGGGAGAGTGCCTTTGTCCTGAGAAACGTGCTTTGTGTTTTTCTTTTTTACTGCTTTCTTTTTAAACCCCCAAGACAGGCTTGAGAAGGCTTCTGAAATGATTTTTTAAAGTCGACTAGAAGACACAATCAGACTCCTTCCACAAGCCCTTGATGGGTTTTGTTTGAGTCTGGTGTGTGTGTGTGTGTGTGATTTTTTGAAAACCTTTTACATACTTTGTTTTGATCTCGTGAGGCTGGGCCTCTGTCTTCCTGAAGTTTTAGGAGAGCCTGCAGCTACTCGGCCAAGACTGAATTTTGAAACTTTCTCTTTGGGGGTGAAAGCAAAGAACTGTTTTTCTTTGCTAGCCGGACAGATAAATGCTGTTTATGAAGATGGACCTGTTGAACTACCAGTACCTGGACAAGATGAACAACAATATCGGCGTGCTGTGCTACGAAGGTAGATGTTCTAGAATGTACTCTCTGCATTTGTGACGCCACTCCTCCTTTGGAGGGGGGGCTCTGACTGGCTTATGAACATTTTCTTGTTTTTCTTGTGATGGTGGAGAGAGTGGAAAGAGAGTTGTGTACTGTGTCAGGACAGTTAGCTTTTGCCCAGCAGGAGGGTGGCAGCCGGGGAGGGCTGGAAGAGACACGCTGTTAAAAGTTTACTTGCGATGTGCTACAAGGTCTGGGAAGATCGTGGCATTATAAGTGATTTTTCTCTTTTGATTTTGTTGGCGCTTTATGCATAAGTAGGAATTTACAGAAGTAAGGAGAAGTTAAACATGTGGTGCTGGAGTAGAGGGGAGGGGCCTTGGGACTTATTTTTAAACATATCACTGTGTACAGTGTTCCGTGTGGACCCTTGCTCTGAATTTCATGGGGTGGGGGAACAACAACAGAAAGCCACAGTAAGTTCTTGTTTTCCTGAGCCATTGTCTCAGACATCAGACATCGAGGTTTTTCTCCTGTGAGGTTTGTGGGACTGGCAGGGCCTGGTGTCAGAGAGCCCAGGCCGGGCTCTTTGTCTGCCGCCCCATTTCCTGTGCAGAGAACTGACAGTGAGACAGGCTCCCTCCAACCCCAGCCCCTGGCAATTACACCATAAGCAGCCAGAAGGCTGAAGAAAGTGGAAAATGCCCCCCACCCGTAGATTTGCCCATCACCTCCCCTTCCCCTGGGCACTCCCTGTAGTATTTTAAGCTTCTCTGGAGAAAACCCCAATCCCATCTTTTGGAATCTTACCTACGTGCGATTTGAGACCAGAGTAATGGGGCTGAGTTGTGGTACTGGCCGGGCAGCGGGAGACCTGGAGCTGCCTGGGAGTCTTTTCCTGGTGCCTTCCTGCTGTGGGCAGCAGGCTCTGGGGTTTCTCCCCTAGAAAGCCTAGTGTGTTGTCTGCTTTTTCTTGAACAGAAGTTAAAAGAGGGAGCAGAGCCGATTGTGTTCATGTGAAAGTTTCAGATCTGCTTCTTAAGTAGTTGAAAACATACCTTTTCTCTCTCAAGCCTGCTTTAAAAGTAACTCTGTGAGGAGAATCTCATTTAAAGGGGTTTTGTTGTTGTTTTGCTTTTTAGAAAAATAAGATCTCACTTTACTTTGACAAATTTCCTCTACATCTAAGGGGCATCTCAGCTTCCAAACCCTCTCATCTCAAAGGTTGGGTTCTCCAGAAGTCACCAGATGTGATTTCTGGTGGGATTCACGTATTATCTTTAAAAAACAAAAACAAAAAACAAAATTCCACATTGAAAGCTCAAAACTTTTAATGTGATTTCTTTGTCAACAAATGCTCTTTAAAAAACAAAACAGTGCCTGGCTGGCCCCGGTGAGGCGCAGAGGCTGCTAGCATAGTGGTTTCTTCCTTGTGTCCTGGGAGGAAGTTCTGCAGCTCCCCCAGGTGGGTGTGTGGTTCCACAGAAAACATAAATGCCAACAGTTAGCTGTCTTGTTTCCATCGCTGTTTGGAAGAGCAGACCTAGAAGCTGAGAGCTGCGTGGATGCATGGGATCCCAGGCTATCATCTGTTTAGCTTAAACATCTGCTCCTGTTTTCCTTATTATGAAAGGTAATATTATTCTAACACCAAAATGAATACACAGGAAATGAAGAAAAGCACAGCAAAACCTGAGTAGTACTCAGAGCCGGTTGTTTATGTCCTCTGGTTTCCTTGCTGTAAACACCATACACATCTGGTCTCCACTGCCAGGGCCGTGTGGAAGGATGGGTACCAATCATACATAGTGTTCTCTCCTGTAAACCGTTCGAGCACAGCTAAGCCTGGAGGCACACGCCTTTAATCCCAGCCCAGAGGAGGCAGAGGCAGGTGGATCTCTGTGAGTTCCAGGCCAGCCAGTCCACACTCCAGGCCAGTCTATAGTGAGTTCCAGGACAGCCAGGACTCTATAGACAGCGAGTCTCAAACAAACAAACTAACAAACAAACAAACAAACAAACAAAGCAAGCAAAGGAGAAGTTGGTACAGTTTAAATGAGGTGCACTGTGTTTGTTTGCATTGAACATGCCAGCCCTCCGGCGTGCCAGGGCAGTGGTGTAGAACACATGTGGACTGGGGGGGGGGGGGTTTAGGTGGCATTTGATTTCATCCGGGGCACAGGCCAGTCTCTTGCCTGTTAACAGGGGACAGACTCAGCATTTGCCCTGTTGGCTTTAGAAGTGAAGGTGTAGGTGGCAAGCTTTGCTTGCCCGGGTTGGTGCAATGACAACCCTGGTTGTGTCAGGGCAACTGTGTCCTCGCCGCCTTCCTTCTCTCAGTGGCCAGCCGCCACGAGGATGGGCCAGCCACCTACCCTGCAGCACACAAGGACCCCTGCATCTTACTTTTGAATCCACTCTGGGTTGCCTGCCCTCCTCGAGGTCTCGGGTCAGAGCCTAAATTATCTTCTGCTAAATCCACTTTCTCCCACAGAAGAGCCCCATGGTACCCAGACCTGTTCTAAATGGTTGGGGCTGTTCCCTGCACAGCAGCCCCATCCTGGTGCCTGCCCCCATAGTCACCTCGGAGGAGGATTGGAAGGCCAATAGAGGGGAGCAGACACCCCAGCGCGGTGGTGTTGAAACAGAAGATCTGTCTAACTCGTGAGAACCAGTTTCTATGCTAATGACAAGTGATTTAGTAGACTTGCTTGTGTTGGTGAATAAGCTCAGGAACCTCCTGGCCTCTTACCACCATGCCCCACAGCTAACCACTACATCCTGCCTTACCCTTCCGACTGATCCCATGGAACCTACAGAAGCGCGCTTTTGCCTCTGTCCATAAAAAAGGCATAGGGCAGCCCCAGCCAGCCCTCCCTTTCCTTTCCCCTTTGAACTCACGAGCTGGTAAGCGAGCGAGCAAGTGTACCTCAGAAGCCTCATGAGGGCAGAGCTGCTGCCTTGGTGACTGGCACAACCCCAAGGCGTAGCTTCTTGGGCCTTCTTGGGCTCCAGGAAGTGGTAAAAGGTCTGCAGGCCTCCCCCCCCCCCCCGGGCTGTGGTCACTGCTGTATAATGCAGTCTTTAATTATAAACTGTTACGTTTTTCTCTAATTAACTAGGTCACCACAGAGCCAAGCCGGCCCTCAGACATCACTTCATACCTTCGCCTATTTTGCTAATGAAACCTGAGGCCCAGAGCCTCTCTCTGTTCAGAGGGATTTAAAGTTTGTTGCAGGGCTGAGCTGAGGTTGGAGCCCAAGGAATTTCACCATCTCTAGGCCTCTTCTTCCCATCCTGACCTTTCCAGAGTTACTGTGTCTCCTCTGTTCACATCCTGAGGACGTGATGCCGGAGGAAGGGAGGGGGCAGGCCACACACAGCTCGCAGCGTATTGTCCTGATGCCGGCTGGTCTGGGTTCTGAGGCGTGTTTGATGTCCAAGGAAGAGTAGTGATACCAGCTGCAGATGACCAGCCTTCTAGAACTTTCTCTCCCTGCCACTGTAGACACTAGGGGTGGGATGGGGTTGGAGGAGGAAGGAAAGGCCAGGTCCCAAGAGTGAGTCCTTCAGGAAGCAGAGGTGTGTGGGATGTTTCAAGATGGCGGACAGCCATATTTACATAATTACTAAGTTCTGAAAACTTAGATGCTAATAAATGCTCACGGTTGGCTGTGGCTGTAAACTGCTGTTAGTGATTCTTCAATTATGGGTTAAGAGCCATTAGTGTGTAATTTGGTAGAAGAATTCTCTCCTTTTAACTTAATAGTGTGATTTGTCTTGGGAGAAAGTAGGGATGAAGTGCGTATTGTGATGGGCTCGAAGCGCCAGAGACAGTGTGGAGAGCTCCTCGGGGTTTAGAACCATTGGCTGTTTTAGAACATAATTACACTGTGTCACCGCGGGCTGCACTCAGATCCATCTTCCCAGACTGGAAGGGAACAGACGGACGCACTTGAGCCCAGCAGACTGAGGCCCTACAAGTCTGGGCACGGGGCTCTTTGGTTTCTTGCCAGTCCACCAGCAACAGGTTGATGGAGGCCCAGCTTCGTTATTCTTTGTCTGAGGAGGCTTGGGAGCCTCCAATGCTGTTGAGTGAAGAGGTCACAAGAGCCAGGCCACAAAAGTCCCAGGGCTGGTCTCCAGCCCTACCCACAGATCAAGTGACATGGTCTTGATCCAGGCGCATTCCCCGGTGGTATATCTGTGACCATTTTACTGTGGAAATTCATTCAACTGTAGCATTTTACAGGTGTGTGTGTGTGTGTGTGTGTGTGTGTGTGTGTGTGTGGAGAGAGAGAGAGAGAGAGAGAGAGAGAGAGAGAGAGAGAGAGAGAGAGAGAGAGAGAATGGGAGGGGATTGATAAAAGCCCAGGTGAGTG
>NC_034591.1:130532387-130638085 GCF_900095145.1 Mus pahari | reverse complement strand
ATATATATATATATATATATATATATATATATATATATATATATATGTCTTCCTGGGGAATGTAACTGGCTGTATCTGCCTCATCTCTATGTATTAATGTTTATTTAATGACAGTTTATATTTAATGCTATTTGTATATTTAGCTCATGGTAATTATTTTTTAGCCTTGCTCAGCAGTATAAGCCGGTAGTGTGAAGCAGGCCTCCTCCCTTTTTTATTTGAAAAAGAAGTCATGAGTGAGTTGTCATTCTGCGACACGCCCCCTCCCCCACGCACGCACGTGCTTTATTTTAAAAATGATTTCTCTTCTGTTGGTGACATACTCCCCTGCACACGCCTGCCGGGCTCTCACTCCCAAGTGGATGTCACATGTTCGCTAACTTTATTTTTATTTTTAAAAAAGGGACTAGAAAAAACAAAAAAAGAAAAACAGAAAAAAAAAATAAAAAAGGGACTAAGTTTTCTAATATACACTCCTGGGTGTGTGCAGTACACACACGCAGGTACCTGAGGAGACCAATAGAGGGTGTCACCTCTATAATAGAGGGAGCTGGGGTCATAGGCAGTCGTGAGTGCCCAACATGTCAGCCGAGAAACAAACTCTCCTGTAAGAGCAGTGAGCACTCTTAATCTCAACCACCTCTGAGCCCCCGGGTTTTTTGTCTGTTTATTTTGATTTTCAAATCATGCGTATGGTATGGGGCAGGGGCTTGTGTGTGGCATACCCATGGGTGGCAGTGGGAGGGCTACTTTGTGGGGTCAGCTTTCTTCTTCCACCTTTACGTGGATCCCAGGGTTTGCATGGCAAGTGCTCTTCCTGCTGGGCCATCTGCCCACCAGTGTTCTAGAAGTTCTGAGAATTCTTTCTGCCTGTTTGCCTCACTGTGCCGACTTTTTAAGAATTTTAGTCTTGTTTATATTAGTGTGTTTGTGTGGTTGGGTGCTGATGGAGCCCAGAAGAGGTCGTCATCGCATCTTGAGCTGGGATTAAAGGTTGCTCTGAGCCACTGAGGTAGGTGCTGGGGAGCCAACTGAGGTCTGGAAACACGGCAGGCAAGCAAGCAAGCGTTCTTAACTGCTGAGCCATCCATCTCCAGCCACTACTATGTCAACCCCCGAATTCTGTGGGTTGTTTTAACTTTGGGTCTCATGTAGAATATTTTTCAATAATAACATTTTGACTCACTGCGAGTTGAAAGGAAAGTCTATTTACCCGAGTAAAAGTGGAAAATCTAGCTGGGTGGTGGCAGCGCATGCCTTTAATCCCAGCACTCAGGAGGCAGAGGCAGGCAGATCTCTGAGTTCAAGGCCAGCGTGGTCTACAGAGTGAGTTCCATGACAGTAAGTGCTATACACAGAGAAACCTGGTCTCCAAAACAAATCCCCCCAAAGTAGAAAATCCACTGTATTTATTTATTTTTAACAGGCTCTGTAGCCCTGACTGACCTAGAACCCACTGTGTAAATCAGGCTGGCTTTCAAACACACAAAAGCCCACCCCTCTATCTGCAGAGTTCTGGATTGAAGGAGCACACCACCATGCCTCGGCCGTAAATGGATTTTGAAAAATGTTTTATTTTTATTTTTAATTGTGTGTGTGTGCGTGGGGGGGGGCATGGTGCCCAGGGAGACCAGAAGAGTGCTCTTACCTGCTGAGCCATAGCTCCAGCCCTGGCAAAGGGGCTTTGTTTTGTTGTCTTATGCTGTTCTAGCTGCATGTAATTGGAGTTACTCTGTCTGCCGTCTTTTGGGGGCTGTGGAATACGCTGGGGGCGGAGGCCAAGGGGCTTCACACATGCACAGCACATGCTCTCACCCTGAGCTCTTGTGCCTTAATGAGATCTTGTGAAGTGGCTCGATGGCCCTGAAGTGCTGCTGTCTTTCCCATGGGCGGCCAGGCTGCAGCAGGGAAGGATTGACAATGCCTTCCTGTTCATTCACTGGCTGTTAAACATCTCCTGATGCTCCACTTGGAATTTTTTCCCAGCTGGTATTTCATTCACATTCCCCACCACCTTTTCAAGTCCTTCTCCCTCCCATACTGATGGAAGGATATACGTCCAGCCCATCTTGGGTCATTATTTTGGAGAGTGCAGTTGGGTGGCATTTGTGGTGATGCCAGTCGGGTGACACTTGGATGCCGGACTAAATTGGGACCTGAGTGGGGAGACTGATTATAGGCAGGTGGCTTGAAGCTGACATGTGACATGTCAGCTTTGCTGTAGCAACAGCCTCCTGTGGGCTGAGAGACAGAAGAGCTTAGACAGAGCCATCTTCCAAACACTGCTCCCTTGGCTTTGTGGGGGCAAGAAGGGGACATTGTTTTCAGCAATAGCTGTGAATTAGTCATGGTTTTATCTCTAGAGGAACAAAATCAAGCTATCCATCCGTCTGTCCGTCCATCTGTCCATTCATCCATCCATCCATCCATTGGATTTATTAGAATGGTTTCCAGGCTGACGTCCAGGTAGTTCACTAATGGCTGTCTACCAACAGAAGGTCTAAGAATTCAGTAGTAGTTCAGCGGGTCTTCAGCATACACTGGGGTCCTGAAGACGTGGGCTCTATTGCCAGTGAAGGAATGGACTTGCCAGCCAGAGTGAGAGCAAGCAGGCAGAGAGCAGGCTGCCTCTTCCACATTCTTTTTTATGGGCTGCCAACAGGAGGTGAGGCCCAGATTAAAGGTGGATCTTTGCATCTCAAAAGATCTGGATTAAAGGCGAAGCTTCCTAGTTCAAAGATCAGGATTGGAAATGAGTCTTTCCACTTCAGATGATTTAATTAAGGAAAAAAAAAAATCCCTCACAGGTGTGCCAGGCCATTTCAGGTTTTAGTTAATTCCAGATGTAGTCAAGAAAAGCCATCACAAGTTCCATGCCTCTGCTAGAGTTATGAATGAAAAAGCATTCTCCATGCGCATTGTTCTTAATCTTATGTCTGTTTCCCATGAAAACAGCGCCTGCTTTCCTCTTGGCTAGTGACTGGACTTAAATAGAACAAACTCAGGCATGTCATGTTTTCATGCAGATGTGTGAACTCCAGCATGTAATGTTTTCATGCAGATGTGAGCTGCCAAGCAGTTCAGCAGAGTTGTTTGCACTACCCATAATCCAGCTGAGCAGTGGCCATGTTTCCTCCCTGATAATTAAGAGGGCCATGAGTGCGGCTCTTGAGCAGTTTTTCTCGTCTTCACTGTGTGGCTGCACCATCCCAGAGTCGGGATGACTTGAATTTTTATTATTGGCAGCATTTTTATTTACCCACGTTCTTTCATTCTTACTATGCATTTTAAAAATGATTTTCAATGCACATTTTTAGCGAGAGCGCAAGCGTGTGTGTGTGTGTGTGTGTGTGTGTGTGTGTGTGTGTTTGTACGCTTGCACAGATACCACGGCTTTTGTGGAGAACTCAAGGGACATCTTGCTTGGTAGGTAAGCTGGACTTTCACAGAGTCAGGAGGAAGGAAGGAGGGAAAAAAGGGAGGGAGAGGAGGAGGGAGAGAGGGTGGGAGAGATGGAAGGAGGGAGTTCAAAGGAGTTTGTACAGCTGTGGGGGTCATTAGACTCCGCCTTGCTGTCCGAGTTATAGGAAGGAGAAAATCAACTTAACGTCTGCTTCCATTCTGGCCCCTTGTTCCTCAATCCACTGTCATCTAAATATTTTTAAGAATTATTTTTAGAGAGCTAGGCATCATAGTAACGTGTACCTTTAATAATCCCAGCACTTGAGAGGCAGAGGCAGGAGGATGTCTGTGAATTTGAGGTTAACCCTCCTAGGATTGCATAGAGAGACCCTGTCTCAAAAAGCAAACTAACAGACAGAATTGTTTTTCAAGGCTGAGGAGAGAGCCATGTACTTAAAAGGCTTGCTGCATATGCCTGAGGACCAAAGTTTAAATTGTTAGAAGCCAAATGGGCATGGTGGCCCACTACTGGGACCAGCCATATAGGTGAGCTGAGTCTGATTGAAAGACCTTGCCTCTCAATGAATAATGTGGAGGAGTGCTTGAAGGTGCCTATTACCAACCCCAGGCCTCCACATGCACGCAGACACATGTATACACACACACACACACACACACACACACACACACACACACACACACACATTCAAAGAACATACATATAACACACATGGCAATGGGAAAAGAAAAAGGAATATTTTCATCATATGTATTGATTATGCACATTAACTGAAGCCATTGTGATCGTTCAGTACATGTGCTGTGATCTGGTTTCTGCTTGCACAACCCCTTGGAAACTCCTGGACAAGGTCATGCAATGATTATAGTGGCCTGCTCAGTCTTCACGTCTTAGTTCTTGTCTGTGGGACCTGGGTCTCCCCTGTTATTCTAGGCTGGCTGGCTTACAGATCCTCTTGTCTCAGCCACCCTGTTGCTAGGATGCCAAGCCATCGCACCACTCTTTAAAAATGATTTACGTTTATGTGTTTGAATGTTTGCTTGCATAGTATGTCTGTGTCACCCGTGAGCAGTGCCTGTTGAGGCCAGAAGAGGGTGCCGGATCCTCTGGAACTGGAGTTGCAGGTGGTTATGAGTCACTACATGGGGGCTGGGAGCCAACCTGGGTGCTCCTCCACAGCAGCAACAGGTGCTTTTAACTGCTAAGCCTTCCCATCAGCCTTCACTCTCCTGACTTGGATCCTCAGGCTTGCAAATATTCATCTGGCTGAGCAAGCTCCAGCCTCAATAACCAGAGTTTCTTTCTTTAAAAAAACGATGTTTATGTTTGTATATGTGTATTCGTGCATTTGTTTGTAGTGCATGCAGAGGCCAGAAGGGAGTCTCAGATCCTTCCTGAACTGGAGTTACAGGCAACTGTGAGCCAACTGATGTGGGTGCTTGCTGGGGTTCAGCCCTGCAAAGAGTGGGGGTCCGTAAGGACAGGGGTACCTGGTAGGAGAATAAGAAAACACACAATTGAGGTACAGTACTGAAGGTTTGTTGATTTTTGTAAGAGCTTTTTGAACTTGGGAGTTAGAATGCCCATTTAGACTTGACTTAGTCCCAGTTTCTTATTGAAATTATACAAGGAAGTTGAATTATAAAGTTTATGGGGGTGGGTAAGTGGTTTTTTTTTTTTTTTTGTGCTAACATTTTTTTGGTGACACAGATTAGTACAGATTTAGAACAGAAAAAAGGGAACTATACAATTTTAAACATAAAAATTTTACAGCAAGCACAATTTCTTTTTTAATTTTTTAATTTATTTTCTTTTTTTTTTTTTTTTTTGACCACCAGTCTTTAGTGAGGTCTGGGGCAGTGGTATTGCGGTTACAAAGTCAGTATCTTTTAGATACTTGTGAGACAGTATGCTTTTATGAAAGGGCAAACATGAGGTTATACTGCTGACCCAGAAGTTTTTGTAATTTTTGAACCCCACTTGTTTCTTTACCAAAACTTTCTTAACTTGTATGGTGAATTGTTAGGGGCTGCTAGCTACCATTGTTCCTGAACCCAAGGAACTCACTGCTAACTTTTTGGGAAATACTTGTATGTTATTTTATTCTTAATTTTATGTTTAAAATGTCCTATTTTATTATACAGAATTGAGACTTAAGACTGGGGGAGCAGTTGCAGAATTACTTATTTGACCTTGGCTCTAAGTTGCTTTCATATTTTACCTCGAGCGAGTGACTGTAACATACATTTTTTTTAAAATTCAAGAATAGCCTTCATTTTAATATTATTGGTAACATTTAGTTTTTTGTATATTAAGCAGGCTCCTACTAGGTCTTGCCAGGTCACCAAATATCAGTTTAAAAGAATGATAAGTACTAAGAATACTTGCAGAAATGACATTACGAGATGTTTGCGCCAAAGAAGCGGGCCTTGGGGACTCTCAGCACTCATACTGGGGCCCACAAGAGGCCATAGCCTCATGCTCTGAGACATGGAACCAACACACAGGTTTTTCTTCCTTGTGATCAGGGGTCCCAGGCATCTTGAGCTTAATATCGGGTGTCTCCAATAGGTGCTAGAAATGGATGAGGTCCTGCAAGAGCAGCCAGTGATCAAAACTGCTCAGCCGTCTCTCTAAACCCTCTCTAGGCTTCCTCAACTCTTTGAAGGTTGTTCCGGGAGGAAACCAAGCAGAAAGGGAGGTGTGCAGGTGAGGTGCCGCAGGTGAAGTGTGGAGAGGGAGGTGTGTAGGCACAGCAGGTAAAGGGCGGAGAATCTCAGTCTGTGCAGGAAGCATTGATGAACGCTGTTTGGGGTGCAGTTGGCCTGCTTGTCCTGACGTCTAGTCCTGATGTTGGTCCACCTGTAACTGACCTCATTGTCTGTGGGAAATTGCTTCTGCTCAGTTGTGTGCCAGGCATTGTTTTATGTGCTGGAGATACAGCTATTTACCAGATATATGAACCTCAAGATGCCAGTCTAAACTCCAGTGGTAGAGACAGAGCAGGCCCATGCAGAAGATTAAGGCCATTATAGGTGGATGCCTAGGAGCCTATAGACCATTAGCAGTTGGCAATAGTCACATACAAACTTGGAAAGTCACTGGTTTTGTTTGCAAGCTATAGACCATAGAGATGTCCATTCTATGGACATCTCTATGGTCCTGTGAAGGTTTTTTAAAAAACAAACAAACAAACAAACAAACTTATTAGAATCTTAAAGGTATGGGGTCTTTATTTGGTTTATTAACTATGGCCACAGTCTAAGAGTTGCATGTAGCTATGGTGTTAGGAGGTAACATTTTGCAGTGGTAGCAACTTTTTGTTTTTAAAAAGGTTGTGTGATTCATTAGGGCTCCCAATAGGAACAAAATGCATTTAGAATAAGAAAGTTCAGTGAGCTTAAGAAGTCCCTAGGATGATTAGTTCTATATTCTTCTCAGACCTTTAAAGATAATGCCTGACTCTTAATCTTTCCACCTCCTGTTCTGCATAGATCTCTGAACCTTGAGGGATCGGAGTGTGATAAAGACATTTCTCCGAAGTCTTCTACTGTGTACACATTGTCCAGTTGTGGGTCTCTGTGTTATTTTCCATATACTACAAAAGAAGCTACTCTGATGAGGGCTGAGTGCTGGACAGAGCTTTGTCATTACGAGTTACTTTATTGCTGTGTTTGTGTGGCAGAATAATAGTATTTGGTTCTCCCTTAGGCCTATGGCCTGTGTGCGCTCAGGTGATTGGCTACTTTAGCACTGTCAGGTGTGGAGTCCTCTCGTGGAGTGGGCCTTGAATCCACCAGAAACTGGTTGGTTACTTCCGGAACATTTGTGCCATGATTGCACGGGTACATCTCACAAGCAGGCCACTGTTGTGGATTACAGGGTTCGTAGCTGGGTGATATTGATAACTCCCTTCTCTTCCAGTGGTATGCAAAGTACCTTCCAGAACCACAGATGCTAGTCAGTAGGGGTGGAGCTTCTAGCTGGGCACCAGCTCGGCTTCTTCATATTTGATGACGTCAGTGTTTTCTTCACTGATAGGACATCAGCATCACGGAGAGCAACCAGTAGCTTTGAGCAGTAGTTTGTGATGTTTGGGGGTGGGGGAGCACCATGGGACCCCCTTAGCCAACAATTCCGCAAAATATAATCCATTTCTAATCTAGCACTGGTAGTTTTACTTGGTGGCATAAGATGTCTAGTTGGAGCACTGTCTTCCTTTCTTAATTGGTGACACCGTCTAGATTCCTTTCATATATGTTTATATTTTAGGAAGTGTCCTTGTGGTTCTTCAAGTGACCTCTAGTTATCTTCCCCTATTCTGTTACTTACGCTCTCTTCCATCCCCCTTCCTATTTAATCTCCTAGTTTCTAGTTAATTCTAGTTCCCCCTTTATCTCTCCATAATCTTATATTTTATTGGTCCTTCTTGGGAGACCCTCTCCTTTTTCCTGGTCCCTTACTAGGTACATAAACCCCTGTAGTTATTCAGTTTGTAATACACATATCAAAAGCTGAAAAGACACATCCACATGTAAGAGAAAACATGGAGGTCTGGTTAACTCACTCAGGAGGAATCTTTTTTTTTTTTTTTTTTCCCTGAAGAAAACAGTATCTTCCAGACACAACAGGGCTGATGCACATCTGAACTCAGAGACTGTGGCAGTATGCACAAGACCTTCACAGATCCCAGCCAGCCAAGGTCCCACCCCTAAGTAAGAAACCACATGCAAAGGGAAAATCGGTTTTCTTCAATGGCATGTCACTGGGTGTATCAGTCGCCACACACCAGGGCAGGCCACATGCCCAGGAGTAGTTTGCCAATAATACAAGTGAACTCCGTGGTATTTCAGAGAGTTTTTGTTTGATTTTGCTTTGGTATTTTTTTTTTTTTTGCCCTATAGGTCTTTTGGTTGATTTCATTTTTGTTTTTGCGACTTTTTGTTTTTGAGGAGTTTGTGTGTGTGTGCGCGCGCATTTCTTGTGTTTTTGGTTTTGTTTCTTTTTATGAAAGTGTGAGAAAAGAGAACATAACATAAAATTGGCTGGGGGGGAGGTGAGGAGGAACTGGGGAGGGGAAGTTATATTGAATGAACACAATTTCTTCAATTAAAAAAAAATTAAAAGGAGAAAGATTACACCTGAGGGGGGAGGGGTGGTAATGCCCCTGTCTCAAGAGCGTACTGGGCTCTCCACCCGCTTGGCTTTCCTTCCTTGTTCCCTGAGCTTTTCATGAGATGTCAGTAACTGCTCAAGGGAAGGCTTTATCACTGTTTTCCTCTCTTTTTTCATTAAAACCAGCATCATATTATGTGAGAATTTTACTTTTAAAAGTGTAATTATATTCTAATTATTTTGTGGGCATGTATGGCACACATGCTATAGTCTGGGAAGTGGGGGCTACTGAACCTAGCTAGGTAATCGGGCGTGATTACCTATCACCCTTGCCCACCGAACCATGAACCATCTTGCTGGCCCATCAGGTTAGAATTTTGAGTTTGTTGTGACTAAGAAACAACGATTTGTGACCTCAAAGCAAAAGGTGGCTGGAGTCTGACTTCGTGGCATACAGTGGTGGGGTGTGGATGGAGCTGTTTAGCCCTGGAGGTTTAAGCAGGTTTGTGTGGAGCTGCTCAGTTCTGGTGAGTCACGATAACTACACAGAAAGTTCACCTGGGGGTTTTGTTCAGGGTTATCATTTGGGGAAGTCAAATGACCGCGCTTTCCATTATGAGTGCTAGCATCTCTAGACTGTACCTTCCGTTTTTAAGTGTTTATTCAGACAGTTTATACACGTTTATCTTAGTTGAGTATCAGACGGAGATAAAGGATCCTTTAGGCTGTGTATGGTGCCTCACCGTCATCTGAGGCTGAGGCAGCAGGATGATGAGAACTTCCAGGGCAGCTTGGGGTGCGTAGTGCAAGCCTGTCTCGTCCAGTATTTGTACCCAAGAGCCGTGTGACATGTCTTTGCCACAGAATGTCATAAAGTCAGTTCCACCTGCTGTTGAGTTTCATGGTAACGCACTGGATCCGCTCCTCTCACGCGGCACTTTCTGCCCTCCAGGAGCAGGGCAGCCTTGGAGAATTGCTCCTATAAAACTGAATGGCTTTCTCTTTCTAGATTAGTCTGAGGCCAATTGCACAGGTGGAGTCTGAAATATCTTGTGGCTAGTGACGGTTTTCTTTGGAAGGAGAATTCAAGTCACAGTAAAGTTGATGGTTTAAATAATGGCAACCATCATGTGATTAGATCCACTTTGAGAGCTAAACCCTCTTCCTCTTCGTCACTGCATCTTAAAGTGTAAGCTTCGTGAGGGCAGGTCAGTGAGAACGCAGCCTGGGCAGAGAGGGCAGGGTGGCGGTCTAGCAGGAGGACACATTGGTATGAATCTTTATGTTTGTGTGTTCTCTTTGCCAGGAGCACGTGTGCAGTGCTATGCGCAAGTCAGGTCATAAGCAAGCGTGCAGGAGAGTGAGGTCAGAGAGCTCTCCCTCCGCTCGCTCCGGCTAGAGGACAGACATACCTGGGTTGTCACCCTGGGACCCCTGATGTGTTTGGCCTTATCTTTCTCTTGTTTGGCGAGGCTCATTCGCCCACATGTCGTGTAAAACCGTCGGCTGCTGCTCCTCACCGCTCTTTACGGGCTTGAGGATTCCCTCGTATGTATCTGTGTGAGCGGCTTTCTGCTGGATGGATGCAGAAAGCCCTAGCGGAAGAGATCCCACAGTGGCGCTTAGAGGACAGGGAGTAAATGGGACCCTAAAATGCCTGTTAGTGTTTTTAAAGGCTCTGAAAACCCCATCTGTGCTAGATCTCTGTGACGGCTTGAACACTGGGTACCAGCCGTTGGCGCTCTTTGGGGAGGTTTAGGTAGCACGACCTAGCAGGAGGAAATATGTCACTCCCTGGGCACAGGCTTCAAGATGAAAAGTTTCACTCCACCGGCTGTTTTCTCCTCCCTGAGTTCTGCAGATGTGGTCTCTCGGTTTCCTGCTGCTTCCGCCGTGCCTCCGGGCCTCGATGGACCCTCTAGAACCATAGCCCAAATAAACCGTTTCTTCTGCAAACGGCCTTGGTCAAGGTGATTTATCACAGCAACAGACAAGTAACAAAGCAGAGGGGGAGAACACTAGAACCTTTCGGGAAATGACCAGGGTTTGCATATGTGTCCACCCATGTAGGTGGGCACTTTGTTTTGACTGGTGGTAGTGGTGGGGGTGGCGTGGGGGTGGTTGGGTATATGATTCATTAATTTTTTTGTATGATTTCTTTCTTTCTTCGGGTTGAGAAGAATTTCCCTGTGTTAGTCATGTTCTGGGTTCAGCTATCATTACAGCAGCAGTGACAACAGCTGACATAGGAAAATGTCATGGTCCCAGGGGCAGTACCAGTGTGGTTTGTTATTGGTGTCTGGAGGACATTTTTAGTTCCACAATGTTTTGTATAATTCAAGGTGGAGATAAAACATTTCTAAAATCTCAGAAGCAGGCATCATCTAACCCAAAGCCATGAATGATAACACCAGACACTTTATAGTTGTGTTTCAGTTGTCATGAAACCAGGTTGTGGATCTCCAGATAGAAGATGCACTGCCATGGTGAATTTTCTAACACATGTAGTCACACATTGCTATCACAAGTGACGCTTCTGTCCCCAAGGGATTTGAAAAATATTTTGGGTCAGAAGGTAAAGCCCTTGGCACTGTTGGGATTCCGGAGAGATGCACCTGCCTAGATGTGTTAGTCCTTCAGGCGTGACAAAGCATTTGAGAGAACAAGGTCCCTAAGGAAAGGGTCTACTTTGGGTTTCAATCCTGGCCACTGGGCCAGTGGTGGGGCAGCATATTGTGTTGGGAGCACATGGTGGCTAAGAAGCCACACCCCGTTCAATGCCCAACAACCTAACTTCCTCCTGCTCACAGACTGGGGACCCAGCCTTGACCACATGGGCCTTTGAGGCACTTACCTGAATCACAGCATTTGCTGTCTTATTGCTCACTTCATAGCCACAGTCTGTAAGTATCACATCATAGAAGGAGTTTCCAGGGGTGGATCTTCAGGGCACTCACTCTGAGAATGGTGGCAGCAGCTCTGTGGATGCTTTAGGGGGTTAGCCGGAAGAATACCCTGCTTCCCTCTGGGTGTACCAAAGCTAATCTCTGCAGTTAAAGCTTCCCTTTATTCCTGTGCCCATCCCCCCCCCCCCCCCCGTTTCTGTGGATTCTAAGACACTGACCGGAAGTCACAGACTCCTAGGGGCTTGCTCAGAATGAACTGTAGGAATTATATGATGGATTTTTGCCTTATACAAAATAGGAAGCAGCGAATGTCAAAGGTTGGCTCCAAATGGGGAGACTGAATTATCAGCCAGGTAAAGGGAGGCCACTTACCTAAGTTTCTGTTTATAAGAGGTAAACATTTTAAAATGAGACTATGCAGAGGCGATTGTGATGTGAGTTCCATGGGGAAGGCGGGGCTACAGATGTTTCACAGTGTAATGAGAAGCTCTCCTAAAAGTACCATGACTACAGAATTCTGATGTCCTGGTGATAATTGTCATTGGGACTGGGGTCAGGTATAAGACTATGTATGCATCGAGCTGAGCTCCACCCTGTCGGATAGTTCTTCTGAGTGGTCCTGGAAAAGCATTGCACTAAGCAAGAAAGAAGAGCCTTGCAAGGAAATTAACCAGGAACGATTTGGGCTTCACACAGGTATGCTAAGGCCACAGTATGAGCTCAGTGGATCCCAAGTCTTTAGAATCTCGCCTATCCGACCCATGCAGATGGTCAGTGTGCGCAACACTCTCTTTAGCCTACAGAGAGGTAGGTTCTTGACTGTGCCTGTCTATGCCTGCTCTGTCTCCCCACCCCAACATGTTGACAGTGCTATGGCATCTTTGTGAGAGGATGCACCCACATGGGATGTGTGGGCCAGTGGGATTGGATATGTGTGAGGTCACACTCTCTGCATTCAGCCACTGTTAAGATCCATAACAGTGGATCTCCAAAGAGCAGAAAGGTTGATGTGTTTGCCATCTGAGGTTATCTGCTGAAGCACACGAGTGTGAGTATAGTGAATTGTTCTAAGACGACAGTTCCAGTGGGAAGCAAAGGAGAACACACGAGCCCTCGGTTACAGCCCACTGTTGCTTCTGTTCCCAGAGGATGGGGTCTGTGATGGGGGATGCTGGGGATTGCTGCCACGGTGCCTAGAAAGCATGATTGAAGTGAGTTGAACCACCTGCTAGACCCTTGAGGTTCATAGTATAGAGAGACCAGAGACCCAGAGAACTCATCAGGACGTAGCTGAGCCGGTGGCTGGAAACCACTCATCCATTTAATTTACCAGATGCTCATAACTAGAGCAGCCCAAATAGAAACATTTTACTTTTGCTTTATTTCTTCATTAGTCTAATTCCCATCAATTTAAGAACATTGTAGCAGGGGAGATGTTTCAATACGCTTTGTCAGGGAGGCTTTAAAGAAAAGCTGGCAGAGCACAGGCAGCCTCTGCAGTCAGTGACACTGGGGCGTGACATTGCCAGGAAGGTATCTGAGTTGCTGAGATATGGGAACGTCTATGGGGAGTGTCTCTCTTGTTTATTTTCCAGAGTTTTCCCACCGATTTCTTTGGTGGGAATTTAGCAATGGACCATGTGGGCCAGTCTCTCAAGAAACAGGGCAGGGGAGTAATGGCTTTGTGCAAGACATCTTAGATGCATATGCCTTGTAAAGAGGTAAAGAGGGTTTCATCCCTTGGAGGTCTTTGTTCCTAACATGAGAGCTCAGAGCACTCAGGACACAGCCAGGGTGCTGGAGGGATGGCCCAGGCAGTGGTTAGGAGCACTGGCTGCTCGTGTAGAGGGGCCTGGGTTTTAGTACCCAGCACCCACATAACTCACAACCATCTTAACTGCAGTCCCAGTGGAGCCTCTCGCCCAGCTCAGTCCTTGTCATTGGCTCCGAGGCTCAGCATACAAAGCACCCTTTTGGAGGTATGTGTACTGAAACAGTATGTGCTGGGCTATCCTGAAACTCACTATGTGGTCCAGATTGCCTTTGAGTTCTCAGAGATCCACTTGCCTCTGGCTCCCAAGTTAAAGGTGAACACCACTATGCCCAGCTAAACGGCAGCTTTTAATTAAGTCGGAGTGTTAAGAGGGTTTTCATGGTGGCAAGTTTGGAAGGGAGCGGAGAGAGGGCCCACAGCAAGCAAAGGTGTGCTTGCCTCTGCACCACTGGCCTGCAGGATCTGTTCACGGGCAAACTTCTGCTCCCTTGCTAAGGGCATGCTCTGTCACTCCCCCCTGAGGGGCACAGATAGTACAAATGTGATCTTTTGAGTCAGGCCTGGGTGACATTCCAGGTTTTCATGTATCCAGAGTGTGTGAGGATGGGTATATTATTGAGCCACTTTGGTCTCCATTTCCCTCGAATGGTAGAGCTTGCTCTGCCTGACTCACCAACTTACACATGCAATGCGTGGAGCTGCCTCTGCTCTTAACAGCTCTAGAGAGACTCCTGGACGCTTCCTGGGGTTGAGTCTTCATTCCGGGCACAGTGGGCTGCTCTCTCCTCTGCATCCTCTGCATGGATCTTATCTTCCCTTAGACACTGTCAATCTCCCCCAAAGCCGTCAGCTTGACCAGGACTGCGGTTAAGATAATCTGAGTATTAAAGTCAGTCCAGGGCGTCTGCTTTAGGGAAGAGTGTGTGTGTGTGAGCATTTAAGGGTCCAGTCACACTTCTGCAGCTCATGGATGCTGAGATGCAAGGGTGGGCAGGAGTGGCTGGGATGGATTAGAGGTATCGGTATCGTGCGGGCCTCAGCCAGCCTAGGTTTCTCACGGGGTGGCAACTCTAATGCAGAAGCTGAGGGCCAGTCCCAGGCAAGGGCAGCATGCCCATCAGTTCTCCTCATCAGACTGCTGGGAATGGAGACTTGGGACTGTATCCACCTACTCCAGGGGGTTGACATGGCTTGAGCTGCCTGCTGTGAGGCCAACAAAAAAACTGCTGTGGTGGGATTGTGCTTGTCATCTGAGGTGCTAACTTTTTTCAAACTGTCCTTGCATCTCATTGGTTTTAAAGAAAAAGATCCGGACCAGTATAGAAACAATGTTTCCCTCTCCTTCTCCTATCCAGGCACCAGATCCTGCCTGTGTTACACTGTGTTTTGTATAGAGAGTGGGGATGTGCGGCTGCAGGAATGTCTTCCTGTCCATTAAGCTGCAGCCTGTGCCTGCCCCACTACCCTGCTATGCACTTCTGGACCTTTGAAGTGGCCGCCAGCCTTTCATCTTCCGTCATTTTCACTTAATGACAGCCCAGCCTTTGATCAGCCCAGTTCTTGTCTGTCTTTGGCTTCAGGCTTAGTCACTTGGAGGTAAACGGAGACCTCAAATAGGCCTGAAAGTGCCCGGCTTTTATGAGCACAATGACTGCTTAACCTTCATATCTTAAGCAAATACACGGAAGGGGAGCTGGCCCTTCCTGGCCCCTCGGTGATAACGTTTGCTCGCTGGTAGTGTAAACTGAAAAAGAGGCCTGAGTGTGGCGAGTGGAGAGAGACCAAGAGCCAACTGCTGTCCCCACCCTGCCCCCAGCTCCCAGTTTCAAGTTGCAGTTGTCCGCCCCCACCCAGTCTTTCTGTTTTCCTGAAAGGCTCGTCTGCATGCTGGGGAAGACGGTGTGGAAGCACATTCAATGTTGCTTTTCTCACAACAGACTTTTTAGTTTATCATTTCTCTTCCGGGAGATATATCTCTTACATAATGATTGTAAACTTTGAGTTAATATTAAAATCTCGAGAATAATCTATAGCTCATCAAAACATAGTTCACAGATGCAGTTCTGTAGTGGAGTTTGCCAAGTCACAAGTTCATGTGTTTTGTTTTGGTTTTTTTCCTCTGTGCTATGTTATTTTAATGGTGTATGGTTTGTGTGTGTGTGTGTGTGGTGTGAGACCTTGGGTAACTTGACCCCCAGAGCCATCTCACTGCTGCACAATTACGTTATTGTCATTTTTATTTATGATCATGTGTATGTGTATATAAGATGTACATGCCACGGCATGTGTGTGAAGATCAGAGGACATAAACCACTTCTCTCCATCCACCTCCCCGTGGGATCTGAGGGATCAAACTCAGACCCTCGGGCTTTCCTGGCAACTGCTTTTACACACGGAGCCACTACCAACCACCTAATTCCTAGTAGGAAATATATCATTTATTCTTACTTGTATATAGAATTAACTGTCTGCCCCCTCATATAAATCTTCGTTGAACATTTTAACTCTTTCCAGCTAACAAACATACTCTTACTTCTTTATTTTTTTAATTTTATATAAGGTATAGGACCTCGCTGTGTAGCCCAGGTTGGCAGGCCCCATTTCCTTGGTCCAGGCTGACTACAAACTGCAGTGATCCTTTTACCTCAGCTTCTAAGTGCTGAGATCCAAACAAGAGCTATGACAGGTCACTGGCAAGCCTTAACACAGCCCCCACCACTAAAGACAAAAGGAGGTTTGGTGTGTCTGTGTGGATCCAGTGATTACTACTTCCCCTCCCCCAGTGTGCTGAGGGTGGACTCCAGGGCCTCGTCATGCTAAGCCTGTATTCTGCCACCAGCTCCACACTAGCCCTCTGGCTTTAGCTTTGGCCATGGAAAAGAAATGAGTCCTCTGTCGCAGCCACCCTCATCTTGGACACACAGTTGTCCTTGCTTGGGACGCCTGGATCCACCCCCACTTCCAACAATGCTGACTGCTGTTATTTCCCAGTTAGAGCTAGAGTTGCTGCCTCGTATCTGATGTCCATAGCCCCCTCTCCCTTCCTCTCCTGAGTACTTTCCCTTCGTGGTAATGTTTCAGAGCCGACCCCCATTGCAGTTCTTAAGTGGGATATTGGTTTTCAGTGTTTCCGTGATGGGATACCCTGACAAAAGGCAAGTTATGGAAGAAAGGCTTTATTTGTATTGTGGCTTACGGTTCCAGAGGGGATCCTGTGAGTTATGGGGAGGAGGCAGGGCATCAGGAGAGTGAGGCTGTCCGGGCAGTCAGGAAACAGAGATCCAATTTCACTCACACACAGGAAGTAAGGTCGGGCTATAAAAACTTCAAAGCCCGGCCCTGATGATGTACTTCCTCCAGCGAGGCTCCACCTCCTAAAGGTTCCATTACCTCTCAAAACAGTGCCACTGGCTGGGGACCAAGCATTCAAACACGTGAGCCCATGGGGGGCATTTCTCATTCAAACCGCAGCATATGGTAACCCTTAAAATGCTTGAGGAAAGGGAAGCTCTTGAGTTCCCACTGATCTTTCCCCTGCGGTGGTGGTAATACTTCCTTGAAAGGTAATCTATATGCCTTGAATTTCCTCTATTTCAGGAAGGCTGGGTGACCTTGTTGGAACTCTTTGGCTGGGAAAAGAGGGCAAGGATGGGGAGGGTGGGAGGTACCTGTCCCCCTGGACTGCAGACAGTCACGGTCACCTGCTGTACTCCTGATGGTGTATAAGTCAGCCTCAGCTTGTACTGGGCCATCGTCTCTCCATATCCACGGGACAGCTTTTTAGGGCTCTCTGGGATGGAACCGGTTCCGGATGGCAGCACCCAGCACAGTGCTATGAGAATGGCTGGCCTGGTGTTTTGTTTATAGAGTCTTGACGTGAATGCATCCTGTACATAGTCAACAACCACAGTCTCTAGAAGATATTTTAGATCCACGCTTGGTTGATTGTGGGGCATGCTAGGTAGGGTGGCAGGCCCACTGTGTGTTGTCTTTTGAGGTCGCATCCTGGTCAGACTTGCTGTTTCATACAGTGTAGCCATAGCCTCTGGCACTGCCACCAAAGGCCCATGAAACATAACATCGGTGGATCAATAAAGACAAGGGCACGGCCCCATGCTCTAAGTATGAAAAAGAAATGTTGGTTTATTTAAGGGTGATACGTTTGTTTGTCTGTTTGGTTTTGGTAGTGGAGAAATCCGTGGGTACCACCCTCACTCCATGGTCAGCGCCAATCCCCACTGTGGGATGAGTTTGTGTCAGGTGACTGATGCAGCACAGTTGGGAGTACTTGGTGTCACCTCTGTGGATTTCTGTCAGAGGTATTTAGCTGGAATCTAACCATGAGGAGGGGACCTGACTAGCAAAACACAACATGTCATAAAAGGAGAAGGAGAAGGAGAAGGAGAAAAGGAGAAGAAGAAGAAGAAGAAGAAGAAGAAGAAGAAGAAGAAGAAGAAGAAGAAGAAGAAGAACAACAACAACAACAACAACAACAACAACAACAAACAACAATAATCAGGACAGATGTGTTGAGCGGTGTGTGACCGTGCCACCCTAGGAAGGAGCAGTTCACTAGCGACCTTTACATGTATGCTGTTGACAGTCAGTGAACTGTGCTGGGTGATAATGGTGCCATGGCTGTGCACCATTCTTAGACTGTTTGTGATGAAGTACTTAAGAGATGTAAGTCTGTATACTTCCAAGTTACTTTCAGAAATTATAGCAGTTATTTTTCGGAGAAACACTTAGAAATCTAGGCAAGGTCAGCTGTAACCCTGAAGTTTGACAGGTGGGCTCATGTGTAATTGGCTTCTGCACAGCAAAAGAAACCATCAGCAGAGTGAAGGGGGTGTGTGACAGAATGGGGGAGGGGCGTATTTGACAGCTAGCCACCAGGCAGGGGATTAGTACCTAGAATTGCCATCACCCCCCCCCCCGAACTCTAATCACTAAATGGACCACTGAACTGAGCACATAGTTCTTAAAAGAAGAAACACAAATGGCTAATAAACACATTTAGGCCTCTTCAGCACTGTTACAGAAATGTGAGAACTACTGTGAGATTCCGTCTCATCCTGGTCAGGATGGCTAAAACCAAGAAAATAAATGACAACAAGTGCTGGAGATGATACAGGGGGAAAGGAACCGTATTCAGTGCTGGTAGGTGTAGCAGAATTTTTCCCCAATTAATTTAAATATGGTTACTGGGATTTGGGACCGCTGACCACAGGGGGTGAACGGCTGGGAATGTGAGCAGAGAATCTGCAGCAAGAGAACAGAGGCGGTGAGACCCTCAGGCAGAGAATAGCTGGATGTAGTGTGGGATGGTGCGACTTTTTAAAACATTTCTCGCAATAGGTGGGGGTATAAACCACTGTAACCACTGTGAAAAGCAGTGTAGAAATTGAAAATAGAACTGCTACATGACTCAGATATACTGCCCCTGAGCATATACCCAAACAAATCTAAGTCCCATCACAGCGATGCTCACACATTCCTGCTTATCACTTCTCTATTCACAGTGGCTGGGAAACGGAGCCAGCCCAGAGTCCTTCAGTAGGAGGATAGACACAGGATGTGTGGAGCGTACATGTGGTAGAATTTTATTCAACAGTGACGAGAGGTAAATCTGCAGACCTGGATACATGGAAATGGCTGTTAAATGAATTAACTCATTCAGAAAAATCAAGATTTTTATGTGTGTGTGTGTCATTATGAGTATAGTCGACATTGTAAAGGGGACTATGGGGGGGTGTCGGAGAGGGAAAGAGACTGACATTGGTAGGACTGGATGCAAGAGAGGAGATGACATTACTGGATAGGATTCCTGAGAGACTCTGGGATCCCAGAGTCCCCTCTGAAGGCATGTTCTCCACTGATCTGTGGAGATCCCTTTAGGTTTTGCGTGCCAAATGTCCTGCCTCTCAACAGTGTCATCCAAAGGGACAATCTTTTCATCTTAAACCTTTGGAGGCAAACCTCATCTTGGTTGGTCTGTGTATTTCTGGACCTCTGGGTTTACACTGCCCTTGTCTCAGGTGTGGAGAATTTCCCACAAAGAGTCAAGTAGTTGACCCCAGGTCTGCTGACCCAGTCCGGCTCTGTGGAGTCACTCATTGTCCCCTGCTTCTGGTCACGGTGTCCCTGGCCTTTTCTGTTAGTTGGGAGAAGCAGCCAACAGAGCAGGAAGTGAGTGTTGTCAGCGGGCTCTTTAGTGCCATACTCTTGTCCTTGCGTTGGGACTGTGTCGCCATAGACTCCCTGTTGTAGGCAGGACAGCTTTCTTCAAGTTCCCAGATTGTCATGGTGAATGAAGAAAGGGGTGTTCGAGGGGTGACAGGACCACTGTGAGCACACTTGCCATTTCAGAGCCTACTCTTTGTACATATCCTTGACCCTGTCCCTGTCCCTGTCACTGGATGAGTGAGAAGCTCAGTTCCTCCCAGAGGCGACCCGACCACCTGGGCAGTGACACTTAGGTTAGGTGATATTTGGAGGGTCAGTGTCCCGTCTCTCCAGGACATTGGAGAGACGGAGTTTGGTGTTCCAGTCTCTCCATTCCCAAGATTCTCTGTTTCCCTCCAGTGGTCAGTGTTGGACTTCAAGTTGCCACCCTCCCAGGACCTGTGAGCCTACCTCAGATGCTGGGCCTGTGTGTGGCAGAGGCTGTGTGGCTGTGTGTGGCAGGGGAGTGTGGCTGGGCAGCTCTGGGACATTCTGACAAGACAATTAGAGAAGGCCATCACATTTCCTCTGCCTCACGGTTCCGTCTGAGCTTCTTCCTGACCCTCAGAAGCTGGCCCTGGTGGGGAAGAGGTTTGAGCAAGGCCTTTCTGCTTACGTTCAGTCACCAGCACTTTCTAAACACTGGGAAATGGAGTCTGATTCCAGAACCTTCTGCAGATAGTTCTTCCCATAGTTCCCTTCCTCCTCCCACTCCTTTTTCTTCCCCTCCTCCCCTTTCCTTTCCCTCCTCCCCCTCCCCTTCCCCAGCAGTATGTTACCAGTGTGGATGTGCAATCAGCTCTAGATAGAAAAGGTTCCTGCTGGACACAGAGCCTCCTCCATTGAGGAGGGCTCAATGTACTGATATCAAAGGGGCCTGAGCCAGCTTTGTCTTGTTGGCACTCGTGGCCCATGGCAGGACACGTGACACATTGGACCATTGCCAAATGTTCTGCGATTCAAGTGGACACCAACCTGTATGCCTTCATCAACACAGAAGCCGGCTTGTCCGCCCTATTGCACATTCCTCCTGAGGACTCTCTGAGGAGGGAGGGGAGAACCCAGATAGAAGGAGATGCTGGCTAAGTGAGGGTCAGAAAGCAGGGATGCCCACGGGTGTTGGGTATTGTGAATCCCAGTTAAGATTTATGAATCCCAAACTCACCTTTAGGGCTAGACTCTGGCTTTGTAAGCTGTAGATTGTAACTCCATATAGGGTTGACCCCATGAATGTGAAACTGAGGGTGGGGGTGGGAAAGTTTATCAACTGTTAAAGGTGTCTGCAAGCATGGTGAATCTGAGGTGTCTCTGACCACACTTATCCATGTCTCACCATGTGAGTTCACTGAGCCTTGGTTCTGAGCATATAGTGTGCAGATTCCATCACACGGACTCGCCCAGAAGCCAGGAGACAACAGTAGCTACATCTTGCCCTCTCGCTATCCCCATCCCAAAAGCCCCTAACTCTCTCCTCTTCCTCTCTTCTTCCATCCAACCTGAAAGTCCCGTCTACTCACCCAGTGATAGATTGATTCCTTTATTCATTAGGAGATGGTTCTTGGGCCAAAAGGGTTTGTGAATGAAAAGTTTTGAGATCTCTGATTCTGTAGAAGTGGGCCAGTGGGCCAGTCGCTAACCACCCTTGCAGAGGCCCAGCGTTCTGTTCACAGCACCCAGGCCAGATGGCTCATGACCACCTGTAACTCCAGCTCCAGGGAATCCGATGACCTTCTCTGGCCTCCACAGGCAAATGCACACACTTGACATTCACACGTATTCACACACACATGTACACTCACACAAATCAAAATGACCAAGCCAAGCACTGCCAAAGACTAGACAGTCTTTCCTGTCACTGTTGCATGGGGGAGCCTCCTTTGTTACCAGGTGACAGGTGTGATGGGAGCTTCTTGGTGGCAGTCCACTTCTGGAGTTATTGGTACAAGCTGTGGTCTGAAGGAGAGGTCTGTCTTTGCTATCACTCCTGGGACTACAGATAGTTTTGCATAGTATAGACTTACTGCCCCTTCTAATGGCAGCATCTGGGTACAATTTTGTATTCAACATATTTTAGTATCTTTTGATATTCAGATTAACCTTTTCCCTCAGTGTTTAAAAACGACTTTAGCACAGTTGACTTTAGCATAGTGGAGGTTGAGTAAGAACTATAGGTATCATGTGGTTGGGACTTTTTTTTTTTTTTCCCAAGATTTTTGGGCATACGTGTCTGTGCCATGCTCATGCAGTGTCTGCAGAGGCCAGAAGAGGGCATTGCATCTCTTGGAGCTGGAGTTATAAGGTGGTTGTGAGTCACCCACATGGGTGTTGGGAACCGAACCCTGGAAGCATAGGAGGTGCTCCCGACCTCAATGCCATCTCTCCTTCCCCTTGTTGAGAGTAAACAGAATCAAACGCTGTTGTCTTTTATCCTTGGTGGGATTATAGGTACTTAAAACTGCGTAAGACTGTGAGCACTGTCTGGGCCTCACATGCCAGCTGTGCTCTGCGGGACTAGGTCACCCTCGGAGCTTCCCTGTCATTGTCATCTCAGTGTAGACAGCCAGCAAGTCTGGTCTCGGCTACTGGGGTTCCCAGAGCCCTGGCGCCTACATGCTTCTTGGGCTCCGTGCATTGGGGTTGAGTACAGTGGGCGTGCCTGTCTGGCCTGCTGTCTCTTCAGCTGGCCATTTTGTTCTTCCTGGCTCCGGTAGTCCTAGTTGCAAAGTGGCCTAAGTACCATAGGCTGCTCTCGGCGCAGCCAGGCCACCAGGTTCTCCAGGTGAGGCTCAGGAGATCTGCTTGAAGCTGTCTTCAAATGTTCCTTGTGTCAGTCTGTCAGTTACCCCTGTGGCCCTGCTAATGACCTTCCCCCGTTGTTAGCTGAAGACAACACGGGTAGTGGTTCTCCACAGCCTCAATGTAGCTCTGCAGCCAAGACCTGCCCAGGGCCGAACCCTGCATGCCCACACTGACCTGGCTGGCTAGATGGGCTCTTCTTGGCTGAACTCAGCCTCCTGGTTCTAAGATCTGGCTCTGAACACTGGACCTGTGGTTCTGAGCAGCAATGTGAAAGGTGTTTCTTGTTATAACCAGAGGGCTGGAAGACAGCGGCTCGGTCACTGAGCAGTAGAAGTATGGGCCAGACTTGTGCCGTGGCAGACAGTATGTCACATCTTTTATCTCTACTGACATGGGCCTGCTCACCGAGTTGCCCAACAGCCCTTCTTTAAAAAACAAAAAGTGACCCAGAACCCGATGGCCACAGCTGAACTGCTCAAAAGAGTCTGATTTCTTTGCACCTTCTCCCCAGCTGTTCATCTCTGTGCTGGAGACTCATTATTTAAAAGAAAATAAATGTGCCTCAGCTGCCTGGGCCCCTGCCCCATAGGGCCCTGGGCCTATGAGAGGGTTGTGCAATGTTGCAGGCAGATAGTGTACTGGGTCTTCCCTCCCACCGAGACAGTGACGTCAGTCTGGTCACCACGGCTGTGGTCAGACAGGAGACACGCCAGTGCAGCCGAGTGGCTGGCGTGGGGAACTGTGGTTTCATGTTTTGACTTTAGGTTCAAACATGGCAGAGGGCACGTGGGGGATGGGAAGGAGACCAGGAAGCTGTGGGGCAAGTTGAAAGTTAGACATTGAAAGCTAGTGCTTCGGTGGCTGCAGTGGCATACTCCGGTGGTCCCGGCTTGTCGAGGCGATGGCAGGCAGAAGATGGGTTTGAGGCCAGCCTGGGCCACACGGTGAGACCCCCAATCTCAACCAGCCAGCAGGCAAGGGAATACACACTGCTGTTTTGAAAGTTAAGTTCTGTGTTTTGTTGACTGTAAAAGGCGAGAATGCAGCAGCTGACTGGCAGTGACTCTGGTTAGTATCATGGTGTTTAGAGAGTGAGGTCTTAGAATCCTCCACGTGCAGGATTTCAGATGAGGCGGTGTGCTGGTCTCCCCCTGTCCTCGAGTTCCAACGTGACTTTGGTGTTGACTGCTCACGTGTGACATCACGACATAACTTTGTCTTTTTCCTCCCCACCCCCCGCATATGTGCTAGGGATGGTGCCCAGGGCCCTGGGTGCCTGGTGCCCTAGGGCAGTGCTTGGCCTCCAGGCCTTTCCTTTCTATTTATTTTTTTCCTTAAAATAAATACATGCTAATACTTATGACCTCCTAGGCCAGGAGGAAATCTTGCTTATTTGTAATCGGGGGATGATGTTTAAGAAGCGCTTCTGTTCTGCATTTGCATGTGTCTGGGGTATTCTTTAATAACCACGCTAGGGATAGAAGTCAGGTATGTCCTCAGAAGGTGCCCTGCCCCCGGGCCCTGCTGAAATCACTCTAACTTTGCTCTGCCACGTACAAGAACGTAACAAGTGGGCTTCAAAATATAAGCATTGGACAGCTTCCCTTGGTGTGGGGATGGACCCAAAGATGAACAAAGGGGTATCAGTGGCCAAAGCCGGTCACCACTGAGGGTCACTGCCCTTCCTTCAGCTTTGTGATAGAGGTGTTCCTCTGACTAGCAGAGGGCATACTTCCCGTCTGCAGCTCACCTGTGCAAGCCATTCACGTCACCCTGGTCATGTGTGTGATGAGATTTAAGAAGTGCTCATGAGGTGCCCCGTTCTACATGGGGCTCATTCCCCCCATCCGCAGGGGACTCTACAGTTCCTTCAGAGTCCTTTGTCCCCACCCCTGGGAAATTTCCTGTGGACTTTTCTTCCTCTGTGCTAGCTTCACTGAAGCTCAGCCACTCTGCCGTGTGAACTTCAAATGGAGGAGGCACCGTCATTGCTTTCTGCCATGGCCTGGGGGTGTGGAGTGGAGGGGTTTTCCCCACCAAGCGTGTGCAGAGTAGTCACTGAGCGACTGGCTTCTCTGTGGGTACCTTCCCAAGTGATGGGGGCCCATGGGTGCTTTCTGTTCTGGGGCTGGGCTGCCCTATAGCTGCTGTCCTGAACGACTGCTCCTATTTTGGACCCCTTTGGAACATGTTGCTGTGGTGATTGTTTCCATAGCAATGTCTGTTGCCCCAGCAGGCAGCTGATGAAATGGCTCCTGAAACTCTGGGGTCCATGCTGAGCCTGTGTCCTCCCCACTCCGAGGACCCTGCCAGGAGTGTTGGGAAACACTGGGCACAGAGTGTGTGGTGTGGGCTGTTTGGCGTGGGTTGGTCTGCAGGGGTAGTGCCTTCCCTGGGCTTCATAGAGTTCTTCCTCTGCTCACTAGAGTCTTAAAGAGGCATCCCTGCTCTGGAGAGGAAGAAGTCCAAGAAATAAGGCTGGGAAAGGAACAAGAGGCCAGGGAGGGAAGAAATCTCCCACCTTCTCTAGGTCTGGGGATGAACGGTGCTTAACCAAAGGTTAACAGAGAGGATGCCAAGGCCTATCCAGACCAGCCAGAATCTGTGAGCCAGGCAGGCCAGTACAGGATCCATGCTGAGCTACCCTGTGCACTATGGAAAGTTCCAGTCTGCCCTGTGGCCAGAAGCCGTACAAGAAATCCCACTGGGGTGCATTACAGGTCACTGTATATTTGCAAGTTTATATCTTGCTGTCTAAACTGGCAGGGTTTTTATTTTTCCTGGTGGATCCTCAGAAGGTCTTTCCCTCCCTCCTTCCCACTAACAAAATGGCATTTGTCGCCTGTATGTGAAGCTGACGCCTGTTTGACGGCCAGCCGTGCATCAGTGGTGATATGAAGGGAAGTGAGTGGTCACAAAGGTGGCTTTTCTTGGGTACCACAGCGCCTCAGATGAAATTGACTTCACGCTAATATGACTCTTAATTGTGACTGGTGGAAATAAGATTGGTCAGGCCTCAGAAGCCAACGTGTAACTGCCCAACAGAAGGCTTTCTCTGAAGTTAGCTCCCTTAGGACTTAGAATGTTGAGAGTTTTCATTCAAAGTAATTATAACTCCTGTTACAGATTTTAGGAGATACAAACCCCTTAGTATTTGAAAAGCCATACTGTCTTGATTCACAACCAGGCACAAATTTGTCTCTCAGCTCAGCGCCCCTGACAACAGCCCAAAAAGCCAGACTGACTGTCAAAGCCCTCGTGAGCACCTAACTGTGAAACACATTTTGAGAGTTGCAGCTTGGGACATGGAGAGGTGGCTCAGTGGTTAAGAGCACTTGTTGCTCTTCCAGAGAGCCTGGCTTCCATTCCAGCATCCATGTTGGGCAGCTCATAACTGCCTATAACTCCAGCTTGAGGGGATCCAACAATCTTTCTGGCCTCCATGGGCATTGTACACACACACACACACACATTTCAAAAAAAAAAGTAATAAAAACAGCAACATCGGCTTGTCAGCAGCAGTTTTGTGCACTTTCTTATAAAGGTATGGGGTTGCATTCCTGAGAATCAAAGGGCCTTCCGAGTTTTAACTTCCCTGTGGGGACTGCTCACGATCAGTTTCCCTCTCTCTGCTGTTTATAGCAACTTTTCGTTTTAAACTCTACCCTGAGGAGCTAGTGCTGGCAAACCTTGTTGATGTCAAATGTCCCCTGCTTGGCAGTGGCTGCATGCCCAGACCGTGTTCTGAGAATGGCAGGCTGCCTGCTGTATTGCCAAAACTTTCCACACAGAGAGTTTTGCAAGGGGCCCAGGCCGGGCGCCAGGGAGCTGGGGGACTGTGCAGACCACAATGGGGCGCTCCTCCCGCCTGGTGATAACATCCTAATTCTCTTTGCATAGGTGAAGCTTCCCTCAGGGGAGAACCCAGGATGCAGACCCTCCCGGTGGCCTCTGCTCTCAGCAGTCACCGCACAGGCCCTCCTCCCATCAGCCCCAGCAAGAGGAAATTCAGCATGGAGCCCGGGGACAAGGACTTGGACTGTGAAAATGATCACGTCTCCAAGATGAGCCGCATCTTCAGCCCCCATTTGTAAGTTCCACCCTCTTGGGGATCTTGCCTGCTCTGGGCTGGGCTGTGTTTCCCCGTCACCTTTCCGCCTATCACGTCATCATGATTTCATTAGTTATCGATAGAGGACGTTGTTTATAAAAGATAGGTGGTGTTTATATGCCAGGAAGGTGTTGAGCTGACTTTAGTGACTGGTGCAGAAATGACATCTTATTTCTTATCAACTCCGACAACCTCTCATGTTGGTGAGGAGCAGCTCTTAAGATGAACTACGGGTACTGTTTGGAAAACATGGCTTTTGCTTGCTAGTTTCCTCTGCTGGCTGTTATGCAAATCGATACTGGGTGTTTGTGAGTTACCCAAGTGAAGGCTGTTGCATGGGCGTTCAGTATTGAGCCCCGTTGTGACCATGCACCCCACCGTGCACTGTGCAGCTGGGGGTAGCCTGGAGCCATGGTGACATCTCTTGGTGTCAGATCCTTGATTAGCATTGCAATTGATTGGATTACCTTCGTGTCTTCTCTGACCCTCATATTCTCTCTCTCTCTCTCTCTTTCCAGACAGGGTTTCTCTGTGTAGCCCTGGCTGTCCCACTCTGTAGACCAGGCTTGCCTCGAACTTAGAAATCCACCTGCCTCTGCCTCCCAAGTGCTGGGATTAAAGGCGTGCGCCACCATGGCCCGGCTTTTCTTTTCTTTTCTTTTCTTTTCTTTTCTTTTCTTTTCTTTTCTTTTCTTTTCTTTCTTTTTTTAAAAAAATATAACTATTTTCTTTCTTTTATTTTTTAAGATTTTATTTATTTTTATGTGCATTGGTGTTTTGCTAGGTATGCTGCTAGGTCATCTGGAAGAGCAGCCAGTTCTCCTAACTGCCTAGCCTTCTCTCCAGCCCATCTCTTAAACCCATTTTCAACTTGGTCTGGCCGGCTAAGACAATGTGTGTTACATTGCACTTTCAGGACTTGGTGTCTGGACTGTGGCAGTTGTGTAGCCAGTCCCTGCCCCTGTCCCCATGTGCAGATGAGTGGTTTGTAGTCACTGGGGTCGCTCCCCAGACCGGGCTGGCTGGTGCTGGCGGCAGCAGGTGCAGTGCAGGGTCCCTCCTGAAGACTGCGCTCTGCAGCTGGAGGCGGCCCTGGCCTCTGCTGCCTCAGCCCGCGTCCTCGCATTCCGCGCATGCCAATCTGCCTGCTCTGTTGTGTTCAGTCATAAGACACTGACAGAGGTATTTATCCTCAAATAAATCACTGTAGTGTTAGTCAGAGGCTGAGCCTGCAGTCTGGAGCCTGGAATTTGCTACACTCAGGAATCCAGCAGCGGAGGCTGCGCAGAACAGCGCCCTCTCTCACTCACTGCCTGGGAGGGACTCGGTGGCGTTCCTCGCTGAGAGGTCTGGCGTCCATGCTTGTACTACCCTCCATCCAACTTCCCCAAACCCAAATCAGAGACTCCTGACTCTTTGTTTTATGTTTTCAAGGGAGGGGAAGGGAAGAAGAGGCAGCCTTGTGACTGTGTAGACTGCGGCCATGCTTTAGTTGAAGCTTCCCAGCTGTGAGGTGTATAGACCTGGTGTTTCTGGGCCCAGTGTCCTTGCTGTCAGGTGGCAGTGATCGGGCTGGCAGACTGAGAACCTCAGAGTTAAATCAAGGAAATACTCAGGTGGATACGGTCTTATCATTCATAACCTCATTGTGCAGACGTTGGCTGTGGGGACAGCAGAAAACACGAGTGTGGAGAGTGTTTGAGAATGTGTGTCTTAGGCTGGGTGCCCTGGCTCAGATGCCACCTTCTTCTTGTCCCACGGGGCAATGAGTATGACCTCTTGTTAGATTATTTAAAGGATCTAGTGCAGCGCCTGGTGGCCCGTCTTACTTGTTTCATTGAGGCTGGATCTTACGTGACCCAGAGTGGCCTTGAACTCACTAGGTAGCCCTGGCTAGCCTTGAACTCTTGATTCTCCTGCCTCTGCCTTCCCATCATGGGCATTATCGACAGGCACCATCACACCTGGCTGTAGTTAACAACATTAGAGTATTAAAACAGTTGAGAAATCATTTATTTTGTAACTCCTTGGTGATTGAAAATAAGAGCTTGAAATACTGGTCTGTGTCGACACTCTAAAGAGCTTTAAGCCTCTAGGATGGTGAGGGATAGCAGTAGTATGGCTGCATGGTGACATCTGCCCGGTGCCCAAGGTCCTCACATAGCCCCCAGCACTGTGGAAATGAGAGAAGAACTGTCAGATTTGGGGCTCGGCTCCCAATTAGCATCATTATGTAAAGTTTGAGGCAAAATAGAAACTGTGCCTTCATTCTGCCAGACTCTCTGGGCTCCCAAAGGGAAATCCAGGTAGGTGGATTTTCCCCATTTTTTAAAAATTACAGTAAAATACACATATAAATTCTGTGTGCATGTTCATGTATGTGCATGAAAGCGCACATATGTGTAGGTATGTGTGGAGACCTAAGATTGACACTAGGTGTTTTCTCCATCTTGCTCACTCACGTTGTTGGTACTTGGCATGTATGTTGACTGACTTGTAGATGTGTCTTGTTTGAGCTGTGGCGTGTCCCTCTTTATTTTGTGGCTAAGAGGACATTATCTATGGGGTCACAAATGACCCTAGTGCATCTTGAAAGAGGATGCGAGGTGTTCTGGCTTTCTAGAATCTGCTAATGGTGTGTAAACAAAGCATGCCTTGTTTGCTTTACTATCAAGGGGACTGCGCTGATGCTGAGGAGGGCACGTGGTTGAAACACAGTCTGAGCCACGAGCAAAGAGGGGCTTGAAGATGCAGTCCTCTGACCCCATGGTGCAATGCAGACCAGGGCAGATGGAGCCAGTGAGGGGTTCTGAAGTACAGCGGGAGCTTTGGGGGGCTGGGGGGCACCTCTCAGCTCTGGTGCTTAGTCCTTGTTACCTGACTCAGGTCTACCCTGCTAATTTTCTTGCCAGACTGGTGACTCTGAGGAAGACAATTACTTCTGAGGAACTGTGCTGAGAACATGGATGTCGGGGAGTTGGCTGGGTGGGGCGGGATTACTACCGTGGAGGGAGGGGTCAGTGCAGCCTGTCTTGGGGGTGGTGTCCGCCTTTATTTTTGGCTATTCACAGAGCCCCATGAGTTCAATTCCATCTGGTCTCTCAGCTGTCCCTGGGTCCCTCCGTTTTCTCCTAGCCTCATGGCCACTGTCGCAGAAAGCCCTGGTTCCCCAGCAGGTGTCACATGGTGGTAACTACCAGGGGGAATCGAGTCTTCTGATACAATGGACACTAGCCACAGCTTGGGATACAGGCTTCACAAGAGAGAAAAGGTGGGGACTGGGGATGTGACTTAGTGGCAGAGCATTCGAAACATTTGTTTCAGTCCCAGCTTCAAGACGTTTAAAAGTTAAATTAAGAAAACTTGAGAGCTCCTCGTCCTCAGTTGCCCTAGCTACATTTTAAACTCAGGAGCCACTGTGGCCAGCAGTGTTTATCCTGGGCAGCCAGCACCAGAGCCCGGCTGTCCTCTCAGGGATCCCTGCCCAGCTCTGTGTTTCTAGACACTTGCCATTAAAAAGTCCTGAGTTCCCGTCTGCCATTGCTGTTCTGTCCCTGCCCAGCCCTGTGTGTGCACTCCACATGCTCTGCTCCTGGGTGCCAGGCTGAGGAAAACCCCAATAAGAGTTTGGTGTGTGACCAGGTCCCTTTTCATGTTCTTGCAACGCCATCCATTCTTGCCCCTCCCCCCATCAGAATGGTTGCAATTATCTGTTGCCGTTTGCATTGAGTCCTAGATATTTTTCCTCACCTTTGTTGACTTTATATTATCTTGTTTGTTTGTTTGTATTTTGTTTTTGTTTTGTTTTGTTTTTTGTTTTGTTTTTTTGAGGCAGGGTTTCTCTGTGTAGCCCTGGCTGCCCTGGAACTCATTCTATAGACCAGGTTGGCCTCGAACTAAGAGATCCAACTACCTCTGCCTCCCGAGTGCTGGGATTAAAAGAGTGCTTCACTATCCGCCACCGCTTTATTTCATCTTTAAGATGTTACCCTGCTTGCAGCAGAAACTGTCTTAGAAAGTGCACCTGGGCGAAGTGTGGCTCTATCCCCTGTGAGCCACCAACCTTCCAAAAGCAAGTGTGAGTTCTCACATCCTTTTCCTTACACTGAGCCACACAGCTCACATGGACATTGGCAACAGGTCACCGTGGTGACCCTTCACACCAGCTCCATTTCTGTGTTGGCAGCTGCATAGTGGTCCAGGCCCACACACTCCTGCCTTCGCTGGCTAGTCCCCTTGTGTAGGACCCTTAAAATCATTCCCAGTGCTTACAGAGTGATGCAGCCTGGGAGGCTGTGCATCTGCAGTGGTGCAAGCTTGCAATGCAGCTGTGCTACTTTGGGGCTTGTTTGGGGCTGCGTGGCTGGTGAGTCCTGGGGAGGGTCCTTTGCTGACCAGGAAGCAAGACTGGATTCATTTACAGCAGAATGTCCAGGTGAGAGCTGTTGAGTTAGGCACCTGGGAGCAGGCAGGTGTATTTATGGAGTGCTTACCCAAGGCTACTTCTGTATTAGACAACCAGAATATTCTACCTAACAGTAGACATGACCTTTCTTTCACCATAGATGAACTTCCCTTTATCCACTTCCCTGCCTTCCAGCCTGCTAGCTTATTTGAGGTGTGTTTTTTTGTTTGTTTTGTTTGTTTTAAAGAAACAGACATTGGGGGACTGGAGAGATGGCTCAGTGGTTAAGAGCACTGACTGCTCTTCCAGAGCTCTTGAGTTTAATTCCCAGCAACCACATGGTGGCTCACAACCATCTGTAATGGCATCTGATTCCTTCTTCTGGTGTGTACAAAGACAGAACACACATACACACATACATACATTCCTATATATCCATTCTAATGACAGGCACATGGCACACACTGAGTGACTTCTGTGTACTTCTGTGTTGGGTTGTGGGACACCTCTACCCAGGTGTGCCTCAGGTGCAGTGGGATCCCCTTTTGATCACTGGGATGTGTGTGAAATATCCACCCTAGCCTCTGAGCAGGCAAAGCTCAGGGGCTCCTGCTGGGGCCAACACCCCTTGTCACCCCTGTGAGCTGCTTTTTCTCCACTTCTGACTTAGACAGATCTGGGGGCGCACTTTGTAGCCCAAGGGCCTTTTGTCTCTTTTTCTGCTTCTCTTAGGGATCCACTGGGTATTTACTCTTCTCTCCATGGGGTGAGTGGAGAGCATGTGAACCCCAAGCTGGGACTCTGTTGGTGTGTGAGAAGGTTGGAGAAAGTGTTTGAAGGACCCCGCATTTAAGGGAGAAGCAGATCACTGGCGAGGATGGGGTTCGTGCTTCCCTGTGGGTTTGTTGACTGGGGCAGGGGAGCCGTGGTTTTTACTGTCCCGCATAGGCTCACTGTGCACCCTGACTTGTTCCCCGAAGCAACCCTGCTTCTTGTTTCCTGAGTCCCTTTGGTCCTGGTGTGTGCTACCAACATTAAGACCGAACTGAGAGGAGATTGAGCAGTTGGGCAGGTGTTGCTTCCTTAACTTTGCTCAACTGAGACTGGAAGGCAAGGAGCCTTCCCAGGGCAGCTGGTCCGCTGAGGTGTTCAGCAGAGGGTGTGGACATCTCGTCACTCAGCATGAGGCCGCTGCTAGAGAGGGCTTTCCTGACAGAAGCCAGAGTGCACTGGGTACCAGCCGTGTGCCAAATCATGACCTTGTGTCCTCTTGTTCTGGGATGTCAGTGTTCCTGCTTTCTCCCTTTTAAGACAGCAGCATGGGACTTCTGTACCTCTGTGAGGGTCCACCTCTGGCTGGTGATAACCACAGCAGGCTTTCCCACCTTCCACTCCCAGCAGCTGCCTCACAGTGGCAGCTATGGCATACGCCTGAGTCTTAGCTCTGTCACGAGACTTTATTGGTGTACCTTTTGGACAGACTCACATTTCAGGACAATCAAAATGTAATTGCTGGTACTTTGAGGGGTGACAGCTGCTCACGATGGCCCCACCCACAATTGCTGGCCCCTCCCATATCAGTCACTAATTAAGAACATGTCCCACAGGCTTGCGTATAGCTTGATCTGAAGGCATATCCTTAATTAGGGTTCCCTCTTCTCAGATGGCTCTAGGTTGTGTCAAGTTGACATAAAAGCAGCACACACACACACCTTTTTTTTTTTTTGAGGCAGAGTCTCTCCCTGAACCTGGAGCTTATCAGTCACGCCAGTATCCCTGGAGGTATTCTGGTGTTTAAGGGACTGTTTTACAGCCAAGATCTTAGTTCCCTGAGCAGAAACTCAGAAACCAAGCCACTGCTAAGTTGGGATCTCCTTTCCTTTTTTCTTGCTTCGACTTGCCAACAGAAGTTAGAAGAGAGCCTATGTCTTTAAAAAAAAAATTGCTTCTTGACAGAGAAGTGTGATCTCAGAGCTGGCTTGCCTGAGATTAACTGTGCCTTTCACACTTTAGTAAGAGCTGGGGAACTAGCCTGAGCTGTGCTAGACACACAGCTGATTTTTAGCAGAGGCATGGGTGGTTGTGGCCACACCTCCTGGGTTCTGTCGACCGCCTTTGCTAATGAAGTGTGGTACCTTTAAGTAAAGGTCACAGGCCTGACCTGGGCTGTGTGGGTTTCTTGTTTGTGAGGCTGGAGGCATTTTCTCATTTTCACAGTTGAGCTGAAAACAAAGGCCGCCTTATCCTAGCAGGGAGCTGCTCTTAGAGAGCTGACGTCAGCCTTTTCCTGGCCGGCCTCGCCTCTGCCTTAAGAGTCTCTGCAGAGAGCTGCTCAGGCAGGCCACCATCTTGCTCCTGGCATTTTTCTGGCTGAATAAGGAATAACACATGAAATGAAGAAATGCCAAGGGTGTCAGGAGCCAGGGGATGGAACAAAAGCACTGTCAACCAAGTCCAGTCCTGGCTGTGTGGGGACTAGCCAGCTTTGTGGCTGTAATCGGTCCTGGGAGTTACAGAAGTGGGTCAGAACTTTGGGGAAGGGACACTTACCAGGAGCGAGAGTGTGTGCAGGGTCATGTTCTAAAAGGTCACACTGAAATCAGCAAAGCAGGAGTGATTGATGTGTTACGTCAAAGATATTTATTCAAAATTAGAAGGTTCCCTGCCCAGGCCCCAAGGCGTTCAGCTGGGGACAGAGATCGCAGCTGTTTGGAATACAGAGGGTTAATCTGGGCATTGCCTCGTTCAGAGAACTCTTCTTGCTGGAACACAAAGCCAGCCTGTCCTGAAATAAAGTGCTGTTCTCTTAGGTCTCTGAAAGATCCAACTGAGGAAAGAGGGGAGATAGAGACACTGCTGAGGGGTTGGCCAGGGTGTGGGTTGATGGGCGCCTCCTCTCCTCTGAGATCTCCCACTCCCTACTCCCTGGGCCTGGCTGGGCAGGAGGAGGCCAGAGGAGCTCTGGTGTTTACACTTGACCAGCATGGCAAGTGTCTCCTGCTTTGCTGTATTGCTTGGTTGAAACACTTTTTATTTTTATAGTATCTCCTGAGCATACTCAAAGAGCTTAAAGCCGTCCTGGGGTCTGGTGACGGGAGAGAAGCCTGCCCAAAGGAGGATCTGAATTCTGGGGCCTCAGCTCCCTGGCTGGCAGAGAAGCTGGGCCTCTGCTGTTCCTGCTGCTTGGCTTCTTGTTGCCTCCCTCAAGGAGACCTAAGAGATGGCATAGGATGCCAGGCCCAGTGGTACATACCTGTGACCAGCATGTGAGAAGCTGAAACAGGATTGGAGAGTCCGTGGCCAGCCTGGGCTACATAGCAATAGTCTCCAGCAAAGGAACTCATGGATCATCACAGGGACAGCTTCCGCACTGAGTGTCGTGGGAGTCTGTTGGCTCTCATTAGGTCAGCTGAGGAGAAGCAAGCCAGGGGCTCAACCGTTGCTGAGGTTGTCTGTCTGAGGAGCTGCTGGGCACGTGGAGGAATGTCTATGCAAATTTCCAGGTTCTGTGTCAGACAGTTTTCGGCCCAGAGCTTCTCCAAGGGAAAGAGCTCTGGGGCCTGTGGTAGTCTGGCTTATGGTCCTTCACAATCTACGCGTTGAAGCCCCTCTCCTCCAGTGCGATGGTCTTTGGAGTTCTTATGGTTAGATGAGGTTAGGTGGTAAGCCCTGCTCGGGTAGGATTAATGCCCTGGAAAGAAGAGCCCACAGCACACTGTTCCTTCTTTCTGTATGAGGACTCAGAGGAGGATGGCGAGCGTCGATGACTTGCCAGCGATGCTGCATGCTGGTCGTAGGCCTCCAGGGACTGCCGTTTAACATGTGTTGTTTAGATCTGTGGCTGATTCACTGTGGAGGGTAACTTCTCAGAGACTCGACCCCGACATAATGAGCAGTTGATTTCAGAATTCCATTGTAAACTTTCAGACCCTCAGAGCTTAACTTGGAAAATGAAGTGGCTTGGTAATTCCCCAATACAAGGCCACCTTTAACAGAGGGAACTATCAGGGCGTCCACTGAGGATTGAGAGATTGAGGAAGCTGGGCCAGGTTCTCGCTGATGCTCTGCCCACAAGGTGGCAGATTTGGGGGACACTTGTAATTCCATGTTGTGATGACTCCAAAAGGAATCTCTTTTGGCTGATCCTCCTATGACCCTAATTTTTGTATTCCTCTTTCTATCTTGGGGGCCACTCTTCCCAAGATTTTCCTTCCTTGTCCCCTCCCCCCACCCCTTTAAAAAAAAAAAAGATAGGTTTTCTGATGAAGTTCTGGTTATTCTGGAACTCCCTATTAAGACCCAGGCTGGCTTCGAACTCATAGAGATCTGTCTACTTCTGTCTTCCAAGTGCTGGGATTTGTGCGTGCCACCATGCCCTGCTATCCAGAAACTTTATGAGGGATTCTGTTGCTATGACAAAATACCTGAAGCTGTTTAATTTACAATGAAAAGAAGTTTATATAGCTCACTGCTCCAGGGATGGAAGTCTTGAGATTTTTTGGCTGCTTCTGGTGAGGTTTATGTGCTGTGTCATAGTGGAGTAGAGGAACAGAAGAAACAGAAGGCAGAGGCTCCTGAGAACTAATCCACTTCCCTGAGAGCTACCACAGTCCCCGGAGAAGGAGATGGAATCTTCTTCAGGGTACTCCCTCCCCATGCCACCACATCATATCCATCATATCCAGCGACAGATAGAGTCTATGTGTGGCATTTATTGTTATCTCTGCTTCCAGGCTCTGCCCTTCTCATTGGCTGACCCTCTAAGTGATGTCATGCAGGCTGTGGCTTACATTGCCTCTATACATGGAAGAGTTTCATTGTTATGTATGGTGAAGACCCACGGGTCACACAGAGCTGCCTCCTTTTGCATGTACACATGTAGGAACTTCTCCATGTGACACTCCTCCATGTTCATGGTTGATAAAGAGCTTTCTATTTACCTCAAAAATTACCTCCTGTCTCCTGCCCCCATCTCCATGTTGTATACACTGCCATGTTCTGCCGACTCTTTTCCATATAGGCATTGGCCTGGGTCACACTGTAGACCCCTGTTCCCCCATGCAAATCTCCTTTCTGGGTCAGGTTTCTGAAGTATTTATCTCTGTGGCTCTTGGCCAGCTATAGGAAATCACTGTGCAGACCTGAGTCTCTAGCTACTCCTGAGCTATTCAGAAGCCCCTCCTCCAGAGATGTCAAGTTAACAGTCTTCCTATAACAAGATGGAACTCTCTGCTCGCTTCTGATTGTTCATCTATATCAGGGCTGGGACTTGTTCAGTCAGTAGCTCTATACCTAGTGGAATGCCAGATAATCCTTGGGGCTAGGTCATTCTTGGAATAATAATGGAACAAAAAAGAGACCTTGAAACTCTCTTCCTTTTTATGGAGTTTAATTTTAATCCCACCACTCAGAGGTAGAGGCAGGCAGATCGTTGTGAGTTCAAGGCCAGTCTGGTTTACATAGTTAGTTATGTACTGTCTTAGGTAGCATTGCTTAGGGTACCTCCTGTTCTGCAGCCATAATGCTCATTTCCAGGCTGGAACAAAGTCAACTACAACTGTCCTGTCCCCCCTCTTCCCTGGGTCCCCTTGGACCTGTGGAGGCACTTCATTCAGCCTGCATCATGGGTCCTGGGTTACTGTGTGAATAAAATGCCTTTTTTTCCCCATCCTTCTATTTACATTTCATTTTTTCTGCTACTGGCACCAGACTGGGTAGGTGTGAGGCATGTGGAAACCAAGGATGGAGTATAGCGGAGTGAAGATTGCTGGTGTGGTCCAGGAGTTGCAGACCACAACACAGCCAGACATCTGAGATGAAAAGAAGGGAAAGGACTGTCTATGTGGCTGGAGAGATGACTCAGTCGTTAAGAGCACTGATTATTCCTCCAGAGGACCAGGGTTCAATTCTCAGCATCATGTGATACTCCCTTTCTGGCCTCCCCTTGTACCATACATACATATACATGGTTTATATACATGCGTGTATACATACATACATGCAGGCAAGCACTCATACACATTATCTTTTTGTAATATTTTTAAAAAGGGTTGCCAGGTGGTGGTGGTGCACGCTTTTAATCCCAGCACTTGGAAGGCAGAGGCAGGCGGATTTCTAAGTTCAAGGCCAGCCTGGTCTACAGAGTGAGTTCCAGGACAGCCAGGGCTACACAGAGAAATCCTGTCTCGAAAAACCAAAAAGTAAGTAAGTAAGTAAGTAAATAAATAAATAAATAAAGGGTAGACAGACACTCTTATCTTGGGAAAACAAACACGTCTGCCCCCAGGTGGCCTTCACGTTTGCCGCCAGGCCCTCCATCAGGGCTCCACTTTCTAGCAGATTCACTGTGTTCATCTGCTTGAGAGGCAGGCAGCTCAGGACCAATGCCAGCCACTGTTTACCCTCCCACCCTCCTGCTTTGGGTCATGCTTGGCCATGTGTTTCTAGGCAGAGCAGTGAGCAGGGCAGATGAGAACTGGACCCTCTGAGCTGCCAGGAGCCGTCCCCTTCACTCCTGCCCCTCAGTGAGCTAGGCCGAGCTTGGCCAACAGGTCTTCCTCCAGAGCCTGTGTGCGAGACACCACAGGGTCTGTCTATAGACTACAGAATAAAAGCCACATTCCTTGTGTGACCTTCAAGGATGGAGGAGCCTGTTGCGACAAACTCCCTTCCCAGGAAGCACCTCCCTGGACTTTCACGGAAACTCCGTGGTTAAATTTTAAAAGAATTCATGGAAATCTCCATCTTCCCTCACTTCAGGCCAACTAAGCATGAGATGAGAGTTGTTAGCCTGTGTGACAAGCAGCTCTGACACAAGTCAGGGCCAGTACATAGGATGGCCCCACTCCCCTTTGTGACCTTCACCATGGCATCTTAATGCAGTCGTTTCCCCGCTCTCACCCGGGCCAGCTCTGGTGGTGCCACCCTGGAGGGCTCCTGGCAGAGAGATCTCCATACATTCCCCAGCCTCAGATTTAAATGGGGTTGTTGTGGTCTGTGTGTCCAGCACTTACCCTCCCCACCCATCCCCACGTCCTCCATGGAGACACTTTGTGTTCTGGAAAGCATTTATCCCTGTGATCGGGCTGCTGGTAACTGTCCCATGTCCCAGCACCTTTGTTTACTGTGTGTAGACAGTGACGGTCTGTCAGACCCTTCTTCACTGTCACTGTCGCCTTCTGCAGATTGCCTTGTCTGTCTCTGTATAGTCTCCATAGCCTGAGCGTCACAGGGCTTCTGCCTCAGCTCCCTCCCCCACCCAAGCAGCTGGGTGGGGCTTGTGGCTTGGGTTTTTTGTTTGTTTGTTTGCTTGTTTGTTTAGCTCTCCAAAAAGGCTTGTTCTTAAGTTTATTCATTTTTTTAACTCGATTATTAGGGGCATGATGCAGTTACAAATAGGTTGCTTCGGAGATTTTTATATAGGAGAGCTGTTCTAGAAAGGGTTTGGTGGTAGGTTTTGGTGACAAGGGACCCAGAAATTGTCCTGGAGGGTCAGTGCCCACAAACTCTCCTGTTGAACCCATGGCAGGGGCTGCTTGTCTGTCAACACCAGGGTGATACTTATCCCTATCAACCGACCCATTGTGAAGTAAGGATGTGGCTCCCTGCCTGCTTCTTGTTTTAGCTCCTCAACAGAGCTAGGGCTGTGAGAGCACTTTGGTTTGCAGGTGCCTGAGAAGTCACTACACAGTGCCAGGCCAGGCCGGGGGAGCAGAATTCAACACCCAGAGTGCAGGTCCTACTGAGTGTTCACTCCCTTTACATCTCGGAGAAGCTGAGCACCCTCTGAAAAATACAAAAGGATTTAGGGCTTGTGTGTGGCCACCGTGTGGGGGAAGCTGAGTTTCAAAGGGGGCACAGGGGAAAGCCAAAGAGAGAGGTCTTGAAGGAGGAGGCAGGTTTGGGGGGCACACTGCTGAGAGGCCAGGGTAAACTCAGCAGCTTACCTCTGCCCTAGGGTGGCTCGCTCACCTTTCCGTAGCTCGACCAGTGCTCCAAAGGCCACCGTGTCCAGCCAGCTAGTTAGACAGTTTAACTTAAACAAGCAAACTCCCCAAACAGTGCTTGTATTTATTCGTGGCAAAGGTTTCATTTCCTTCCTAACCCAATCAAAATTGTTCTCTTGTGGTCATCAGTTGCTTACTTATTGATAATTCATTTGAAGCTCAGGTTAACACCCCCTCCCCCTTTCTTTGTCCCTGCCTTGCTGAATATGGGACCTGGTTAGACAATCTGAGCTATAACCAACCCTCCGGTGGAGTCTGTAGACTGAAAGCTGGAAATGTGGGCATGTGTGTACTGGGGAAATGTGGGCATGTGTGTACTGGGGAAATGTGGGCATGTGTGTACTGGGGAAATGTGGGCATGTGTGTAGGGATTTTGAATTTCCAACAGCAGCAGCAGCAGCAGCACACTTGATAGGTAACTGATATGATGACTTCTTCTTCTTCTTCTTCTTCTTCTTCTTCTTCTTCTTCTTCTTCTTCTTCTTCTTCTTCTTCTTCTTCTTCTTCTTTCTCTTCCTCTCTTCTTCCTCCTCCTTCCTCTTCTTCCTCCCTCCTCCTCCTCTTCCTCCTTCCTCTTTCTCCTCCTTCTTCTTCCTTGTTCCTTCTTCATCAGAGAAGAAACTGGCCTTCGATTCACTCTATTGTCAAGAGTGGCTTCTGCTCCTTCTGCCTTCATGTCCCTAGTGTTGGGGTCTGAGGACTGAGACCCCAACAGGCTTCATTCACGCTGACCAAGTGTCCTCCCACTTGAGTATACCACCAGCCTTGCATGGTCTTGGGACTTTGGGCTTGTTTGTCACGTTTCTTTCATGGGGCTGTAATATGTAATATGTGAGCATGCTTCCCAGTGCTAGGAGGGGGCAGGGACAGGAGCATTTCTCCCGAGAGTCCCTCGGTCCTCCTCAACTTTCCTTTCTTTAAGGATTGCCTCTGTGAGGGTTAGCACCCTCACTCAGAGCCCTGCAGCTCTCCGGGTGTGCCTGCTAGCCTTGTGCAGTCTGTGACTAACTGTCCGGTACGCTCTGTCTCCCGAGGTCTTCCAAGTATTTACAGTGTTTGTAAAAGAAAAACCTTTCAGGCTATGATAATGGTTCAGTTGGTAAATAGTACCTACGTTGCAAGCATTAGGACTTGCGTTCTTCCATCCCAGAACCACGTGAGAATGCTGGTTGAGGGTGCTCACACCATAACCCCACGCTGAGGCAGCAGTTCCCTGGAGCTCCCTGGCTGGTCAGCAGAGCCTGTGAAAAAGACACAGACACGGTCTTTAAAAAACAAAACAAAACAAAAAACAAAAACAATAGCAGCAGCAGCAGCAAAAACAAGTGCAAGGTTGATGGTCTGAGGTGAACTGAATGGCAGTGGAGCCTGACCTCTGTGCTGGCACACACACGTCACACATACACACACACACACACACACACACACACACACACACACACACCCCTACCTCCCCAGCACGCAGAATGTTTTGTTTGGATACAGTTGGATCACTTACTAGATCTTTTTCTGTAGCAGGAAAACCTTCCAAAAGTGTTCTAGAAAGGACTGAACTCTGTTGAAGAACACATATCATGTGACTAGGACGGGGCCATAGTGACTGCTGAGTAGTCTCGGGATGGAATGAAGGAGCTTTATTTGCATGGGCCTCTGTGGTCTGTTTCTGTGCTCTTCCTGATTGCTTCCACACTAGAGGTGGTGGGAACTTGAGGGGTTTAGCCCTGGGGAGAGAGGTGGGGTCTGACTGTGGAGTGGAGCTGAACAGGGCTCCTCACCCCTTGGAGAAGGGGTAGGTCAGCATCCGAAGGCCTCCCTGGCTCCCTCTCCCTCCCTCCTCCCTCCCTCTCCCTCCCTCTCCCTCCCTGCGGAGCTGATCTGGGAGTGTGTTAGACTTGACTCTTGTTGGGTATCCTTAGTAAACTCTGAAATCAAAAATGCAATTGTTTTTATTTAACCATTTTACCAGATGTTCCCTTGGGCTTGATGGATGTAGCCTTTACTAGAAAGTTACACTCCTGAGACGCAGTGTTATGGACACGGTTGCTACAGACAGTGACAGTTGGCAGGTTTGGAAGACAGCCTTTGCATCTTTTCTTTTCTTTCCTTTTAAATGTGTTTTCCTCCCACAAGAACTGCTCTTTCATTGGCGCGTCCATCCTGTATGCTACAGGTCTGGCTTACAAGAGCCTGCTTGATATAAATGCTGTTCTGTTGTGGTGTGAAAGGAGCCAGCGGGCCCATACATGTTGCAAGTAAAACTCCTTAGGATCTGAAGGAACCAGGCAGGCAGGTGACTCCCCTAGAAACCAAGGCCGCTGGCCTGGGATAAGGTTCAGAAATCTGCAGATGGGACTAGATAATGCGCTCACCAGGGCTAGTTATGTCTCAGTGCTGGCCTTCAGCACTTGTAACAGAACAGCCTCTCAAGTGGGGTTTGTGAGAAGGGCAAGAGGACCAGAAAACCCACAGAAGCTGAACTGCAGGCCTATCCCCTCCCTCCTGCCTCGCCCCTTCCTGCCAGCATTTCCTTTGGCCAAGTTGTAGAGTTTGCTAAAAGCCTGATGTTGTGGAAGGTAGGGAAACAAAGAAAGAGGAAGTGACTCGCTGTAATTCTGACAGCAGATCTGTTTTCTCTGAAAATGGAACTGCAGCGATGCATGCAACGTTCTTGGCAGGCGGCACTCCGTAAATAACGCCTCCCAGGAGTTCCCAGCCTCTCCCAGGCCCGCAGGAAGCTTCCCCTGCAGCGCGGGGCAGGCGGCCCCGCACCTCACACCCTCCTCCTGGGGACTCTTATTCTGACGGGGTGCGCACCCGCCTTGCCTGCCAAGTTTGTGAGGCCCCAGGCTTTCTTGTGGGAGGACGCTGGGCTGTCTTCATGCTCCTTGGCAATGATTAAAGTGAGGTTAGTACCAAAAACCCCTTTCATTTTATTCCCTTATCCCGCCGTTTTCAAAGCAGATGGCAGCGCTGTATTTTCAGCTGTAATTAATTTAAGCTGGGGGAGGCAGAACTGATGGGCTCAGCAGGGATGTTCCTTGGGTCCCTGTCTCCTGGCCACCCGCACCTTGTCCCAAGCCAAGCCCTGTAATCACCAGATCTTTCTGCTAGGGCGAGGGGGCTGTCACAGAAGAGGAGTGTGGAGGTAGCTGGCAGGATTAAGGAGCACCCAGGCTCAGGTGAGGCTGTCACGTGAGGGGGGCAGATGCTGGGGGCCCCTGTTCCTTCTCAGCCCAGACACCAGGCTTGTGCTTCTGCTCTCAAGTTTATTCATAACAGAAGACAACGAGAGAAGCACTTGGCAGAGTCTAGAGGCTCTGACCTCAGCCGCTTTCCCCTGGACACACCACTCAGGTTCCCTTGTTGCTCATCATCAGCCAGCGACCTCTTGACCTCTCAGAGGTCCCAACTTTTGTCCCAACTCTGAAGAACTTGCACAATAGCTCTAGCAATCTCTACCCTCATCCACTCTTGAGACCTGTGCCCTGGCCAGCTAAGCTGCAATCCTGCCTTGCCCCTGGGAGCTCGGGGAGGGACCTGTGGGTTAGAGTGCCCTTGTTGTAGGAGTGGTGCAGACACACCGAGGACTTGGTCCCACCACACACTGCTGCCACACAAGTGGTAGCTATTACTGTTACCATTTAGCCACCCTCTGAAGACTTGAAGCAATTGTTCCGGGCTCATAGTGAGAAACGGGAACCACAGTTATGTGGCTGCGAGTCTCCCAGACTCACAGCTGATCGCAGCCACAGTCCCTACTGTCTTGTGTCCTGGTGGCAGGGAGGAGGGTGTGCACTAACTTCTGTGGGGGCATGTTCAAAGTGTTTGTGAGTGTCGCTCCCACAACCCAGGAAGGCTGTTTATGAAGGCTTATCAGTTCTGTGCTGGAGGACCAGCCCCGTGCTTGCTCCCGGCAACCTTTCTTTGGTTTTTCTGTCGTGGTAAGGAGGTACAAGTGGTGAATGAGAGACACGTTCTAGAGCTCCAACCTGATAGACTGCTGGTGATCTGTCAGAGCTTCTAAGGGACTGAGTGTTAGACTGAGAACCACACTGTGAACCAACAGTTCCTCTTCTGGGGACTTACACAGGATGATTGAAAGCAGAGTGTACGAGGTCCTGTTTGAACACCTAGACTCACAGGAGCTCTGTTCACATAAGAAGTGGGAACAGCACAGGAGAGTGCCCACTAATGGGTGGGTGGCTAAAAGCATGGGTCTCCGTGTTACAGTGGAATACATTCAGCCTTAAAGAGGCAGAAAATGCTAACACATACTACCACACATGGGTGAACAATGAGGATTCGCTAAGCAAAATAAACCAGAGTCAAAGCATTGATGGTACATGAGCTGACTTATGACAAGGCCTCTAGCATGGAGAACGGTTGGGTCATTGTGAGGTAATGTGGAGTGGCTGTTCCCTGCACTGACTGGCCTGGGGTCTTAGTGCTTAGTAGAGACAATAGAGAACTCTTAGAAGTGGGAGGTGGTAAATGGTTTGTATAGTGTGTGAATGCACTTATTGCTACTGGACAATGTTCTTAAATATGGCATTGTAGGGGCTGGAGAGATGGCTCAAGAGTTCAGTTCCCAGCACTCATATGGTAGCTAACAACAACCTGTAGCTCCAGTTTTAGGGGATTCCATACCACCTTTTGCAGGCAAACACTTATTAACAAAAATAAATCTTAAGGGAAAAAAATGAATGGTATTGTATCCCTTACACAGAAATAAACTGCAGGGCCATTTGGTTCAACTGAAAAACACTTGTGAGTGTAACAGGGAAGCAGTGTCTAGTGCTGAGGTTGGGAAAGCCAGCTGTCCAGCTGGATCCCCCCATGCACGGGTGACGTCGGAGGACTCCGGGGCAGTGACTTCAGTTGAATGGGTTCTGAAGAGGAACCACCAGAATCTGGCTTTTGGAAGCTCTTGTAGAGTGGATAGGCGGAGGGCTAATCCTCTACATGGGTCTAGGGCAAATGCTACCTCAGCGTTGAGCAGGAAGTCAGGCCCCATGCTATGGTTTTCCCTCTTCAGAGCTCCAAGGTAGCTCTAAAGATGACCATAACGGCCAGGGTGTTGCTCAGATGGGAGCAACCACCCAGGAAAGCAAAGTTGCAGCTCAGGGAGGGAGAATTCTAGATGCTGACAAATGCTTACTGTAAGGGAGGTTGAAGCAAGAGAATCTCAAATTGGGGCAGCTTCAGCTACATAGCAAGCTCCTGAAGTGGCAGTCCAGAAGGGTACTTTTGAGACTGAGAGATGAAGTAGGCCTTTAAGTGATGGCCTCTGTGTTTATGGGGAGCTTCTAAGCTTGGAGGAGACCAGCCAGGTGGAGGTGGCGCAGGTCTTTTTAATCCTAGCACTCAGGAGGGAAAGGCAGGCAGATTTCTGAGTTCAAGGCCAGCCTGGTCTACAGAGTGAGTTCCAGGACAGCCAGGACTACACAGAGAAACCCTGTCTTGAAAAACCAGAAAAAAAGAAAAAAAAAAAAAAGAAAGAAAAAGAAAAGAATGGAAAGTCTTGAGTGGTAACCCACCTAACCAGTTGCTAGCCTACTGGAGTGTTTCCAAGGACCAGGGTAACTCTGAAAAACCATCTTTGCTTAAAGTAATTTAAAGCTTATTGCTAAATTCCATATATGTATTAAAAGAAAAAATGTCCTTCTCTTCTCCAGTTTTTGGAGAGATGGAGTTCAGCAAGGACAAGCCAGGCTCTTGGAGGCAGTCACAGCTCTAGACACGGAGGGTCCATGTGGTCCAGACGGGAGGCCTTTGGACCCTTCCTTTATTGATAGTGTAATGTGGAAGCCATGCTAAGTGTCAAAAGATCTCTTTTCGGGTGCAAATCTAATTGCCAACAGAAGAATCTCAATACCCAAGGTTTGTGGAGCTACGCTATGGCGTGTTAATGGCTGAGTTTTTGTTGCTGTTATTCTTGGTTGTAGTTTGTAATTTCTAAGGTCAAATTTATTTTATAAATGTGTGTACACTATTGCTGTCTTCAGACACACCAGAAGATCCCATTACAGATGGTTGTAAGCCACCATTTGGTTGCTGGGAATTGAACTCAGGACCTCTGGAAGAACAGTCAGTGCTCTTATCCACTAAGCCATCTCTCCAGCCCTCCTTTCTGGTTTTTATTCAGTGTTGAATCAATGTGTGAAAGAGACCCCACAATAATTTGGAACCTGTTACCCCCAGCCACAGACTGCTAGCACTCCTGTGCAGCACGTGGCAGTGTGTGGTGGGTGTGCAGCCATGTGGACTACACATGTATGTGGGATGCAGGGTGTCTGCCCCAGAGCAAGTCTCAGGTAGAGCTGAATAGAAAGGAAGGTTCGTATGACCTTGCCTTTCTTTTTAGATTGTTAGTTTTAATTTATGTGTGGGTGTTTGGTATGTGTAGTGCCCACAGAGGCCAGAAGAAGGCGTCAGATTCTCTGGAACTAGAGTTACACATGGCTGTGAGCTGTCATGTGGGTGCTGGGAATTGAGACCCAGACGTCATCACCTTCTTATGGGACACGGGCACAGAGCACTGAGGCCTGGGCTAATCCTCACGCTGTTCTTGTTCCCACCTATCATGTGTCCTGATCTCCAGTTCAGAGATTACTGCTGTGCTGAAAGACCAGCCCTTCCCCGTGCTCGGGTCCCCTGGCAGACGACTCTGCAGTGATGTTCAGTGCCAGGTACTGCTGTGGAGTAACTAGTTACTGCTGTGGGACGACTGGTTAGTGGAATGTGCAGTACTGCTGATGGTCTGGTGTTTGAATCCTGGCAAGGCTGGCAGGGGAAGACTTTTCTGGTAGCTGGAAGGGATAAAGTTCCCAGGTTTTTCCAAAAGAGAGACATGGCATAGAGACGCAGTCTCTGGAGGCACCTGCCACCCATCCGAAGGCAGGCTTTCTGCTGAAGCGTTTCTGTTCTGAGTGGCTTGTCTGAGGAACAAAGTCACATCCCAGCAGCCATCTGTGCAGCCATCTCCGTGGCCGCTGCACGCGCGCGTGTGCTCCCCGCAAACCTTGGGTAGGGTGAAGCTTCTGATGTTCCCACCCAAAGTGATTTGCTGCAGACAGAGGAAAAACTAGAAGCGAGCCTTCCTAAGATTTAGCTTGAAGCTTGGAAAGACCTCATAGCAGTGGCACAACAGTGCGGAGCGTGTCTGTTTCCAGACCTCCCCTCTCTGTGGATGTGTCATGTAGATTATCCTCCTAGAGTTTTCCCTGGAACCCTGATGGAGGCACTACCCTGTCTGCCCAGCCTTATGAGCCCCTCTGGTGCTGAGGACTCCCAAGAATAGGTTTGCTGTTTGAAAGCCTGTTCATTTACAAAACTGCCCGGTGCTGTTCAAGACGCCAGCTGGTCCTACTCTGGTTGCATCCCTTAGTGGCTGGAGGGACTGTCTCTTCTCTCCTGGTCAGCCATGACATGTTGGGAGCTTTGGAGCTGCATACTCTACGGGAAGCTGAGGGTGGGAGATGGAGGCAGAGGGAAGGTGATCTGCAGGGAACTGGTACGGGATGTCCGGCATGTTCCCAGCCTCTTCCTTCACCCTGTTCTTCAGTCTTCATCCCAGTAGTCCAGAGTCCTCCCTAAAGTGTAACAGTATAAAGACCAGCCCAGTGGTTCCTGTCCCTGGGTGGAGAGGGCGTGGTCTCGAGGTTTCTGCCCATGGCAGATGGGGCAGCTGGTTTTCGGCAGGAAGAGCCTGATGTTTTCCGTCCCTCTCTAGTTTGAGGGCTGCCTAATGCCAAAAACATGATAGCGGTTGTACTTTTTAGTATCATTCATTGAGAGACTGCATAATGGCGAAAACAGCTGTGCGCCCAGGAGCAGCAGGAATCTTAAATGAACATTTATTAATCTCAGCAGCATCTCTATTCATTAGCATCTGCATGTGCATGTGTGCAGCACATGATCTGCGGGCTCTGTAAACCGTGCTTGGCATACACATGGGTTCTTGGCCCATTTGTGTGTAGTCCCTGGGGGCTTGTGGCCACAGGTGGACCAGTTCTTGCTTGGCTAACACGGGGGAGAGCATGGTGTTCCACCCCCCAGTCTCATGGCAGACCTGATTCTCAGGCTTCCGTTTCTCTCTGTTGTCTCAGCTAATGATGTAAAACACATGCAGACAGTTCTGGTCAGGGGAAACTGGGGCTGGAGGCAGAGTGGAGCCCCAAGTATGAGGCCCAACCTGGGGAAGCTGGGAGAACTTGGCCTGTGAGAGGAACTGAACCTCTGTGACACAGAGCCAGAGCCACCATGGAGTCACCTGGTTATTTCGCATCTTTTTAGTACTTGGGGTGTGTGGTATTTGGGCGACACAAGGGAAAGGAACTAACTTCCTGGACCGTCCCATGGTTTGCATTGGGAGGAGGGTGAGCAGGAGACTGCCTCAGTGGGGCAGTGCGCTGTGCCTTCCAAGGGGAATGCTTGTAAGAGCCCTGCGTTGCTGTCACCGTGACAGGAGGAAGTGTCGGTATGGTGCCACAGACAGGTCTCTAAAATCACATGGAATTTCTTCTCTTCCCTAGTTGAGGCTTGGACTTCAGCGTCCAGGAGCTTTACCTGGGTGCCGCAGCCCTGTGGCTGTTGGTCACAACTTATAGGTGTCCTTGCCTGTTACCTTGTTGACAGCTGACAGCTGAGCAGATGGAGGGGTCAAAGGAGCAGGGTGGTGGTGGAGGGGACATCATGACACAGCTAGGCTCCTTCATGACTCCTGGGCTCAGTCATGGAGACAAGTGACCTGGTCCTCATCAGAAGGGTGGCAGGGGTAGGTGGCTCAGGCTGCTCGACCCAGGAGCCCTGCACTGTTGCCTGCCTGTTCTGGGACTTGGCAGATCTGTCCCTCCTCCCCTCTTTTCCTCTTACCCCATAGTTTAGCACTGAGGGAAAAGTGGGGGGACAGTGCTCCCCGGCTGTGGAAACCCAGGCGAGGTCATCCCTTCCAGTGTCACCCAGAGTTGCTGAGCTGAAGGTCAGATGAGAGCCAGTGCCAAGGCATTCAGCCCCTCTCTATGCAGGTAGTGGGTGTCTCACTGGCATCTGGAGTGGCTGGGCCCAGGGCCATGTGCTCCTCAACCTCACTGACTGGCCTTGGTCTCCTGGCCTCATACAGCAGGCCCTGGCTCAGTGCACAGCATGGTTCCCTACGGGCCAGTGGGGCCCATGGTCCTTGCTTTTACAGGACGCTAGAGAGATGCTTCCCGACCCAGGTATTTACATTACACTTCACAACAGCAAAAGTACAGGTATGAAGTAACAACAAAGCAATTTTATGGCTGGGGGTCACCGCAACATGCGGAACTGCATTAAAGAGTCACAGCGTTAGGAACATTGAGACCCTCCACTCTAAAGCATTAATTATAAGTCAGTCAGCAGAAAGCATCACTGTAGAGAATTTCTAGAGATTTATAAAGTAATGGAGTTCCAGGGGTGGTGGCAAGGCAGTGGAAAGTCAGGACTGTGAGCCCGAGAAGCTGGCCATTGTCCCTAAGGGCAGGTACATCCTGAGGAACGAGCCCATAGGTGACTTCACTGTGGCACCTCCTCAGAACACTGGGCTTGCAAGGCAAGTAGTAAGCTCTTACCTTCTGAGTTTTATAACAATTAGCACAAAATTATTATACAGCTGGGCCAAAAAAAATGTTTTCTTCATACCTTTATAAGTTTAAAAACTTTTATGACTTTTTTGTTAAAACCAAGGCACAAACACATTAGTAGAGACTAGCCCAGCACCAGGCTCCCCACAAGCACTGGTTTCTAGCCATTTTTTTTGGGGGGGGGGTTTGAGACAGGGTTTCTCTGTATAGCCTTGGATGTCCTGGAACTTACTCTGTAGACCAGGCTGGCCTCGAACTCAGAAATCTGCCTGCTTCTGCCTCCCAGGTGCTGGGATTAAAGGCGTGTGCCACCACGTCCATCTTTTCTAGCCCTTTTATCTGACACTCTGGACTAAACAGCGGTTCCATGCTTCTTTTCTTGTAGATAGCACTATTGAAGGTTGTCCATGGTGCCTTTATTGTCCCCACAGACCTATGATCCCCCCAAGGTGACAGCACCTTCTGGAGTCTGCCCTCACATTTTGCAGCGTATGTATTGACATACTTCAGAATAGTTAGGAGTATGGGTAAATCATAACTCCAGGAGTGCTGCGCCATGACACTACGAGGGCCATTCAAGATAGGTTTCTTCAGCTGGCTTTGGCGCAAGCCTTTAATCCTGGCACTGGGAAGGCAGAGGCAGGCTGATCTCTGAGTTCAAGGCCAGCCTATCTCTATAGGGTGGTTTCTTCTGAGGGAGGCTTTCTTATTGATACCCCCTGTCTCAGCACCATCTTCCCTTTGAGCGCCTGTTATCCACCCTCCTGCATTGAGTTGTGGCTCTGGTGACCTCATCTTATTAGCTCTGGCCACATATAACACCTATCTGTGACAGAAATTAAAGGGAATTCACGGGAGAAAGTTAAATGCCTTGTTGAGAGATGCATAGAAACAGTTCTCTACCCCTTTGGTGGAAGGGAAGGTTTTAGAGACAGTGAGCTGTGCACTGGCATCCTTGACTGAACGAGCTTGGAAACTTCAGATAGTGCCAGGGCCCCTCTGAAGCTCTTTCCCACTTTGGAGTCCATCATAGTAAGGTCTGAGCCCTCAGCAAGGATGAAAAGGCCACTGTCGTGAAGAGCGTGGGCAATCCTCCTGCTGGGTTCTGCTGCAGCTGGAGGCTTCCCAGCCGGGACAGGCCTCAGCTTCCTGTGAGAGGGCATGAGGTGTGTGTTGGTTAGTTCCCTGGAGTTGAATTTTAAAATTGCACTGAGCAAAAGGTGAGAGAGCACCTTTTTGGCCAGGGGACAGACATGTCAGGCAACCTCCATGGTGCCCACACTTTCTTGGCTTTGAGATAAGAGGCAGTGACGTGGCTTTCTTCCTGATTGTCAAGGGATGGGAAGCCAGGGTTGGAGACACAAGGGATATGGTCTGCACCACCATGTCTCCACTAATGACACGATTCCTGGGCAAAGCAGGTGACCTCTAGGTTGGTCATGGTTTGGGGAAGGTCTAAAGGCTTAGCTTCTGTCCCCACAACTATTGGTGCTGGTCTGTGGGAAGGCTTGAGACTGTCATCCAGGTTCCCAGGGCACAGTGCAGTGACGACAGATTAGCATCAGGAAGGCTCACTCTATCACCTCCAGGATATCCTGTGTGTTGTGGGAAGCTGGGCTAGGTGGGTCCTGGGTGGGTCCTTCCTAACTCTTCCTGAGGCTGAGCAAGATGATGCATGAGGCTAGCCCTCCAGTCTGTACTTGGGTAAAGGCCAGACACTTGTTTTACCACCATGTTTTCTTTGGAATTGAACTTCCTGGGATCTAGTCTGTTTTCCCCAAATTCTGTTGACATTTTGTCTTCAGAGCTCAGAGAGTGGTTGGGAGCACATGGTGACTGTCCCCAGAAAACCCTGCATTGGATGAGGGTGGTGGTCTCTCTCTCCCTATCCACCTTTTGTTTCTCTCAAGAAGTGCCAACCTATGGGCAAGGTTGCGTGTCCTAGGCAGCCCCGTGAGTCCTCTAGGCTCCAGCAGGGCTAGCATTGGGGTTTTTTCCACCAACTTGGTCTTTAAGGAGCTGCAGGATGTGTGTGGTTTGGGTCAGCGTCCTGTGCCCTGGGCTGTGATTCATTCAAAGGGGGAGGGACATGGAAAACAATGTCTGTCTTTAAGCTCCAGGAACCAGGAAAATGAGCTGGAAATAAAGTGATGTGTAATTTTACTAAAATTAACTAGCACATTCCCAGGCTTGCTCTGTGTTTCGTGGTATTTTGTGTGATGTACCATGCCCAGTGCCAGTTGACTGATTTCCTAGGCATGGTCCTGGAGGCCCCTCTTGGTACCACCCAATTCTGGTCTCTCTGTGCATCTCATCACTGAGGGTGGTGCTTGGCCTATGTGAAAATGTTGTGGGGATGGAAGGTGGGAGGTGATAAGGACTGGTGACCTGAAGGTTAAAGGGACAAGTGATGTTAGCCTGCCTGAGTCTTCTTGCTGTCTTCCTCAGATCCCCCCTCCCCAACCCTCCTTATGTTGGGTTCTTCTGTACCCTTTTCCTGTCACAGGGTCTTCTGGGATTTCCTGTCTGTGTTCGTGTCCGCTGCTCAAGCCCCTGCGCGTGTAGAATCGTGTGAAGGCTGTGGGTGCACTGTGGTCCACAGGCCAGCTTTGGTTCCCCATGAGTCTGCCTACCCCTAGTTTTGAACTCTGATGTCTTCCTTTCCCTGTGTAGATGGTCTGCAGTTCAGGGCAGGCAGGATTCCATCTCCCCAGTGGTTTCAGGGCTAGTGTAGGACAGGCAGAGGTGACCAGCAGTGGTGTGGTGGCTTCTGACCTGAGGATTGCACTGGAATTCAGAGAAGCACAATATGGCTGCAGCCTCCCTGAGGACCGGCAGGTGGATATGAATGTTTTGTGGCAAGAGTCAGAGGTGAGCGTGGACAGGCAGTCGGGAACAGTAGATGAAGAGGTGTTGGCTGCTGATGTGCTGAGAGCTCTCTCTGTAAGGTCAGATTTGCTCTGAGATGAACACAGGGAAGCCACAGAACGATTCGGCTACTGAGTGGGGGTGACAGTGCCCTGCAGGGTCGTTTTACACCAGTGAGACAAAGGCATACTGGGTACCCAGGATGTGCTATGTTACTGCTTACAATTGAAAGTGGCCACTAATAAAAGGTGTGGCTGTCACATATGTGGTATGACCTTTGGTGGTGTTGCATTTGGCTGGCCCAACAGGCAGGCATAGGCACATGACCCGCTTCCCTGATGGCAAAGAACAGGCCAAGCAGGGGCTTAGAGAATAACCTGAAATTTCCAAAAGTCTTGGGAACCATCTCCCACTTCCCTTTCAATTTTAAAGTTGAACAGGTCTGCTCTGGCAGTTAAAGAGGGACAGACCCCAAGGGGTTCTAGAATCAGTGGCTGGAGGGAGGACAGAGCTGAGCTTGGGCTGGGCCTTGTGGGTTCTCACACCATAGCTGTATTGACACTCTCCACAGGCCCTTGTAGAGGCAGCAGCATTGAGCAGCTGGGCTGTGGTCCATGGGGCATCTGTCACATTCAGTGCTGGCTCTCACTGCTCAGGGGAGCTGCTGTCCTCTGCAGTGTCTGCTGCTGTGGTGCTACCCGCTGGCTGCCATCTTACACACTGAGAAGCAGACCCATGCAGGAGGAGAGCCCACTGGTCATCAGTGTCCTCTCTGGACGGAGGTGGAAACGGCCTCTGCTGCTTAGGAGCAAACATCACTGTGGCCCCTCTCCAGAGCCAGCTTATAGGATTGCATCGTTTCTCTGGGTCATTCCCATATTTCAATGACCAACTGTGCCCAAGCTGACCATGAAGTAGATCTCGTGTGTAGGTGGGCAACCCTGCTAAGTGTCTGCCAGCAGGGAAGGAGGGAGGCCACAAAGCCAGCTTCGCCTACAGGTGCCTCTCCTTTACTTAGGGCCTGGTTCCTCAACTCGCCCGTTGGTCCTGCCCTTAGCATTAGTGTAGGAATGTCATAGGAACACCCAGGAGAAAGCACATGGCTCCTCACCAGGGCCCCCTTTGCCAGTCATCCCCCTCTGAGCACAGCCCTGTCTTTCAGGAATAAGACTGTCAATGGAGACTGCCGCAGAGATCCCCGGGAACGGAGCCGCAGTCCCATCGAGCGGGCTGCAGCCCCCGCTGTGAGCTTGCATGGTGGCCACCTGTACGCATCCCTCCCCAGCCTCATGGAGCAGCCTCTTGCCCTGACCAAGAACAGCAGTGACACCGGCAGGTCAGCTGTGGAGCGGCAGCAGGTATGTATATGTCATCTGGAGGTGGCCCTATCAGGCTGGATGTTGGGGACTAAGAGCTCCATGGAGAGCCCCAAGCAGAAGTCCTGAAGTGAGGGGATGTTGGTACCCTCATTCCTTTGGCTTCATCTCTGCACAGTGCAGGGTTGATCTAGATGAGTGCCTGGCCCTGGCTTGCATGCCTATCTTCCCTGGCACTGTGCTCCTCAGGGTCAGTGTGGCAATCCTCTTGAGAGGCTGGCCCTTACCCCATATGATTTCATAAGGCCTAAGTTAAATGTCAGAGGTTTGCTTGGGGCTTGGCTCCTATAAAGTTAGTGGCCATAACCCTGTGATTAAGGCAGGCTATTGTTGTTATTGCTATTACTTCTACTAAAGGAAAATAAAATTAATGCTATTTAAAAAACAAGGCCTGGCCTAATAATATATGCATATGATCTCAGCTACTTGGAAGGCTGAGGCAGGAGGATTACAAGTTTGAGGCAACTTCATAAGGCCTTGACTTACAAAGAGCAAGATAGGTGGAGGGAGGCTGAGGACATGGGCACTTGCCTAGTGTGCGAGGCTTCAACCTCACACAGAAAGCCCCAGAGACAACAAAAGGGTAAGGTTTCTAACAAAGACTGTAGTAAGAGACTCTAAAAGCACCCAGGCAGCATGGGTGGGGTGGAGCAGTGGCTGTGTGTGACCCTTGATGGCCTCTGAGCCTCTGGGCCTGTGACAGGGAGGATGGGGCCTGGCCATTAGGAGATGCTGTGTGTTGGGGTCTCACCCCATTCTAGTCTCCCTCTCTAGACCTGCTGTTGTGTAGCACAGAGGGCCCAAGGAACAGGGAGGGTCCCTGGCAAAAGAGCTGGGCTCGCTGGCAGCAGCGCTCAGTGGATGAGGAGCTCACCTCTTCTCCCTCCCACAGAACCGGCCCTCCGTGATTACCTGCGCATCCGCGGGCGCCCGCAACTGCAACCTCTCTCACTGTCCCATCGCACACAGTGGCTGTTCTGCGCCTGGGTCCGCCAGCTACCGGAGACCACCCAGTGGTGAGTTTCCCCCATAGCCTGGGACATGGGGAAACCCTGGATTAAGCTATGGGCTGTAACCTGTCTTCCTAAAATTCACTTAGTGGTGAGGTTAAAACACTGTTTTAGAGCACATGTGCACCTTGAGTGCCATGGCTCAGGGGGACAGAGGAAAGGACCTCTGTCCCTGGCGCCTTGGGCTCCAGGATCCACCGTTGCTATTTAGTGCCACAGAGACTCTTGGACTTGACCCTTCAATGGTGTGGCTAAGTATCACTGACTGGGTCCCAGACCCCCTGATGCAGCTATCTGTCCTCTGTCCCCTCCTTTGCAGCAACTGCCACCTGTGACCCTGTGGTGGAAGAGCACTTCCGTCGGAGCCTGGGCAAGAACTACAAGGAGCCAGAGCCAGCGCCTAACTCAGTGTCCATCACTGGCTCAGTGGATGACCACTTTGCCAAAGCACTAGGTGACACATGGCTTCAGATCAAAGCGGCCAAGGACAGCGCATCCAGCAGCCCGGAGTCAGCCTCACGCAGGGGCCAGCCAGCCAGCCCTACCACCCACATGGTCAGCCATAGTCACTCCCCCTCTGTGGTCTCCTGAAGGGGGAGCCACCCTTCGACCACACAGGAATCTGCATGGTTTGCCTGAGCTTTGAACAGTCAGTGCTTAAAAAAAAAAAAAAAAACAAAGAAAAAAAAAATCCCGGGGGTGAGGGTGGGGGGTGGGTGGGTGGTTTATTCGCAAAAACCATGTGGTCTGGACTTCTGTTCTGCGCCGTTTTTTATACTTGCTTGGTGTTCACACAAGGGGCCTCAGTGTGGCAACAGAACAGCCTGGAGCACTAAGTCCAGCAGAGCATCCTTGCTCCCTGCCCTGGTTACCAAAGAAACCTCTGCAGGTCTGCCACCTGGCAGCCAGGACTCTGCGGCCCTTTCTCAGTCACAAGCCATGACGATATGGGGATCCGGACACTTTGTGCTCTTAGCTTCTGAGGCCGGTGTATGCACAGCTTGGCTTCCACCTGGGGTCCGGCTCTGTCTGCATTTGCATGTGTCTGCCTGAAGAGAACGGACCTGATTTGCACTATGGAGGGCAGAGCTGCCTGCTGGGCAGCTGTCTGAGATGCCAGTACTGAGGGCAAACTGCTAGGGAACACTTCTGACCATGTGTGCTTGCATTGTTGCTGAACTTAGAGGGTCTCTAGCAGGTTCTAGGTCTTTCTCTAGGCTTGAGGTGCTCACAGCTGGACTGCAGACTCCCCCTGACCATGGGCATTTCCCTTCTCTGAGCACTGCAGCCTGTGAGGCCGGGGCCAAGGCTGGAGGACTCCGTAGTGCTTCTGACATGGTGCATGTCTCAGAAAAAAAAAAAAAAAAAATAGCTGGTTTCTATTGACTAAGCCCAGACTGTAGCACCGAGTGGCTTCTTGTTGGCATTAGCCTGCTTCATCAGTTTCAGCCCTAGATACATCCACTGCTGGTACAGCTGTGCTTCTGAGATGAGTCAACGCTCACTTTACTCCAAAGAGGAGTGCACAGCCAGTGGGTGTGGTAGGCTGGGGAAGCCCATTGCTGCTGATTTTCTGCATCCTGGGCTGGGGACTTGGAGTTCATGTCTTTAGGCTCCTTGATACACAGACTGCTCCTTTCCAACTCCTGGCCAAACATCAGGTGCCTGACAGCCTGCAGCGTGGGGCTGCATGCGCGTCCTCCTATGCTGGGGCCAAGGCTGTACACATTCCTCTGACTATACAGTTATTCCCGCACCACTATTAATAGCTACTAACTAGACATTAGGAGCCAGCAGGACAGACATGGCTGGGGATGCCCGACAGCTGCTGTTCCTCCCAGCCTTGAGTATTTCTGTCCCCTGGCCTGGCCCACCTGAGGGCATCACCTGGCTAGGAGCTCCTCCCCCACAAGGCATTATGGACTCCTGCACAGGGAATCATGGGGCTGACTTTCAGTAGGAGGAAACAGGTTAGCTGTTGAACTTGGGAAACATGCACGGGTGGAAAGGTGGAGACTGATCCCTGTAGTCACAGGGTGGTTACTGGCCTTTACAGACATGGACAGCCCTCCTCCTGCCTGGCACAAGGTTCACCCACTCTCCTGGGCTTCCAAGCTTGGCATTCAGGCCCCTATATTTTCTGTAGGAAAAAAGAATTGTTCAGAACACTTTTTTTATATAGGTAATTTTAAAGACCATCATTACGCTGTGCGTAAAGAATGTACAGAGAAATTTGTAGGTATTTTTTGAAGAACAATTAATTTGTTAATGATATGTAGCTATTTAATTTTCCCTTTCCTATCGTAATCATTCATTTTTTTTGTTGTTGTTTGGGGAAAAAAAAAGTTGATCTTTTTTGTCGTAGGTGTGTCTGTAATCGTGCAGGTACACAGTTACTCCATGACAACACTGCGTCCGCATTAATAGCCACTAGTTTGTTATTCTACAGGCTACTGAGGTTGTCACAGGAAAACAACCGCACCGCGGACTGGCTCTGTGGGCAACGGGCCTCAGATACCCGTCAGTGAGCGGGTCATCGCTGTTGGGGGAGGGGGGAAGATGGCAGTGCGGGTGGCTGGGTCCCTGGTGCGCTGACCTATCTGGAATAGGCCGTGCCCTGGAGTGGGATACCTCATATGTCAGCTGAGGAGCCTGCCATCCTGCTTGGGCAGGAGCTTGCGACCTCCCCAGAACCAAGCCATCTCTGTGTGTGCTGACCCCTCTGTGTTTGTAAATCTGTAATATACCATTTTCTGTGGCCTGGTTTTTTTTTTGTTTTTTTTTTTCCTGGAAGAAGAAAAAAAAGGTTTGGCAGGCCATCTTTTTTTTTTTTTTTTTTTTTTTTGTACTTAAAAGTAGCCTTAAGAACAATAATAAAGTGCTCTTAAACTGAGGCTGTGTGTGGCTCTTGACTCCTAAGGTGGCATGTGGGCTGTGGGGCCCTGTGCCCAGGTAGGCCTGGCTAATTGTGGGGAGCCTTGCGCAGATGGGTAGGGCCGCTTGTTGCAGCATCTGTGTTAGGCCAAGGTCCTCTCTAGTCCCCCTTCCTGAGACCTGCCATGCATGGCTTCTGTTATGGACCTGAGACCCCAGGGAGGGTGCTCAGGTGTGGGATGGGAGCAGCTCATCTACTAGGATGGGTGGCCACAGCTGCCAAGGGCCCATCCAGAGTGAAGAGGAAGACAAGCCTTGCTCCAGGAGCAAGCCCGTGAGGCACCTGACCAGGCCCAGCTGACACACCCATCCGGCAGAGCTCTGCCCTGCTTTCCCAGTACAGGACTGTGGCAGGAGCCTCTCCCAGCCCTGGAACAGGGTGGCACACAGCATGCCCACAGCTGGGGGAGGGTGGCTTGGCATGCCACTTGAACACTTGAGGCTACAAACTCAGCACTCACTGCTACCCAGGGCCCACAGTAGGTGCCTTCCCTGTGAGGCTCCTAGCACAGCCTTGTCTGATGTATGTTGGGTCTTGGGGTGTCCTTCTGCAATGGGGGGCGGGGAGGAGATTAATGCACATGGAAGGACCTGAGCCCCAGATCAGTGGCAATGCCAAGGTTATTATTGAGTTCAGAGCTGGTGAGATGGCACAGGAAAGGGTGCAACTGGGCGGCAGAGGGTACACCCTAGTCCTTGGAGATGTGGAGATCAGGACCAGGGAAGTGGCAGGGCCCAGATCACCAGTCCTGGGGTCCAGTCCTGCGCTGAGGACCAGGTACTCCTGAGCTGCGGTTGCTTGCTTCAGACGGTCTCCTCGTCACTCATGTCCCAGATCTGTATAGAAAAAGGCAGATACTCAGCTGAGGGGTTCTGCTGCCCCATGATGCCCACACATGACATTTCCCAACTACAGTTGCTATGACAACAGAGGTATATACTTCCACAGGCACTGCGTATGCCTCCCAACATGGGGGAGGACTGATACATCCTGTTTCTTGTACAATGGGTTAAACCTCGAGTTTCTTCCTTTCACCAGGCCTCAAAGCCAGTAGGAGAACTGAATGTGAACAGGGAACACCAGTCGGGCATCCCCTCCCTGCACCCTCTGCCACATCCTTGGTGGACCCAGCCAGCCCCTGACTTGCAGCGTGCACCACTGGCCCAGTCGGCTTGCCCAGCTGTACCCTGTATTGGGGACACTGAGCTAGAGAGGGCAGGAGCTCTCAGGGACCTGGCAGGAGAGCACTTGTCATCCTGTGCTGCCCTACTGTCTACACTGAAGTTTATGCCAGGTGCCAACAACACTCTGGGGCAAGGGAGCTGGCTGTCACTTAGAAGAGCCCTTCTCCAGCAACCCCAGGTCACCTAGGCAGGATAACAGCAGAGAGTACCAGACCTTCCCTCTGTCCCTCGGTGTGTGTCTCTGGGGAGCCCTGGGGTGTAAACTGGAGAGGGAACCCACTCTAGTAACACCCTGAGAAGGAAGTAGCCCCTTAGGCCAGTCCTCTGTCCCAGTAACTCCTGGCAAAAATCCTGCGTTGAGGTGGCCTGAGGTCAAAACAGCACAGCAGGTCCCAAGACTCTGGTGCCCTAAGCAACCTAGGGCCCCCAGAGAGCTATGCCTTCAGAGCCTTCCAAAATTCCTGGAATGGGTTGCACAAGGATACCTCGGCCCTTGCAGAGCTAAGGGAAAGAACAGCTTGTTGGGAGGAGGCGAGAGGTCTGGCCAAGTTACGTTCATAGCAGTGCTGGCTGTCACAGATGTAGAAAGCAACCTAGAAAGTGACTTCTCTTCTGCAAGGGTGGCAGTGTCCCTCATACTGTCCCTCCATTTCTACACAGGCCCTTGCCTCAGAGAAAAAAAAATTGCCACCTGTCCTGTGGAGCACTGTCCCTCTGGTCCCAGACCCCCACCAGACTGGAACCTGGGGTCATGGATTAGGTGGCTTTGCTGCTCGTATGTAAGAGGCCCTTGACCTGGTCTTTTGGATCTGAAGACAGAGTCTGAGACAGAGCAATCCACATTGCAGCATAATTCAGCTACTCATACTGGCTCATTCAACAAGCACATCTACACAGCTACCTATGACACAGGCTGTGTGCAGACCCAGAGCTAATACTCCCATTCTGTCTCACTCCTGCCAGTGGGGTAAGGGGGGAAACAGCTCAGAGAAGTCAAAGTTTACCTGAGATCACACAGCCAAGCTGGACAGACCTTATATAGGAAAGGCTTGGGTAGCTAGCGTGGAGGAAGGGGACGCTGAGGAGGGGGCTGTGGGAGGAGGTATCAGAACAAAAGGAAGGAAGGTAAACTCTGGAATCGTCTGCCCAGCCTTCCTGGGCAGTGGCACCCTCTGGATGGGCAGGAAGAGCTTGTCATGTTTAGAGTGCTTACTCCTGAACCAGATCGAAGGTTGACCAGATGGCAGGCACGGTTGTTGCTGGCACTGTCTGGGCCTTAGAGGGGCTCCTTCAAGCCACCCAAAGGGCTTACTGTGAAACCATTGGGATTTTCCAGACCCATCTTCTAGGGCCAGTGAAGGGCTTCTCCACTAGTGCAGCCTGGCCACGCTCACTGTGGGGTTCACATGGTACCCAGGCCAGCACTGGCCTGAACAGGCTCCAGTCATCTTCTGCATGAATGAAGAATATGATGACTGGACAGAAGTTTGTTCAATGTTAATGCTTGGTGTGGGCATAGGACAGTTCTAAGTTTCACCTGCTAGCCCAGACCATCCTCAAACTCACAGCAATCCTCCTGCTTTGGCCTCCCGGGTGCTGGAGTTACAGGTATAATCCACCCCGCTGAGCTTCTATGGTTTATAAAGCTCGCAAAACATCTGTGCTGGTTTGTGTTTTGCTGCCCTGGTAAAAGTTAGACTGACTTGGGATGAAAAAAATCCCTCCAGAGGCAAGCCTAGAGGGCATTTTCTTGATTAATGATTGATGGGGGGGGGCAGTACATTCTCTGGGCACAAAACAGGCTGAAAGGGTGGTGAGTCCTCAGTAGGCCCTGCTTGCAGCCAGAGAAGGCAAAGGTCTCTTAAGTCACACAGAAAAGAGAGACACCTGTTGGTCTTTGGGGACATGCCAATCAAACCACAGAAGGGCCGGGGAGATGATGGTATAGTGAATAAAACAAACAAACAAACCCTTGCCATGTAAGCATGCAGACCTGAGCTGCATCCCTAGATGTCATAAAGCTGGACATGGTGGCATGTGTCTGTGACCCCAGTGCTCCTACAGAGAGATGGGAAGTAGAGACCAACATCTCCAGGGATTCTGGGCCAGCTAGCCTGCGGCACACAACAGAACTTGCCCTCAAATGAAGTGGAAGGTGAGGACTGACGGGCCTTACCTCTTTCATATGTGCACGGGTGTGCACACGAGTGCATGCAGGCACACACATATTCACACATCATATGCATATATTTAGTTAATGTTTGTGTTGCAGAGATAAACACCATGACCAAAAGCAACTTGGAGAGGAAAGAGTGTATTTCACTTACACATCACAGACTCGCTGAAGGAGGGCAGGGCAGGAATCATAGCTCTCAAGGAAAGACAGCAAGCCATGCCACGACTCTGAGATGAGAGAAAGGTCCTTCTAACCAAGCCTTATGGGAGGTGCCAGAGGAAGTCTGCCTGACACCACAGCCCCACGGCCATTAAGGTGTACCCGTCTGCAGCACTGGTGTGAAAGAAGCTGCCAGCAGCCAGTCTCGGTCTGGGTCTGCTCTGGACGACACTGTGGTGCACACCATGGGCCAAGGGGCCTCTTCCATACACACTGTCATCACCCGGGAATGGCACAATTATATTTTGGGGTGTGTTAAAAGTGTTCATTTGCTAATGTAAACATCTTAAGCCACATTGCAGCTTGTGTACATTGGGGCTGGCACCCCTCATGCCTTGATATAAAGACTGTGGGCTTCTGCACATCCTGCTTCCCACTTCCTACGATACATCTCTTTTCTGGGAGGGACAGGGAATAGCAGATAGGGTGGACTGTGCTGGAACTGGGTAAGGACGTTGACCTCAGCCTGCTCCACAGACTCCCCAGGAGGAATCAATCTCTGGAAGAGGTGGGAAGGCCTGTCGTACTTCCTTCTGAGGGATGTAAGCCCTCTTATTCTTTTCCTTGTGTGCCACCATCCCTCACAGACCCTTTCCAAGGTCACAAGCCCTAGGTTTGGGGGCGGGGCTATTAGCAGGTGACACTGAGACCAGGAAGGACTTCCCAGGATAAAATACCTAAATCAAGAGTTAGGGCCAGAAGAGGACGAGGACGAGGCTTACAGGGCGACAAGGCTGGTCCATGACATTCTAGGTTGACAGGCAGGAAGGAAGGAGACAAGGCACTGTCTGGGGGCAGTAAGCAGAGGGGACAGTGGAGGCCACGCAGCCACTGGTCCCCATCTGAGAAGCAGGCAAGGGAGTCTGCTGCTGCCACTGGCCCTTCACGACCCCTCGGGGACAGTCTTACACATGAACCTGCAACAGTGTGGGACAGACACAGGTCTGTTTGGCCTACCCAGGGCTTGCTCCCCATGTGGTGGGGTCAGTGAGGAGGAGAGGAAGCCCATGTCAGAGCGAGTGTGCCTGCGGCTACTCACCAACTGCTTGTCAGTTCTCACTGGGGGTTGCTATGAGGCTGGGGGCAGGGGCTATCAGATCACAGACCCTCTGCCAGCCTTTCCTTGTCTTCTAAAAACCGGGCCATACACCCTGTAGTTTCTATCCTGGAGGAAACCCTGTAGGCTGTGAGCAAGCCTAGCCCCACCCCCTTGCAATTGCACTGTAAGTTTATAGCCCATGCCCCTTGGCAGGTAGACTGTGCCACATGGAATCACATGGATGCAACTTCCCTCCATCCCTCAAAAGCCTTTAAGTATCAGAAAACTTTAGTTCTTTTGGTTTCCAAGAATAAACTGAAGGGCCCGTCTCTCCCTTCAGGACTCTCACTCTGTGCATGGCAGCATCTGTCAGCTTGCCTCATTCTTCCTCCCTACCTCTCATACCCTGCTGCCCCTTGTATGTTCTTCCCCCTCCCTCCCCTACATCCCACTCTCCTACCCTCTTCACAGGTGGGTCACACCCTCACACTGTAAATGAAGCTGGCTCTGTTATATCAGCTCCTATCCAGGAGGGTTTTATGTCAACATGACACAAGCTTGTCATGGTCTTAGGAGCCTCAATTGAGAAAATGACTCCATAAGATCATGCTGTAGGCTAGGCAAGCCTGTAGGAGCATGTCCTTAATTAGTGGTGGATGTGGGAGGGCCCAGCCCACGGTGGGTGGTGCCTTTCCTGGGCAGACAGTCCTGGGTTCTGTAAGAAAGCAGGCTGAGCAAGTGACAGAGAGCAGCCAGGAAGCAGCACCTCCCATGGCCACTGCATCAGCTCCTGCTGCCAGGTTTCCTGCCTTGTGTGAGCTCCTGTCCTGGCTTCCTTCAATGTGGAAGTGTAAGGCAAATAAAGTCTTTCCTCCCCAACTTGCTTCTGGGTCATGATGTTTCATCACAGCAATAGAAACCCTAAGATAGCTCCTTCTGGAACTTTCCACTTGAAACTGTTTGTTGTTATTCTTGTTGTAATAGAGATGTGGGGCAACAAAGGGAGGTGACAGCTCCCCACACCTAGAGACCTTGCACATTCTCTGTGGCATGGAGGTCAACTGTCCCTCTGAGGAAGGGACACTGTCTCATGAAAGCCAGGGTGAAGGGCATGGAAAAAAGGTAAGGCGGGTCCCACAAGCCTGGACTCCCACCTCAGGGAGAGCCAGAGCCTGCTCCCTTGGCATGAGGAGGGACACAGGGCCTATTTGCAGGCAGGATTTAAGGTAAACATGTTTACAGATGAATTAGAGGAGAAAATTAACCCTATGCCTGTTACCAAGCACAAGAAGATGAGGACATGAGAACAAGTTTCCTAATGTCGGGACCCCAGGTGTGCATTTACTCCTCTGTGCTCCATGCACTCTCAGACCAGAGGCACAATGAGAACGTGTACGTGCGTGTGTGTGTGTGTGTGTGTGTGTGTGTGTGTGTATGCGTGTGTGCGTGCATGCGCGTGCGAATAAGGGGTTGCTCCAGAAACTGGGGCTGAGGACCCTGTCTGTAGGAAGGATCCACACATCTACTAGTTTCTTCCATCCTCCCAGGAACTGCTGAGCAAGAATTTTCAGGGAAGTTTCAAGATGGGAGATCCTGGAACGGCAGTCCTAGCCCACTTCTGCCTCTTCATCTTAGTTTGGAAGATAGGCTTCTGGAGGCAGATGTGTTTAGTCCCATCCCTGGGGTGTCAGAGAAGGGGATCTGGAGAGTGTCACCTCAAATGAGAGCCACTGAGGTGGGGGATACCTGACATAATGGGAGCAGAGCCCCTGGAGGCTTTGCCTTCTCCTGACCTTCAATGACCTTCAAAAGGAGCAGTCTAAGCCCGGCCACCAGAGTCCCCATCACTGCTCAGCCTCTCTGTGGACTGAATGGGAGGTGGGATGCGGGAGGTGGGATGCGGGAGGTGGGATGTGGGAAGCAGACTAGGAGCCTGGGCTTGTTTGCACTCTCCTAAGTTTCAAAACACATTTTTTAAATTAGGTGGTAAGAATACAGGGTAATTTTTGTGGCACCAACATACTTTCTTTCAAGATATGATTTATATGTTTGGCCCACATCTTAAATGCACTGGTGATTGAGATAAATGGCCATGCTGGAGGCTGCAAAGTGGTTTCCATTATGTAGCTCTGATTTTGGGTTCCTTAGAAAACCTTAAAGGGGCAGGCTCATTCACTGCCTGTGCTCTACCTCATAGGGCTTTTAGGGTCACCATCGGAGAGGGTAGGAGAAGGGAGGGAGGCAGAAACCCTCAGAGTCCTAGGAGCGGGTGGCTATGTACAGGTCACCTTCAGGATAAGGGACCAATTCCAGAGGGAAGGCTTGTGCTAGCAGGAGTCCCAAGGGCTCTGCCTCTGGGGCTGACCATCACCACCAAGGCACAGTGCAGACAGTCTCCTAAGCCCTCTCTAAAGCTACTGCGAGCAGACAGCGACCAAAACACAGAGGGGTGTAGTCTGCTGAGCCCAGCCCTGAATTCCTTCTGAGTACCAGAGAAACTAAGACAGACAAGGCGGGGAGACAAGGGGTGGCTAACCTTCATCAAAGGTGAGAAAAGATTCAATGGGGCACAGTTTTCAACAGAGAGTGCCAGAGGACAAGATGTGGCAGAAAAAGCAGCTGCCATACACTGCACACATGAGAACTAGCGAGCTGGAGAGATGGCTCAGAGGCTAAGAGCACTGGCTGCTCTTCCAGACAAGACATAGTCAGGTGAGGCCATCACATGCACAGCACACAACGAGTCAGCACCCGCATGCACTAAAGACAGGGCACTGGGCTGTTTTCAGTTTGAGGCTTTTCTTTTTGTTGCTGTAACCAAAGATCCCAAGATGAGTCATTTATAAAGAAGAGAGGTTTCTTTAGCTCCCAGATTTGGAGACTGGGAAGTCAGAACAGTGAGGCTGTCACACTGCATCAGAGCATGGTGAGGCAGAACAAGGGCTCTAGCTCTTCTTAGGAAGCTCCGCAGGCTGTCCTGGAGCATCTGTACTGAAAACAAGTCTTTATAACTTGGGGAAACAATAGCTGTTGCTAGCACTGCTGCTTTCTGTGAGCCCTGGGAGGGGAAGGTGCGCAGCCTCACAAGGCAGCTCCAGGGCTCTGGCCCTACACCAGCAGGGTGGTCCTGGCTGCCCCGTGCTAGTTCACAGCAGCTGCCTGTGGATACTGAGGCCAATGGGCCAGCTGTCTAAGGATGCACCCTATCCAAGGGTGACCACAGGAGCATTTACTCTGAAAGCAGACGGCAAAGACCTCCCTGAACACAAACATCCTCCACCAGGTGTGCACCAAACTCTACCCTTTGCTTGGGAAATGGAAAGTTTTCATTTCTTCCTCTCTGTCTAGTCAAAGAGCCTGGGAAGAAGTAGCCCTATCCCAGCTCCAGGCTCGCTCCCAGGATAACAAAGAGGGGTCAGAACACTGCTTCCAGGTCGGGCTAGGAAGACTCAGAGCTCCTGCTCATACTCCTTGAGCCTGGACTGGCAGAGGCTGGAGAGACAAGGACCTGTGGGATGCTGTGCTCAGCAAGTCTTGAAAGACAGTGGGTTTTGTCCAACTTGCTCTAAGGAGCTATCTGTAACTCCTAGACCTCAACTCTCTGGCATCCTGCTCCTCTTGGCTTCAGAGGCCAAGGCTAGCCTCACAGTTGTGGCCACCCAGAGCCCATAGGCGCCCTGTCCGTGTGGGGCAGGAGCCTTAGACTGTGATGGATGTCTGATGTCTGATGACCTAAAGTGGGCACAGGACTCTCCTTCCTCCACATGGACTCTCCTTCCTCCACATGCAGTCATCCTTTCCCTGCTGGGGAAGAATGGAGATGCTTTGGTCCCCCACTCCTGTGCATGTATGTTAGGGTGTGGTGTGGTGTGTCTTTAACTATTAGAGTAAGAGATGAAGCTAGCAGCATCCCCAGAACTAGAAGGAGTCTCTCTCTCTCTCTCTCTCTCTCTCTCTCTCTCTAGAAGGAGTCTCTCTCTCTCTCTCTCTCTCTCTCTCTCTCTCTCATATCACAGCTTAAGGACAACAGTGATCTTCTGAAGGGACTTGAGGGCATCTGTTTTTGCCCTGGCTGTCTGATGCCCCTGCCTAAATATAGAGACATCTCAGAATGGGCATCTATGGCTGTCCCAGGACCTCAGAGCCAAGTGATGGTGGTGGGACACAGTGCTAAGGCCCACTGCAGAAGAGTGGGGTCCTCAGGGAAGCCTTGTGCTTCCCCATTGGCTCCTGCCTAAGAAGTCCAGATGGGAGTCGCTGTACCAGTCTCTCTCCCAAGCCTGATGGTAAGCTACTTGGAGACCTGTGTGATCCCCGCTCTTGTTTTGTGAGTGACTGAGAGGCAAAGATGCTGGGCTCACGCTTTCCCTTGGGAAGTCTCCAGTCCAAGCAGGGAATCACTCATATGAACCCAGCAGGGATCTTTAGATAGGAGCAGGGAGAAGCCTGAGCTGGAGGGAGCAGAAGGCAGTGCTCAGAGAAGGCTCTTAGGGGATGGCTGGCCTAGGTCCGGAGGATGCAGAGTTCCAGCAGAAATGTCTGCATGGCCTCCAGGACATGTCTGAGCAAGGACATCTAAGAAAGCTGATCTTTCAGGAAGGCTTCCTGGAGGGGGGGGGTCTGCAAGGAGACAGAAGCACTGAGGGGCTGAAGGCTGGCCAGGCAGACTGCTGCAGGAAGAGCCAGCAGGGCAGCTTGGGATGAGCCAGGAGAGAGGAGCAGAACAGGTCTCCCTAGGCACTGGGACTTTGAAGGCCTGTATGAGAAGACAGGGGCTATGGCCATCAGGCCACCAAGCTTTGGGAGAGCACAGTTCCCCATGTGTGCTGCAAGACACCAGATTTTGAGAGATAGAAGACTGTGGACAGGGCTGCCGTGTCACAGCTCTGTGTCATGCTCTGCAGTCATGGAGTATGCGGTGTCCCTTCAGTACAGCACATAGGAAGCCACTGTGTGTGGTCCCTGCCCAGTGGCACGTACCAGCAAGGCATCAAGGGCTGCCATTCAGGAAGGGCTGATGCCGTCCAAGCTGTTGTGGTTTTTGGGGGGCGCTGTCTTTACACCATGGCACACAGGGCCTGTGGTGAGCAGCAGATGCAAGGACAGACAGACACAGGGCTACAGCTCCAAGGGCAACAGTGTTCTGATGTAACTTGGGGGTGTCTTTCTTTACCTTGGCTTCTCGGGCCCATGCCTAAATATAGTGATGTCTCAGGACAGGCGCCCATGGCCGTCCGTCCAGCCTCACACTGTGCAGCTGACAGTGGCGGGCACAGCGCTAACACTGTGGCTTTTCACCAGAGTTGTTTCACTCACCTATCTTGATCTAGTTCAGACTGGTGTATCCTTGACAGCAGGGGCCAAGGCGAGGCCTGGACAGAGGGGCGCAACTGTTTAACAGCTTTGCCTTGGGAGACAAGGGTGGCCAGGTTCTGCTGGGCAGTACTTTTCCAGCCACTTGGACTTGCTCAGGCTGGGCGTCTTCTGAGGGGCCTTGGCCATGCCAGACCGCATGGCAGTGTCTCCATGGTACACGAGGCCGGCCAGGTTCTACTGGGCAGTACTTTTCCAGCCTCGAGGTTCGTGGATCCCAACTTGCCCTTCATGGCGGCTCATCCCCAGTGGTGGGAAACACGCCTCAAGAGGAGTTCCAAGATTTGAAACTGGCTATAACATGAAAGCCTTTCTGTTTTAAGAGCAAAAATGAAAGGGCAGTTGTTTCCCTTAATAAACACCCTTTTAACCCATTTTACAAACAAACCAGCTTTCTGCTTCTAGTTTCTTTCCTGTTCCTCTTTTCCTTAGTTAATTTGATAAGCAACAGGCGCCAAGCTGCGGCAATGCTTTAGTTGTGGAACTAAGAAAGAAAAACTGTGGCTTTGAGAAATGGCCTGTGTGTGACAGGGCTCCACTGTCCTCTCCCATCCCCCACCTTCCTAGACAGCACACTTAAGCCTAATGACAGCCTTTCCTGCTTTAGAACAGAGACTGCAGGGGGACAGAGAGGTGGCTTAGCAGTTAAAGTACATTCTGCTCTTCTACGGAAGCCATGTTTGGTTCCCAGCGTGCATGTCAGGTGGCTCCCAGCTCCTGTAACCTGTGACTCCAGGGCATCTTATCTGTAACTTGTGACTCCAGGGCATTTTATCTGGTGCCTCTGATTCCTGCGGGCACTTGTACACATGTGCAATGCCCAAACATACACACGATTAAAAAACTATCTTCAAGAAATGAAAATAGAGACTTCTGCTTTAGTAAGTTCACAGAACTGAGGCTTTTGCCCTGAAAACAGGATAAAACCCCATACAGCATCCAATTCCAACAAGGGGGACCAGAGACCAAGCTCTTGGATGAGCCACTGATGAAACCCCACTGGAAACTCACTTCCCTCCCTCCAAGCTACTGCAAGCTGGACTGGAAAACGCACTGATGCATAGGTTTCTGCACAGCCACTCAAGACAGCCTCTCATGTTTTCATTGGCTCAGGGTATCAATGAAAACAAGTGGGGTGAACTGTTCTGACACCCACACCAGCCTCCTGAGTCCTGGGGTAGCTTGCAGAGCAAAGCCAGGTACTGCCCCCATTTGCTCTGTCTTGGCCCTTGCCTCCAATCCCCCCCCCCCCTTCACACCACTGGGGTTTCTTCTCTTCCTCGATGTCTGTGAAACCTGTCATGTTAGCATGGAACACTCATAGAGTAGGTTGGGTCACCAAAAGCCCTGGGGTTGGGGTATGGCATAAAGATCACCGACAGCCTCTGGTCTGACCCCAAGAAGAAGGTTTCCATGCACACACTGTCAAAATCCCCTTGGTGTTCTTAGCCATTCGCTGACTATGCTCCTGTTGTACCTCTGGCCCCCTCCACCCTACCTGTCTACGTTGTCATCCTCTCTCTGGGCCCCAGTGGCATGCACACCAGTCCTCTCTGTGCAGAGACATATCTGGCTCTGGCTCTAGTTCAGAGTCTGAACTGTGCTTAGCGATGACACACTCACTGTGACTGTCAGCGGCACAGAAGTGCACACGCCATGCTGAGTGAGTGGGTGTAGGAGGAAGCATTCTCTGCACAAACCCACCGAGCCTTCTTCCCACCCATCTAAACTCCGAGCATCCACTGGGGCCTCAGCAGCGTGGCACCCTTCCTGGCACAGTGAGGGGCTGGCGGACTAGCTGGTGTAAATGTAAACTCTATAGCTTCTGGGCTAAGCTGGGCGCATTCTCAGGGGTGATTCTGGTGAAGGTTCCTGAAAGTGAGACCAGTATAGTACTGAGAACAGTGCTGGTATGCTGGAGCTCTCGGTGAACATCAGTTGCTGTGACTTTCAGGCTATGTCATTAGGACAGACATTAGCAAACAAGAATAGGCAGATCATGAACAGTGTGGCTGGCTGCACTTTGACCTTGCAGCTGAGCCTCGTAACAAATAGGCACACAGGAGGAAGGGGGCTTGAGTTAGGGGGCTCCATCAATCTGGTGAACAGCTAGGCCATCCTACAGCATTCATCAAAAGGCTCAAAGAACAGGCAGGAAGGGACAGAGTGGTCTCTCCCATTCCAAGGTACTCTGCTGATGGACAGGATGTCTCCCATGGCCACGTTCCTCACCCCTTTCCTCTGGAACCTGGCCTGGGCTGAGCACTCTGGGTCTAGTCCACCTTCCATCTCTCAGAGTTACAGACCTGGGGCAGGACAACCAGCCTGGGAGCTCAGCTGGCTCTGTACCCATGAGCTGAGCCCAGGTGGCTGGAGAGCTTCCCTGGGTGCCAGCCAAGGTCCTGCAGTGCCCACCGCTCACAGGGCTGGAGGACACACTCACCAGGACTAGGCATTGCTTTCCTTTTTTCAATGCTTGAGAGAAATTTGGGGCTTGTCTGCTAGACAGGGCTCCCACAGAGCCACACCCCACTCTATCACGGCAGTGGTCATCTCCTGCCTACCCCCTGCCCACCTAGACAGGGTTTCTCTGTGTAGCCTTGGCTGTCCTGGAACTCACTCTGTAGACCAGGCTGGCCTCAAACTCAGAAATCCGCCTGCCTCTGCCTCCTGAGTGTTGGAAGTAAAGGTGTGCACCATTGGTCATTTTAAGGAAAAATAATTCTGGTGAAGGGGCTGATGGAGGCAGTGAGATGCCCAGAGGTGGGGACACATTTTAGCATATGGCACTGTGGGGTAAATTAGAAGGATTTAGGGGTTTTCTTGCATGTCTTTGTTCTGCTAATGCAGACCACTCCTTCCCGTTAAGCACTGAGGTTTCTCAGAAGCCCTGGGAAAGGGATTGGGGACTGCTCTAGCATAGATGCCTCTCAGGGTCCTTAGGGCTCCCTCCATGTGAAGGCCACACTTCCTGGAATTTCCCACAGGCTGCCCCCCTCCCCCACCCCCAGCAGCAGGACAACAGACACGCGCAGCTCAGCTGGGGCTCTTGTGGCCTGGAACAGACAGGAGTGTGCAGCTGCCTGCAGGGCCTTGCCCCTGCTTCTAGTGCCTCTAACAAATGCATTGATTGTTTAAAGCAGACAGTTTGTGGAATCACAATCTGCTGAGATGGGCGGAGCGTTAGAACACATCTGCACCCATTCCTTCTGTATGATCACCCAGGTCTCCCCCAGCCAGAGGCCTGTGCACAGAGACCCAAGGCACAGGCACACTTGTTCTAGCACACACACACTCTGAGCACCTGTCTGGACCACACACGGACAGGATAGGAAGCAAGAGGACCAATGGGAAGGCAGTTAGAGGTGGATGGTTGAGCAGGCAGCTAATGGTCTCTGCCTTCCTGGTGTGCAAACGTTGGTCCTTACCTCTTCTGCTCTGTCCCCTCAGACACCAAAATAATATGTATGATCTGTGCCATTCATCAGAAAAGGTCCCAAACAAGAAAGAAAACAAAGGCAGTGGAGGACAGAAGCCAGCTGGTAGTGGGGACAGATCGCAACCGGCTTTATGCAGATGATAGTGGGGGCAGACCCCTCCCAGTTGGCAGCAACCAAATCACATACCTGAGAGATTTGGGGACTCTCCCTTGCCTACACCCGACTATCTGGCCAGTAAGGATGGCGGGGTATGTTTTATGTCTGTAATTCCTGGCTGAACAAGATTGGAAAGGATTCTGTCTTCTGGAAGCACCTCAGGCTGGGGTGCTGGCTCTGTGACACAGCCCTTGTCCAGCAAGTGAGTGGCCCAGGGCTGGCACTCTGCTGCCTGCGTGCACTGGGCAGAGGGCAGTGCTCAGCTGCTTCTCTCTGCTGCTGTCCCTAAGTTTAATATACTGACTTGTTTTTCCTAACTAATAGCTTTAATTACTTCTAATGATCAAAGAGTGTTTGCTTGCTTGCTTGCTTTTTTTTTTGTCTTAGATATTGGGTATTAAGCACAGGACTTTGTATCTGCTAGACTATATGCTCTACTATGGTGCTGAATACCTAGCCTAAATATACAGCTTAAATTTTTTCTTTCTCTCTCTTTCTTTCTTTCTTTCTTTCTTTCTTTCTTTCTTTCTTTCTTTCTTTCTTTCTTTCTTTCTTNCTTCCTTCCTTCCTTCCTCCCTCCCTCCCTTCCTCCCTTCCCCTCTTCTCTCTCTCTCTCTCTCTCTCTCTCTCTCTCTCTCTCTCTCTGCTTTTGTTTTTCAAGACAGAGTTTTTCATTGTAGCCCTGGTTGTCCTAAAACTCACTCTGTAGACCAGGCTGGCCTGGAACTCAAAGATCTGCCTGCTTCTGCCTCCCAAGTGCTGGGATAGAAGGTGTGCACACCAATGCCATCACTGCTGGCTTTGAATTCTTAAACAAAACAGGAACAGTGCTCCCCTAGGTGGGCTTCTGAAGTTCCCCAGAATGTGATGTAGTACTGAGCTCCTACTCCCCCCTCCCTTCACTAGGTGACCTCTCAACAAGAGCTCATGCTGCCTCCTGATCAATCGAGAACGCACTTCCCTGTTCTATGCTACACACACCTCAGATGCAGCTCCTCTCTAGCTGAACCACCTCCCAGGCCATTTTTGCATTCCTTTTGTGGGAGGCTCCCCACACCTCTCTTCCCCATGGGCAGGCTGGCTGGATGCAGATAGTGAACTCAATATTTTATGTATAAATTCTCTTCTTTTGGTCCCTTGAATTGTGTCTTTCTCTTTTGGTCTAACTGTAGCCCAGGCAGCCCTGAAATTCACTATGAAGACCAATATGGCTTAGAACTCACAGAGATCCACCTACCTCTGCCTCTTGAGTGTTGGGATTAAAGTCCCATGCCACTGTGCCTGGCCTGGTGGTTTATTTCTTATGTAGTTAATTTTTTAGATGCTTTTAACTTTTTTGCTCTATCAGTAAAACATATGCAGGTCTTGCATATGCATTATAACATTTTTACTGTACTGCTTAGCATATGCAAGACCTGAATATACTAAGCAAGAGTTCTGCCACTGAGCTGTGCATCTAACCCTTATAAACAAGCTTCTTCAGCTCAGCCAGACCTCCAGCGGAGACCTCAGTTAGTGATGACATTCTCAGTTCAGTCAGGACAAAGCAAGAGATCAACTGCGGCTGAGATCAGCATCAACCAGACAATGCAATAAGACAAGAAAACACGCTGCACAGAGGGCTGCAGTCAGTTCAGTGGGAAGGAGCACTGACTGCTCTCCCAGTGGACCAGGGTTCAGTTCCCAGCACCCACATGATGGCTCACAACATTGTCTTCTGGCCTTGAGAGCACTGCATGTGAGTGGTGCAAAACACCCATACATTTAAAATAAAATTAAATTAAAATTAAAAACTAAAGCTTTAAAATTGTTATCTATAAGCCAGGCAGGGGTGGTGCATGCCTTTAATCCCAGCACTTGGGAAGCAGGCGGATTTCTGAGTTCAAGTCCAGCCTGGTCTATAGAGTAAGTTCCAGGACAGCCAGGGCTACACAGAGAAACCCTGTCTCAAACAACAACAACAACAACAACAACAACAACAAAGTTATCTACAGAAGGAATGGTTAATTAGGGAAACCTTAGAAATTTTTCAATTGACTAAAACAAGAAAGGTTAATAAGATTGCCGGGTACGTGGCATATAAAAATCAAGATTTCCTGTATACCAGTAATAACTTGGAAAAAATCAAAAGAGTCAAGCCTAGATGACGGGTATGAATTAAGCTTACAGGCTGTCATAGGTTTATCCATGAACTTGGCAGACAGAGGGTCAAGGTAATGACATTTTAATAAGCACAATAACATTTCAATAAACACATTGTGCAGTTCACTAAGCTAAATCAATGGTCACCAGAGAATTCTTCAAGAGAATTTGGACAGAGCTAGCATCCTTATTTTATGCAGGATAGCTACAAGAATTTTTGATATTTTCTGATGTTTTTTCCTCAACCACTAATGATTTTAAAGAGGTAATAAAACTGGCTGCTTAGCTTAGATAGATGCTGTATCAGGGCTAGAGTGTTTGGCAGTTAGGGGCATGCATTGCTCTTGCAGAGAACTGGAGCTTGGCTTCCAACACCCACAATGGCTTATAACTCCAGCTCCAAGGGACCTGGCGCCCTCTTTTGGACACCATGAACACTGCACTCACATATGCATATTTCTACACATAGACACGCATATAAAGAAAAATATGACTTTTAAAAGTTGTTACACAAATCAACAAACAAGTGTGTCTAACACAGGACAAAGGAGAAGGGAAAACCCCAATGAATGATGTGCCATGAATCTCTCCTGAGTGAAATTAGTCACTCAAGCTAAAGCAAAAGGGTACTTTTGTTTTGGTTCCCCAGGAAATAACTAAGGTGTGATATGACTCAGCCAGCAGAAGGTGGGACATAGGAGTCTTGTTCCTGCTGCACTGGATCAAACATCTGCTCACAGAGAAAGACTATGAGATGACAGGACCATGGTGGGCCTGCTAGACCTGGACTGCCTGGGATTTATTAAGTACATTGAAAACAGACAGTCCTCGCTAGGAGTCTTCTGCTTTTCTGAGAAATGTGTACTTCTGTACTTCTGTAAGGCACCACACTCCAAGGGAAATGTCATTACTAGTTTCCCAGGACCTCATTGCTGGTGGCCAGAAGACAATGCCTCCCTCCACCTGCTGTGTTTTGGATGCTTTTCTGCTAAGGCAAGGCTCAGTTGGCCAGGGCTAGGTGGAGCCCACCAGGCAGCCAGGCAGCCAGGCAGCCAGCAGCAGCTGAGCACAGAACAGGGCTAAGGCTTGGGGAGGAAAGGGTGTCCCTTGAGAGAGACAGCCACGAGAGGGAAACAGAATGTTTGGAGATGCTTTTGAACAGTTTTGAAAATGGCCCTGTCTGTTTTGGCCTAGGGCTACATACTTAAAATGATAAAGCTGTACTTTCTGCTCAGCTTGAAACCGCAGCCAGTGTGAGCATGCAGGCTGCATGCTTCTGGAGAAGAAAGGGCTGGGGCACCCAAGAGACTGCTGCTAGTCAATGTGGAAACTAAAGACCGGTCACCAGGCCCTCTCCAGTCTTGTGCCTTGTGCTGGGTCTGTTTCATTTCTTTCTTTCCTCCACAGGCTTCCCATGTGAGCTGGGTTTCACGACTGCTGTTTGGCTATAAGCAGGGATGGATGAAGGTATAATTATTCTAATAGCATGAGGGGCAATTTTGCTTCCGGAGCAACACTTTAAAACCTTTGTAGCCTGCTACGTGCCAGCATCACCAGAGTGTTTCCTTCAGAGTGTGATCAGGAGCAGCCTTATAAATCAGATATGGAGAAGCCAGCTTCCAAGGGGCAAGTCCACATTCAGGGATCCCTGAGAAATGGTAGCCTGGACCTGCCGAGACTCAAGTGAAGAAGGTCACAGTGTCTGTCCCCCGGTTCTGGTCTAGGCTTAGGGATAGGCTAGCTGGACAAAGCTTGTGCCTGCCATGCTGTGGTGCATCGAGGAGCTGAGAGGACTCGGGGAGGGCTGGGGATTTTATGAGGATTATTTTACCAGAACTGAACACCCTCCCCTCTCCTCCTTCAAGGACAGGGGAAGACAAACAGAGAGGGACTGATTTGAATGGATGGCCCCATCATTTACAAATCATGGCTTCTGAGTGACCCCCCCCCCCCAATAATCCAGGGGTGGAGAGAGACGAGAAATGACTGGAGTTGGATCTGTTACAAGTTTTGAGACCCACATTAAGATGATCTCATCATTCGTGGGAAGCACTTGATAAAACTTCCTGCAGTATCTTCCTAGCCCTGCTAGAGCCCTCTGAGGGATCCCTGTGTCCATTTCACAGAGGAAGACATGTCTGAGAACAGGGAAGCACAGGCTTGAGGCCTCGGCTGGCTGGCTAGCAGAGAGCAGGCTAGATAGAATTCTACACCAGAGAGCAAACTGTGCAAGGGTGGGGAGTGTGGGGGTGGGGATCATCTGCAAAGGGCTTTCCTGCTGTGAGAGGCCAATACTTTTTATTGTGTGTGCAGCACAGGCTCCTGCGGCCCAGGTCTAGATTGGGGTTTGCCCTGTGTGACTAGGAGTGTTTCATTATTCAGTCATATTTTTAAACTTGGCTGTGCTACTCGGATATAAATGAACATTAGAAGCCGAGCCTAAATTCTGTGAATAATTAGGTCTGCAGCCATGCAGTGGGGCTGGACTCCTGCTCCAAGCCTGTCCCAGCTCAGTGCAGTTCCTCCTGGGACGAGGTCTCAGTGACCTTTCCCAACCCTGTGAGGAGATCTGCTATTCAGTACAACTGTGCACCTCAGTCAGCTCATCCTGGGGCCCAGGATTCGTAAGTGTCCCCAGGAATCCCTCCAGCATCTCTGTCACCTTGCAGTAACTAGTTAGGAGAAAGGCAAGAACACAGCCGATGGTCACTAGTGCCTTCCCCATCCCAGTCCTCTACTGACTCTAGCAAGGACATGCAAGGTCTCTTTTGCAGTGGCTTTTGCCCTGCAGCAGAAGGGTCTCAGACAGAAGAAAGCAGGTGGACAGGTTGGGGAGATGTCAAAACCTCTTCCTAGTAGAGTAGCCCTGTGGGGTGCTTTAGTCTTGGGGTTTTGGCAAGCGGAACTCTGGCTCTACCGGCCCTTAGCTGATGGACTTGGGACCAGTTATTTATGCTCTCTATTCCTCAGGGTCCCTCTCCCTAGCCGTCACAGAGTAGGAATGAGGTGTGGTGACACACAGTTCTGTGGGATCAGCACATTCATCTCTGCTGCTTCTGTGCTGTGCTCACAGCAGCAATGCAGGGCAGCTAAGTGGACAGTGGAGAAGATGGAGTGTCAACTTTACCAGACCTGCTTAAGTGCATGGTTCATCCCATGCTAAGCTTTCTGGGATAGCAGTTAATTTTGGTCCTCCTGCAGGCCCCACAGCTGACCAGGCGAGCACACAGGTGCAGAGCCCTGTGCCAGGAGTCCTGGGGGCCCACCCCTCGATTCTTCCCACATTGCCTTCCTACAGTGTTAGCACTTTCTTTACCACAGGTCTATAACTTCTGCATTGATGAGTCGCCCTCTGGGACATTTTGCCACCCTTTCCCATTCTGTCCCAGCCACACCCTGTTTCCTCTGGTTTCTGGCACCATCTAGCTTGTCCAGTCCGTGGACTAAGCATTCTTCCCCTGGAGGAAGGTGCAGGCAGCCATGGCAGCCAGTGGCTGCTTCACACTCTGACCGATCTCACATGGGTCACATCCGACAGCAGACCCTGTGGTCTGTAAGGACCGTCTTCCAGCAAGCATGTCAGTCCAACATGTTGACCATTATCCCCATGTTACAGAGGGGAAGCTGGTAACCCGCAGCCTCCAAAGGCCATTCTGGGGTTTCCTCCCCAGGCCCGTGTGTGGCCTGCAACACCAGCTACCCCTGCTATGCCAAAGTGGCACCCTCTCGTGCTGGAATGTGCCAATTTGTTCCAGAACACAGACCCAAGGAGAGAGCTTACAACTGCCCATGTCTGTTACAGAGATACATGCCTGGAGCGTGCAGGCGGAAAAGAACGAAGGTTCTGCCAAGCGCCAACTAAAAGTTAACACTAAATGCTGATGTTTTCAATAGAGGAAAAAAATCACTTTCTGAATTCATGGTGGGTCCTTGACAAGACAAGCCCAGGTCTACAATGACTTCCCTAGGTAGGTTTTCCAGGAAACGGCTGAGAGAGGGGGAGGGAGGTTTGGTGCAGAATGTGGCCAGAACAAGTCTTCCTCCCCCTCTGGCACCACCATGCCTTTCTGAACAGCAAAGCCACACTGCCATGCTCTCACCCAAAGGCTCTGTATGGCTGTGTTCTCTTCACTGTTTACTGGATGGGTGAACAAAGGAAGAGGGGACACTTCCATATCCTGCCTCTTTACTACAGCAGCTACAGAGGGCAGGGGGCAGGGGACCACCTGGTGGACCTCTGCAGAGTTGCATGCTGAGTGGAGGGTCAGGGGGTGGCACTGACTCACTGACTGCTCTGGCCTCCAATATTCACTTGGACAAGTTTGTCATGTGACTCTAGGGAAGTTTACTAAGTTTCTTTAAGCCCCAGCCTCCCAGTGGCAATATCTCATGGAAGTTACAGGACTGCAAGGGCAGAGGTCTCAGGTGCCTTGCTGGCTTCTGTGGCTTACTGGGGGGCCTGGCCAGCAGGGCTAGTGCCACTCCATGACAGTGCCATAAGATGTCATCTGCACGTGGGGAAGGGAAGAAGAAAGTGACAGTGGGGAAGGGAGCATCTGGATGCCAATGACAAGCACCACTGACAGGATGGGGAGCCAGTATGTCAGGCAGCTGGGACCTGTCCTGTCCCTCAGCTGCCATGGCTCAAGACCATTCTAAGAATAGCATCAGAGGCAAACTGGAGTCAGGCTCAATCTCCAGAAATTTTCCACCCAGGAAGGACACACGTGTTTAATCCATCACCTTTGTCCAGCTCCTTCCTCGGCACTAAAATGGGGATATTAGTCCTGTGTTCCTTACACTACACACTTACTGGGAGATAGGTAGATTTTCTCAGTATGGTGTGAATGGGAATGGGCCCTACAGGCTCACATATTTGAATGCTTAGTCCATAGCTGGTGGAACTGTTTGGGAAGGATTGGGAGGCTTGGCTTTGTTGGAGGAGGTGTGTCACTGGGGATGGGTTTGGAGGTCTCAAAAGCCCAGATACTCCCAGTTATCTCTCCCTCTGCCTTGTGTTTGTGGATCAAGAAGTGAACTCTCAGCTATTATTCCAGCACCATGTCTGCCTGCCTGCTGCCATGTTCCCTGCCACGATGGACATGGACTCTAATGTCTGAAACTATGAGCCCCAATAAACTCTTTTTACTGTAAGTTGCCTTGGTCATGATGTCTTTTTACAGCAAGAGAAAAGGAAGGAAGGCAGTAGTAAGTAGGGAACTCCATGGCCCTAGGTTTTAAAAAATAAAGACGGAGCTTCTGAGACCCCAGAAAATTTCACACCACCACCACCACCACCACCACCACCACCACCACCACCACCACCGACAACAACTCCAACTCCACCACCGCCAAGCACACTAGTCAGAGCCTGCACTCTGGCTGCTGGCAAGGTAGAGTTTCAGAATCTGACTTGGTACAGAAGCTCATGAGCACTGCACGGTGCTGGTGTTTATCCATGTGCAGGGTTCTCTGGGATTCCAGCTGGGGAAGCTTGAGCAGCTGAGTGCTCAGAGCATCAGGAAGCCTGGGAATGAGCAAGTCTTCCTTCATTTGTCATGTGGGGAACTTGGATTCTGTCTGAGAATCGGTCATTGGGGAAGAGGAACCTCAGTAGAGAAGCTCTCTTCACCAGGCTGACTGTAGGCAAGCCTGTGGGGTGTTTTCTTGATGCATGATTGATGAGGGTAGGCCTAGTCCTGGGTGCTATAAGAAAGCAGGCTGAGCAAGCCATGGGGACCAAGTCAGAAAGCAGCACTCCTCCAAAGGCCCTGCTTCAGTCCTGCATCCAGTTCCTGCCCTACTTCCCTCAGTGACAGACTGTGACCTGGAAGCATAAGCCAAATAAAGCCTTTATTCCCCCATTTGCTTTAGGTCATGGTGTTTTACCCTAGCAATGGAAACACTAAGAGTTAAGAGAAATCAAGGCTTCTGAGGTCCACCTTTAGCACCTCCCAATCCTTCCCAAACAGTTCCACCAGCTATGGACTAAGCATTCAAATATGTGAGCCTGTAGGGCCCATTCCCATTCACCCATGTCAACACTGATAGTCAATGCTGCAGTCTGGACTAGCTGTTCAGTATGCCACCACACTGGCTCTGAGGGCTCTGTCAGGGTTTTCTCTATGCTTTAACATGACTGCCAGTGTGGGAAGCCTGTGGGCTGTTTACTCTAGAATATAACAATGCCCAGAGGTTCCTCCACAGCTCTGGCTCTACTTAGTTTGATGGAACAAGGCAAGGCATAGCAACTGAAGGGGATTTGCACAGCACTGCTCCTGTCTGTTTTTAGCAGCCTTGACCTTAGCACTGAACAGCCTCATGGCACAGCTCTGAGGCATCTCAGAGCATCTGTTTTTTCATCTCCACTTGTAAAGATACTCCCATCTTCGCCTGGGCCAGAACCCTCAGAGTTACAGACCCTGTCCTCTCCCTGACCAGCACTCAGCCGTCTCCATTTCTCATCTGTACAGTCTCACTGTCACCTTCACCCAGCTGTCACCTCCAGTCCCACTCCCATACTGCCACCTCTGTCTCCTCCATGAGAAGCCTGGCTTGCCTTGCTTCTGAAGCAGGAACCCAGCCCTATATCCTGGTTGAGAGGCCCATCCTCTCGTGGATCCCCACAAAGGCTGTATACTTACGGGCTGGCCAAAGCTTACAGGCTTTGTTGTGTCTCAGCCTGGTGACTGTGTCTTGGCCTCACGCCTGTCCCTTTCAACACTGCTTCCGGTTACGGCCAGGTTTCCCTCTCTCTCTCATCACTGGGCCCTGACACTCTGTCTTTTCTGAAGCTTACAAGCTTTCTCTCTCTTCCTGGCTCCTTCCTGTCTCAACACAGACATGTTTCTTCCCCTCAAAAAGCCTCAAGTGACACCCTCCAGGCTGGTCGGTGACCTCTCTAGTTTCCTCAGGGTACAGACAAAGAATCTGGGCTTCCTCAGCTCAACAGGCCTCTGCTATAGTGCTTATGCCTACAGCTGGACCAGAGCTCCTGATGTCTGAGGGCTTTTGAAAGATTGTAGTCAATTAAATCCTGCCTGGACTGCCTGACCAGAGTCACCTATCCCTGCAAACGATCTCCTCCTGTCTCTAGAATCAGCTCTCTCCAGAACATCATGTGACTGTAGCTATGCAGCAGGTGGCTTCTTTGACCCTGTAAAACATATCTATAGTTACTCTGTATCTTTTCATGGCTCAAAAGCCCTTTCCCCACTTGAGTCCATTGTCTGGATATACCATTATTTACCCATTCTCTCAATGGGGGTGTTTAGCTATTCATTCACTTGTATCTATCCATACTTGCTTATTTACTGCATTCAAGGCTGTTCTAAGAACATAGGCTATACAGAGTCACACCCCCCCCCCAGCTGCTGACAATTTCTGGTGAATACAAAGAAGGTTGTGGGTCCTATGTGGACCTAAGTTTGTTTGTTTGTTTGTTGTGTTTTTTAAAAACTCATTTGGGTAAGTATTAAAGAGTTTGGCCACTGGATTCTATGTCTAGTTATGCAGGACACCGCCCAGCTGTCTTCTCAATGACTGTGCCACCCTGAGTTCTCCCTAAGGATGGCTGTGAGGGCCCTGTCCCTTCATGTTCTTTCTAGCATTTGCTGGTGTCCATTTTCTACTGGGGTCTTTCTCAGAGGTGCCTGGTGGTTCCTCACTGCTGCTTTGACTGGCTGCTCTATGATGGCATCCGCTGTGATTGGCTGGTCTATGATGGCCTCTGAAGCTGAGCACCATCTCCTGGGGTTCCCCTTGCCGAGCTATCATGCGTTTCATTCTCTCTGACTCCTCTAGCACAGAGCTTCTCAACCTTCCTAACCCTTTAATACAGTTCCTCATGTTGTGATGACCCCCTCAACCTTAAAACTATTTTCACTGCCACTTCATAACTCTAATTTTGCTACTGCTGTGAATTGTAATTAAATACCTGCTATGCAGGCTGTCTGCTATGACCCACGAAGGGGTTGTTCCATCCCCAGGTTGAGAAGCACTGCTCTAGCCTTACACAGCAGCAGTGCCTTTACCCTAGCCATTCCACATCCTGGCATCTCACTGCCTGTGCTATTCAGCTCAAGACAGGCTAGGTCTGCCAGCGGCCATCTTTAACCATGCAAGTCATGTCTTATGCCTCATTAAACTCCAAGTTCTTTGTGGAAATGGGCTTGTCCTGCGCATGGATTTTTTTTTTTAATTTATGTGCAGTGTAACTGGTTTTGTATACAAGAATATTTCTATCACACATACACATACACAGTTAAAAATAACTAAGTCCCTCCCTCTCATGGAGACATCCCAACGGCCAAGTCCATCTCTCCTCCTATGCTCCAACCAGTGAGATATGTCAGAGCTAACCACTGTGCCCGGCCATCTATTCAGCGGGATCATGGCTCTGCAAGGAACCAAACCTCCTATTTCCAGTTTTCCTTGTGGCTAGCATTGTGCTCTGTCAGAGGCTCCATTAACTCACTGAGGGGAGACTTCAGAAAGTGGAACTCTCTATGCCTCCCGACATTGGCTATTGACAGAGATGCAGCTGGCACTTTCTGAGCATCAGTTGTCCTGGCAGCTAGAGGTTCACCCAGCAGAGTCCCCAGGCTGGCACATGGGGATCCAGTGAGTAACAAGAGTGAGTAGCATTTCCCTGAATACACGGCCCCTCATGTCTCCCCCCTCCCACTGGGAAAATCCTAAGTCCCTTCTGCAGAGGGGACAGGGCTTGAGCACAGGGCCGTGCTTGCTGATCTGAAAGCCAGCAGACTCAGGGAAAGAACCACAGCCATCCATTTCCCAGGCGAACCCCGCCTCTCTCGAAGATTACTGCCCTGGAAGGAAAATCTGCCAGCCTGGCACATGTGGCCCTCAGCTTTGAGTCACCCTCGCTGGGTCCAGAGCTTGACTCTACCACTTTCCCTAGAACCACTCAACCACTTCCTCAAACCACTTTCCTCGTTTGGAGCCCAATTTTCCTTTCCCATCAAAGAGAAGTCGTGGGGACTCAGTGACTACCTAAAGCACTGACCAGGGCGCCTGGAATGCAGCAGGAGCTCCTCAAGCGGCAGCTGCTTTTTACGAGCTCTCTGCCTTTCAGAAATCATGGCACTCCATCGATCTCTTCTCTCCTTTGTGGGATGCCCTCTCTCTGGGCTGGAACACCAGCAAGGCAGAACAAAGCTCAGAGCTTGAATGGTCATGACTGGTTTGGGGGTTTAGCAGGTTGGCACCAGTCTCGGGGGCCCTTGAGTGTGTACAGCCATACATTGGTGAAGGGTTCTTCTTACTTCTGGTGCTCTCTTCAGGAAGGAAAAGGGTGTCAGCAGCCAGGCCTTACAGAGACAGGGCTGGGAATCTTGGGGAGCCAAGGAACTGTAAAGTGAGGGAGTTATTCCACAACCTGAGTGAAGGCACAGATATTGGGCAATTACCTAAGGGAGCTGGGGAATGCTGCAAACGGCATACACTGACCAACACAAACATTTACACTTTAAGCTATCAACTCTACCCCTAAGCCTACAAGTTTGATTGCCAAGAACAGCAAGGTCAGACACACACACAAACACACACACACACACACACACAGAGAGAGAGAGAGAGAGAGAGAGAGAGAGAGAGAGAGAGAGAGAGAGAGAGCAGAATCAGCCAGTGTTTCCTGTGAGAATGTGCTGTTTTCAGCAGGAAAACCTGGGAAGTTTGCAAGGGAAGGGTGGGCCTTCTGTGTAGCCTCTGTAGATGGATAACTAGTACACAGAGGAGGGAGTGGGGGAGGAGCCTTGCAGGGGACTGAGACAACCTGGGGGTGGGGGTGGAGTGAAGCATCCTTAATTGGGGACCAAGGAAGCAGGGAGGCTTCTAGAGAGTTCTACCAGGGTCAACATCTGCCCAGGCAGTTTGGTTCCACAGCAGTTACTCTGCTATGTGAAGGTGTCTGTGGTGTTTATTTGTTGAGGAGCAGGGTGGCGTTGGGGCTTGTTTTGGCTTTTATGCTTGGGGTGGGGTCAGACAATGAAGCAATTTTATAAAGTGCAAAGTCTATTCTGAATGGGGGGTGGTTGATCTTGTGAGCTGAGGGGTATCTATTTTAGACAAGCAGCCGCCCCTGAGTTCCTGTGGCCTATTGGGCGGGGTTGGTGACATTCTGGGCAGAATGAGAGAAAGATGATCCTGAAAAGGGACGAAGATATAGGATTTCAGGCAACTTTGTCAAGCACATACCTTCTTTCTGGCTCCTGTAGTTACCAGCTGGCTGGAGGAGGGGGAGAGAGATAGGCCAGGCACACAGAAAAAGGTCTCACTCTGTGGTAAAGGAAAACAGTGGCAGCCTGAGAGAAGAAGCCCTTCTGGGTTCAAAGAAATCAACTTAGAAAGCTTTGCCTATAAAAATAGCCATCTGCAGATCCTATTCATATCTCAGGCGGAGGGCCCTACCGGGATCCTGGGCTGAGTCACAGACCCTGGAAATCTTCACTGTGTGGGATTACTTTTGATTGATGGGAGACACAGAAAGGGCACTGGAGCCACTGTGTCAGGGAAAATGTGAATGCTAGAGCACGGGTGATTTTCACAGGGCTCTTGCTTTACAGAGATACACGGGTTCTCCAAAATTGGCTCTCCAATAAGCTCAATTAATAGAATCATATTTTCCTAGTGAATCACATTTTAAAAGTAGACATGGGCTGGGAGAGGGTGGCAAAAAAAAAAAAAAATCACAAAACACTGAACTGCGACCCGGAGACTCAATGAAAATCACCCTTAATTGAGCAAATGTCTAAAGATCACACACTTGAAAGGCCATTATGAATGCTATGCTACAGAGATTAGTTACCAGGAAACATGGTTATGCCTAGGATATGCAAGGGGCTTTGGTGGGGAGGGCCTGGAAGACTTTGGGGTTTGCTTCTTTGGAGTGTCCTACTCCAGTGCTTCAAAGATAAAACACAACACTCAAGTTACATCTGGGGAAAAGAAATTTGCCTGGATTTCGCTGCCTATGTACAGGGCACCAGTAGGCCTTTAAGGGATATCTGGTCTATAGCTCTGTTTCCCTCCTGCCAGCAGAAGCCAACCAGGCTGGCCTGCACTACTGCCATTTAGACAAGTCGTTTGTAAGCTGCAGGCCGTGGCTGCGTGGAGCTGTATTAACTAGCTTGGGAGGAAGAAATTGAAGAAGCAGCCTGACAGCTTTAATCAAATAAGGAGTGTGAAGGTATTTAAAGCCCCCTGGAAAGGTAACGGCCTTTGGAAAAGCCACCCCCTTCTCAGGCCCTATGCTAGTAACAACACCAATGACTGCAGGAACAGATACAGAACTGAGGACTGTTATATGCTACATGTGGCTTAGATACTGCATGCCTCAGGCTCTGGGGCCACTGAGGGGTTGTGCACACTGGTAAGGGACAAAACTTCCTTTTGCTAGTCCCCTGCCTCAGACTTTAAACTCTACACTATCAGCAGCAGGTTTTGAAAAGAACAGGTTTTTTTGTTTTGATTCTGCAATAATGAACCAAGCTGTGGCCCAGACTGCTCTTTATCTTACTAGCATTTTCCTGACTAATAGAAAGGCCTCATTTTCCATCAGTCAGGTACAGGGCTGTCTAACTAAGGACTACATTTCCCAGAAGGCTGTGTGCAAGAATGTGATCACGTGACTCCTATTGGCCAATGAGGTGTGAGCCTATTTCAGGTCTTTAAGGGAAAATCCTTACCCTCCAGTTCCTTTTTCCCTTTCTCCTAGTATGGGCTAGCTTGTTGTACAGTGTGACAACTCTCAACAAGGCCTCTTACCATTGAGGCCCCAGTACTTCAACCGGGCTGGTTCATAAATAGAATCCATTTGTTTGTATGTTTTGCTGGGGGGTGGGGCACAAACAAACTATTTTTACTAACCTCCATCAGAAATTTATAGGAACAGAGCACACTAGTATAGGTAGTACCCATGGCTCTGCTGCCAACAGAAATGACACTGGGCCTATGACACTTGCCACAAATTACCCTGAAATATTACAAATACTCATCACAAATGTGAAATCATAGGAGCCACATGGATGTCACTGTGTCACTAGTGGATTATTGAGGACAGGTCACAAACTTGTTTTTGTTTTGTGTTGTCATTGTTGTTTTATTTTTAATATGTTGGCCATTGTGGTTTAACCTAATCAATTTCCTTTATAACTGTATGCATTTTTATCTTGCACTTTAAAAACACTAATCAGGTTAAGTGACCCTGTTGGCTACATCTCACTGTCAAAGGAACCCATGAGACAAAACACATTATGAATCTTTACCAGGGAAGCGCCACAGCAATGGTGCCAGGCTGACTGTCTCTCTGAGCCATGGCATCAGGGTCCCACTGTGCCTTTAGACTTTCTGTGATGGCTCAGGGGCCCTACTGTGCTGTTCAGTAAGGCTGCTGCTAGCCAAGTGCTAACAGCTCTCTAAGTGCTTCTAGGAGCATGGAGAAGATGACATTTTCTTTTCAACCCCTTTGTGTGAATATCAGTTGGGACTCAATGGTCACCATGGTGGAGGGTGCTCCTGCTCCAGACTGCTCTACAAGGTAGAAACGGAGGAGCACATTTCCAGCTTAGCCATTTGGGAGTCTTTGCCATCCTGCGAGAGCCTAGGTAGTCTTTTTTTTTTTTTGGTTTTTCGAGACAGGGTTCTGTGTAGCCTTGGCTGTCCTGGAACTCACTTTGTAGACCAGGCTGGCCTCGAACTCAGAAATCCGCCTGCCTCTGCCTCCCGAGTGCCGGGATTAAAGGCGTGCACCACCACGCCCAGCAGTAGTCTTACTTATAATACAAACAGAGAAAAGAAAGCCTATCTGCAGAGAGGAACTCGTTAAAAAGCTCCCTCATTGGGTCGCATGTGGTGGCCGTGCAACCTCAGCAGTCAGAAAGCAGAAGGAGGAGGGGCAGGAGCTCAAGGCTCAGCTACATAGCTGAATTCATAAGTTCCTCCCACAGGACAGGACAGGACAGGACAGGACGACAAGACCATCACCTCCAACCTCACTAACTGTAACCAAGAGTTGCTGAGGAATTTTCCATTGACAAACCCTTACCGTGTATGCCATCCTTATCTAACCCTGACAACTCCCTCTGGGATGAAGATGGCTCCCTATCTTACTCTCAAAAGGGTTAGGTGACTTTAATGACGTTTCCAAAGTGGTTCAGCCAGGATTCAACAGTATCAAATCTAGCAGAGGGGCCCAGGCAGCAGAAAAGCTGTGAGTAGCCCTTTGCCACACTGTTGCCTCTAAAACACATATTTAGTAAGTCTTTCATGCTTGACCCTAGATATTTTGTGTCCCCCAGACACCCAGATTTCCTAATTGTAGGCAAAGTTCCCTCTTCAAGGGCTGGAAATGGTGGTTAAGGCTTTGCAAGTCCGAGGTAAGCACAGGGAGAGACACCGTCTTTTGCAAATTTGACTGTGAGGGTCGTGTCAATGACAGCCCGTTTTCCTCTATGAAGCTAGTTCAAAGGATGAAATTTAGAATAACCAAGCAGTGTAAAAGGTCAAAGCTTTAAATCACAGAAGGTCCATGTCCTCATTAACAACATGGGGCCCAAAGTTAGGCAAGCCAGTACCTGGTTAGGTATCACACCTGCATCCCAAACTGCCTTAGGGTCCGGCAACATCCAGCTCCCTTCTGGTCTCAGCTGGCTGAGAACTCACCCTTCCCTCCACAGCCCACAGAACCAGGCTCAGCTGATTTTATTTATTTTTTTAAAGCACAGGCCGTCTGTCCTTACATTCTCTCCTCCCACTTGGTCTCCGAAAGAATGCCTCACTTGATTAAAGCAGTGTGATCACAAGGCTGGTCTCCCAACTTCCACTCTTCATAGAGACCCCGCTTCATCCCTAAATCTCCCTGTGTCACAGTAGTGTGAGACACTGTCTTGACTTTAGATGTTGTATCATAGTTCTTTGGGTTTGGTGAGGATTTAACTCTCCCGCATTGCTATGCAACCCCAGGATTGCAAAATCTTATCTTCTCATCTTCCTACCCTGCCAACTTAATAACTGCCCTTCAGTAAATCTCCTGCCTTGACATTATTATGACTGTCTAATTGCTGTGTCTAGGTGAGCCCTATCATACCAGAATTATGTATGTATGTATGTATGTATGTATGTATGTATGTATTGGCAACAAAGGATAGAACCCAGGCCTTTGCACAATCTCAACAAGAGATCCACTACTGAGGTTTCCTCCAACCCCCAAGATTATTTTTTCCAAACTTTCTTTCAGCTGTCTCAGTCTCTTGCAGCCATATTTAGATATATCAGGTATTCAGAATTTGCACTCCCAGCATCTTAACAAGATCTTCCTGGAAGGGTGCAGAGATGGCTCGGCAGTCAAGAGAACACACTGAGTTAGGTCCTGAGCATCTACACTGAGAAGCTTTCAACCACCTGCAAGCTCTGGTCCAGGTTGGTTCTCAGCACCCACATGGAGGCTTACAACTATTTGTAACTAATGCCCTAATGCCCTCTTCTGGCTTCCTCAGAAACTAGGCACACATATGGTACTCATACATACACGCAGGCAAACATTCATATACACCAAATAAAGATAAATATATCTTAAAAAAACAAAAAACAAAAACCCAAACCAACAACCTTCTTGGAACAAGCTGCTCTACCTCCAACTCTCTGGTACCTTAGGGCATTGGGACCACTGTCACCCCAGGTTTCTCTTTGCTGCCATGGTGATCAGGTTTTGTTTTTGTTTGTTTGTTTGTTTGTTTGTTTGTTTGTTTTGTTTTTTGGTTTTTTTTTGGCCAACTTTATTATTCAGATGTATAATTCCTACCCTGATTAATGAATTCACTTCTCTCTGCAATTTCCCATTTCTTTGTCCTTGGTTTCAGTATCAGAAAGACATGCTAAATGTTACTCTCTGGCACAGCACCCAGTTTTAAATGCATTACATTATTAATTTCTGAGAGCTTTTTAGCTATTGGAATATTCCTTTTCATAGTAGCCCGCTCTTGCTTCATACATGTTTCTTCCGTGCAGCTGAGAAGATACAGCGAGCAGAACTTTGCTAAGTCCACGCACACACAGTTCTTGCTTTAGTGACTCGCTATACTAGCTGAGTGGCAGCTTGAGTTCTTCTCATACTTAGGGAGAAGAACTGAAGGTCCACTTTGACTTTGCTGTGGACTCGTATGGCTGAACCATGACATAAGAGCCCCTGCTATCGGCTGTCTGGAAGTGGTCAAACTCCCTGGAGAAGGACCGTCCACCTCTTGCTGGATGTGTTTTAAATTCAATAACCAAGTGGTTGCTGTGGGGTCTGTTATGGGCAGGGCTCTAAAACCTTGGCATTTGGCATGCAAACACCCACTTAGTCCAATGTTTTTGAAAGCAAGGCTCTCTCCTTTGCTTTCGATGCTGACTGACCTGTTGCAGCCCAGTGAGCCCATTCAAACTCATCAGAAAAAGCCCTCACTGCCTTCCTGGAGTGGAGTGGGGCAGCTGTCCAAGTACACAGCAGAGGTGGCTCTAAGAGCATCTTTGTGCTTTCAGCTGTCTCTTGTCTTGGGCCTATCAACCTTCTACCTTCTGATGCCCGGATGCCCGACTCCCATGTGTTTAGGGACCTCAGCTTTATAGGCTGTTTAGTCATTAACTTTCTCTGGTCTTTTAAGATCACACTCTCATTGTCCTTGAGGGTGTTTTTAAATATAACATTTGAATTTATTCTTTGAGGATATGTATTTTGATCATGGAGATCACACTCTCTGTGAAAGTCTTGGTTTTTTAATAATTTGTTTTAAAGACAAGATCTTTCGCTAAGGCTACTCTTAAATTCCCAATGTGGCTCAGGATGATCTTGAACTCCTCATCCTCCTGCCTCCACCTCCAGAATGCTAAGATTACAGGTGTGCACCATCACATCTGGATTTCTAAGATGAAGGCCTGCAGCATGCCCCACCCGACAGCACTCTACCAACTAAGCTACTTTCTTGACCTCTAAAAAAAAATGAATCTTTTCTTTTTTTGCCATTTTTAGAAAGCTTTAGAAAGTATCAAAAGGAAAATAAATGTGCTTGTTCATTCTTTAACATTGTTTATTTCTTTACTTATTGTGGAATAACTGACTCACACATTTCAAGGTTCAAAGGTAAAGAAAAAAGGAAGACAATAAAGTGTTTCTCAGTCTTCAAGATGCCTCCCCTTGTTTGAAACCAGACCCACCATTTTCTGGTATCCTTTCTGTATGGCCAACCTGTCTGTCTGTGCCTTCCTGTTCCCAGTAGCCCTGTGCTTGGAGCTATTCCAGGAAACTCCCAGAGGGAGGATTATGGCATCCCAATGTACCTTTTCTGCCCCTTGGATTCCATGTCTACTCCGTTGCCACTCAGTGACTGCCCACATCCTAAGTCTCATTTCCTTTTGTACTTCTTCATTTTCAAAAAGGACACAGGGGTGTTTTAAAACAAACCTCAGACATGATGCCATTTTAGACGTATTTACTAGTGCTTGAGTGGTTTGCTTGCATGAATGTATGTGTACTATGTGCATGGAAGTTGCCCACAGAAGGCAAAAGAAGGCACTGCATTGGCTATAGCTAGAACTGGAGTTACAGATGGTTGTAACCCATCATAGGAGAACTGGGAACCCTTGGCTTTTAAGACATCTCCTTAGCATCCATCATTTTAAATACTTTTTGTGATACATACACACACACACACACACACACACACACACACACACACACACACACACATATATATATATATATATATATATAGAGAGAGAGAGAGAGAGAGAGAGAGAGAGAGAGAGAAAGTGAGTGAATGACTATTACTGTGCACTATATAAAGATTGTCTTTGTATTATTCAAATGCTGATTTCTGTGTGCAAACTGAACTTTTGTTTTGTTATTTTTATGAGATCATCTCCTACCTGGGAATTTTGTAAATATTCCCTCTCTCACCTTCTGACTTTTAATAGAAAGCCAATGGCCTATAGTGAGGCAGGAGGGGGTAGGAAAGACTTCCGAGGAGAGATAGAACTCTGGGAAAGAAGAGTCAGGTGCAGAATTGTCAGCCAGATGCAGAGGAAGAAGCAGGCCAGGGCGGGAGGAGCTCATTAGTTAATGAGCCATGTGATAGAACACTGCTTAATATATATGGGTTAATAAGTTATTGGAGCTAGTTGGGAACAAGAGTAGTCTGAGGCCTAAAGCTATTGTAATAAATATAAGTCTCTATGTCATTATTCAGAGCTGGGGCAGGTATACAAAGGCCCTCTAGAGTGTGTGTGTGTGTGTGTGTGTGTGTGTGTGTGTGTGTGTGTTTTGAGACTGCACACTATCACACTATGCACACTATCCAGTCTTTACTGGCTTGGAATTTGTTAGATCCACCTGCCTCTGCCTCCATAGTGCTGGGCAGCCTGATAATTATATTTGCTGTCTTTGTCTTTCGATGTCTTGTAGTTTTCTTTTCTTTTCTTTTGTTTGTTTGTTTGTTTGTTTATTTTCGAGACAGGGTTTCTCTGTGTAGCCCTGGCTGTCCTGGAACTCACTCTGTAGACTAGGCTGTCCTGGAACTCAGAAATCCGCCTGCCTCTGCCTCCCAAGTGCTGGGATTAAAGTCGTGCGCCACCATGCCCGGCCTGTAGTTTTCATTTTAAAAAGCCTTCTCTCTGACATTACTGTGTGTGGAATAGCTTTTCTTTCCCTTCACTTTTTGGTTTTTCATGGCAAATCTATAAAAAGTTGATGTTTATAGATTGATCTGCATCCTGGGAGCTCAACAAATCCATTCATTTATGCTAGTATTTCTCTTGTGGGTCACTAGGGTTTTTTTGTTTGTTTGTTTTTGTTTTTTAAGATTTATTTATTTATTATATGTAAGTACACTGTAGCTGTCTTCAGACACCCCAGAAGAGGGCATTAGATCTTATTACGGATGATTGTGAGCCACCATGTGGTTTCTGGGATTAGAACTCAGGACCTTCGGAAGCGCAGTCAGAGTGCCCTTAACCTCTGAGCCATCTCGCCAGCCCAAGAGTTTTCTACATAGACAACAATGAATAGGAAGTTTCTCTTCTTCCTTTCCAACACTGGTATCTGCATTTTGTTTTTTTCTTCTGACCTGACTGATCTAATTCTATGTCGTTCTGGCATGACTTTCTGGTTTGGAGAAATATTTTCCTTCCTGTTCCCTCTATGTTACGGTGTGAAATCACAGCACCCCCACAGGCTGTGTTCTGAGTGCACAGGCTCTTGCTGGAGGCACTATTTTGAGAGGTTGAGGAAACTTTGGAAGGTGGGCTGAGCTGTTTCCTGGTTGGCCGTGGAAGGAACAGCTCACCTCAGCCATGCCATCCCATGGACACTACTGCCCAACTGCATGGGGCCAACCAATTATGGACAGAACCCTTGACACCGGTAGCCAAAGCAAACCCTTCATCCCATGCACTGTTTCTGTCACAGAGATGAAAGCTGACTAGCTCCCTGCTTCTCCCTCCCTTTTCCTCCCTCTTCCTAAAGTGCACTAATATTTCTTCCTTCTTTTTATACCCAGTCCTTACACATACCAGGCAAGCACTCTATCCCTGACCTATATGCCCAGCCCAGGATTGATGTCTGTCATTAAAACAACACACGCAGGGGCTGGAGAGATGGCCCAGAGGTTAAGAGCTCTCTGTGCTTCTACAGAGGACCCCGGTTTACTTCGCAGCACCCACATGGAACCTCATAACTGTTTATAATTCCAGTTCCAGGGGATCTGATGCCCTCTTTTGACCTTCATGCACACTGAGCACATGTGGTGCACAGATATACATGCATGCAAAATGCTCATGCCCATAAAATAAAATAAAATAAAATAAAAATAACCTTTTAAAAACGAATTTAGATCTGCAAACAGACATTTACCCTAAGAATCTTGCTGACTACACTTTGGGGACAGTGTCAGTTCCTCTGCCTGTAATTCCACAACAGAAAGGGGCTGATGGCAGTTAGAATCATCGGCTTGCCTGCTCCGTAACCAGCAGGTTACTGGTTTGCAGCCTGTGGGAACTGAAAGGTGTGATGCAAAGAGCCTGCCACAGTCCTGTTTCTTAAACCCCCATATCCCGTCTGCAGGGACCCTGACAAAGCTAAGTGCCTGGGCCTCCAGTATCAGGAGTCTGACCTGGAAGCCTGCAGATAGAACTGGGCCGAGCAGCTGGTAAGTGGGAATTGTCTCTCAGCATGCCTTGGCCACTGTCCTCTGCAAGGGCAGGCCAGTGTCCGCAGTAAGCACGCACCCGAGGGTATCAAGATCTTTCTGTCCCATTCCCTCAGCTGCACGAACTGAACAGCCAGTGAACGACCAACGGAAGCAGAGTCACTCCCGGGGAACTGCTGCCACTTCATGTTGACTCCTCAGCCACAGTGATGAATTAACGTGGGACCACTTCACAGACCTGGCAGGTTCCCCACAGCAGAACCAAAGCACTCAGAGGGGTGAAGAATGGAAATGGCTCCTTCCATGGGGACAAGTGGGAAGCTCTGAGAGACAGGTCTGGCAGGAGTCAGCAGAACCTGTACAGGAGCCGCGTCTGGACGGAGCCCTGTGGGTTAAGATGGCAGGGGCCACTCTCTGGAAAGATCAAGCAGTTTACATAGGACTTGTGGTACAGAGGCTGGATGTGGCAGGGGTGAGGTAGGGTGGAGATGCAGAGGAGTCCCCTCCTCTCCTGGGTAGAGCATGTGCCAAGATCAACATCCCCCAGTCCAGACCTACGTTTTTCCTGTTCTCAAGTACAACTTGTTAGGTATGGATGTGAAGGCTCAGTATTAACTCTCCGTCTGCTCTCAGGCTGACAGAATGAAGAGAAATGGAAGGGCTGCCTGTGCTTCCACTAACAGGACAGGGCCCCTCTGACCCTTCCTCGCCCTCCTTTTCTAGACCATGTCTTTCCTGGCCACCAAAGCCATTTTTTTTTTTTTTTTTTTTTTTTGTGGGTTTTTCGAGACAGGGTTTCTCTGTNTAGCTCTGGCTGTCCTGGAACTCACTTTGTAGACCAGGCTGGCCTCGAACTCAGAAATCCACCTGCCTCTGCCTCCCAAGTGCTGGGATTAAAGGCGTGCACCACCACGCCCGGCCAAAGTCATTTTTCTAACAGCCCTTCTGCATAGCATTGCCCTGTGGCTCCTCATTTCATGGCTTCGAGTCCATGCGAGATGCTCCCAGCTGAGCCCAGTGCATCCACATTGCTCGCTTCATCTCTTGCCATCTTTTATGTGTGTGTCCTGCTGCTAATCACCTCCAACAGGCAAAACCTTGCAAGGCCTGCAAGCTTCCTCTCTCTCTGCTCCTTGTCTGTTAAAACCTGAACACGAATCCAATGGTCCTTGTTATGTGCCGCCTTCCTCACGTGGGAACTGGAGTTCTCCTCCTTTTGGTATGTATATCTCTGTCTGGTTCTAGTAGCCTTCATATAACTTCTACTATAAATGTGGTAGCCTGTAGCATTAGGATATATCAAGTGAAGTTATAGCTGATATTGGGAGTGGTCACCCAGGCCTTGATTGTCCCCCAAAGGCCCATGAACTACAGGTCAAGTCTCCTACAGACCCTGAGAGGCCCAACAGGAACACTCAGCAACTAAACTCAGTACTCAAGCAAAAAAAAAAAAAAAAAATGGTTACCCATAGAAAATGTTCACAGTTACTTTTGTAAAAAAAAAGCAGTAATTTTTCAAATGACTAATAAATTATTGGGATACTTCCATGTAGTAAGAAAATAGTTCAGTCCTAACTATTGTGAAAGGGACTTCCCAGGTTCTGTGGAATAATCCCTGAGACTCTCGGGAGACCCCTATTCCCTAGAAACACACTGCTGAGTGGCAGAGAGGGGTTGGGATCTTTAATCTGAGGGCATATAAGGTGGTTGCTCAGAAGTATGGACCAATAAAAAAAATCACCACTGAAGGAAGAGCTGTCCCAGGAGGACACTGGAGGGATAAGAAGAGAAGGTAGCAGCGGGTGGATGGTTAGAGCCTGTGAATCCCATTGTCTAACAAAACAACTCTACACAGCAAAGGCCTGAATGGTACAAGCTCCCCTCCATCAACAGAAATACTATAGGGTATAGAGGTGTGTAAGCTGCCTTGACAGACCCCTCAGGACAGGAATGGCATCGCTCAGCTACCCGGGGGAAATCCCCGTGTTAGAATTCAAAGTTAGGCGCACTGCAAATGCCATGTACACTGTCTGCATGGAGACTGCAGATCCTGGATTGCAGCAATGTGGGGGTGAGGAGCAGGAAGGAGAAAGGACTGGATGGAGCCCGGAGAGCTGGGTTGATTCCCAGCCAGGCCTCCAAGCTGGATCTGGCTAAACTTCTTCCCTCTTAAAAGGAGGGCCCCATTTCCTGAGAGGCAGAGAGTGGCTCTGTCTCCAAGGAGGCTTCACGCCCACCTGGGGTGTTAGGTCAAAGCTTTGTGTGCACTGATAAGCGAAGCCAAATTGTGGTTTTGATGCTTCATGCCAACATTTTCATTTATATCAACAAAGGGCTCTCTATTACAAAGCTACCATAATCTGGGCTCCTGTAAGCAAAAATATCAGTGACTACAAAACAGCCAGGAATACTGGCACAGCGTTACTGAAACTGCAGTCGGCCTGGTGTACCAGTGCTGCCCCTTGACAGTGGCTGACAACACCCGGGGGGGGGGGGATAACCCACTTCACCTCAAGGGTCTGAGAACACCCACATGATGGGCCGAAGCCTGGAAACACAGGAAAGTCAGTAGAGTGGGCATGTCTGCAGCTTGAAATAATGACCAACACGGGACATAAGAGTGGAGCTTTATAATAAATGATATTAGCGAAGACCTACAGCATGCTTATTGGCTGACTGAGGTAGTGTCTGCTGCCCAGGCTGGTCTTGAACGCTTGGCCTCAAGCGGTTTTCCTGCGTCCGTTTACAAGTGGCTGGGATGACAGAGATGCCATGCTCCACATATGTGGCTATTTTATTTTCTATTGTATTTATTTTATGTGCAGGGGAGTAAGCATGCCACGGTGCATGTGTGGAAGTCAGAGGACAATTTCCAGGAGTCTGTTCTCTCCTCCCACTGCGGGGGTCTAGATGCTGAACTTGGGGTCTCAGGCTTGCTGGCCATCTCTCCACCCCTCTCAGGTATTCAGGAGCTTGTGAAACATTCATGATTCTTTACTAAACTGGGCTTGAGCTTAAATGAGATAGGATTTGGGGCTCTCCATTGTGATAGGCCTGTGAGCCACAGGGTTTGACAGAGTCATGCATACGTTTTCCTGTATATTTATTTATGCTGCATTTCTTTGTTATTTATTATTTTTCTCCCCTAGAGCTGAGGACTGATCCCAGGGCTCTGTACTTGCTAGGAAAGCGTTCTACCACTGAGCTAAATCTCCAACCTCTGTGCTGCATTTCTTTCTTTTTCTTTTTTCTTTTTTGGTTTTTTGAGACAGGGTTTCTCTTGTGTAGTCCTGGCTGCCCTGGAACTCACTCTGTGGACCAGGCTGGCCTTGAACTCAGAAATCCGCCTGCCTCTGCCTCCCAAGTGCTGGGATTAAAGGCGTGCTACCACCGCCCAGCTATGCTGCATTTCTTGCGTGGTTCTGGAGTTCGGCTTGGAATCCTGCATAGGCTAGGCAGGTGCTACCACTGAGCTCACAGGCAATGCCAGTCTAGTGAGGACACAGGGCTAAGACCTAGACAGCCTCAGGGAAGCCCAGGGTAAAAAGAACCCTGAGACAGCCTCAAAGCCAGTCGTCCTGAGTAGGGCTACTGCTCTGGCAGGTGGGCTGGACCTGGTTTACTTTGCAGGGAGGAGAACGGCCTTCATTCTGTCCCTGAGAAACTTGCAGGATCCTTTTCCTTGGTGAGTTCATGGAAACACAGTCTCCACTGCCCACCCTTCCAGCAGGTCAGGGAGCTATTCAGAAAGAGGAAGTGACCCAGAGGTGGCTTGAGGAGAGGTTAACAGCACAGAGCAACTACTCCCTGCACAGCGGCAGAGAGCAGGGTGCGTCCTGTTTGACTTGGCCTTGCCAGGGCCAAACCCTTTCTTTGTGATTTTTTTTTTTAAAGAGAGGAGAGCAATGCCGTCCTCATCCCAAGAGCTGATCCTTATGTCAGAGCTTATGTCAGAGCTGCTTGTCTGTCGGGAAGGGATAGGGCCTGTGGTGACTTCACCAAGGGCTGTTGCATGGGAAACACCTGGAAATGAATATGTGCACTAGCAAAGCTACTTTGTGGGGTGAGGTAGGGTTAGGCCTAAAGGCAAAAGGACTGGCCACCACCCACCATTAATTAACACAGAGTGAACCTTAGCTGGCAGTGAGTTAAGAGAAAATAAGCAGATAAAATGGAAAGTTAAAGAAAAGCAAATGCAGTGTGCAGGTGGCTAGAGCTAAGCAGAGCATCCCAGAGCCACGTGTGAGCAGAAAGGAAAATTGGCACTTGCACCGTGGGAGCTGTGGCCACCAGCCATGATGACGTCAAGCTGGAGTTTAGAGGGGCGTTGGGAGAAACGGGAAACCGCAGACGGGCGGGAAGATAAGCAGGCATCCTCCTTGCTGAGCTCTCTCTCTCTCTGTGTCTGTCTCGCTCTCTTGAGGAAATTGTCCAGGCAGCAGAACTAACTGTGAAGCTCGGTCTGCCTTGACTCTCTGCTTATCGGCAAGGACAGTTAGTGGCCGGCACTGGGGTTCAGGTGGTGAGACTTCTGAAGAAACTTCCTGCTCAGGGGTCCCCCTCTGCTGGCTTCCTCAGTCTGCAGATTTAGCTTTTACTATTTTCCACCCCCCACCCTGCCTGCTCCCCCAGTCAGTCCCCTTCTTCCCTTCTGCCCACATTTTCTCAGTTCATGGTGTCCCTGTCCTCAAAAGAGTGTGTTAGGAGGCTGGCACACCTGGAAACAGGACCCCAGTGCCCGGTGCCTGCCGCTCCTCTAGATTTTTCCATCTATAGCAGGAGTAGAAATGTTTTAAAAAGACAGTTTTGAGAACTTAACCTTTTTGGCCTATCTGCTTCCCAGCAGGGCATAAATTACGCCTTATGCAATAATACACATATAATGAATGCCTATGCAGAATTATTGAATAAAACTCTACCCTGTAACAAAGAGTGTGTATCTTTATGGTAAATGAGGAAATCTGACCCAGCTCTTTCTTGTGTTCACTTTTCTCCCTGTCTCCTCTCTCTAGCCCTCAGAACTCTGCAAAGCTGCAAAGTCCAGGAATAACTGCGTCTACAGTGTTTCCTCAGTGCTATCATAGCATCTGTCCTGTGGGGTGTAAAAGACCCTCTGTGTTAAAGAGATAACATCTGTAAATCCTCTGATTTCCTGTTTGTCTCCCACGTCAACATAATAATAGTTCCTTGTAGTTATCTCTAGCACCAGGTAAACAGACTGAGTACCTTGTCTAAATAAAAGGATTTGAGTGGGGCTGTGCAAGCCAGGGTGGGAGCCAGGGGAAGGACAGTGAGGGCCTCAAAAGTGCTTCTAACTCCTCGGACAAAGGCAGGCAGTGCGTGCTGAGGCTCACCCAACATGACATACTAGGCTTTAGAAAAGCAAATATCCCTGTTCCCAGTGGGGGGACCCTCGACTGTGAGGCTGGCACAGCTGGAAACAGGCCCCAAGTGCCTGGTGCCTGCTGCTCTTCTAGGTTCTGAGATGGAGCTGACAGAGCAGAGAGGATGAGGATGAGGATGTCCCTATGACCTGGCTCAGGAACAGGAGGAGAAACTGACACACTGAGTGTGTGTCAGGGGGTGGGGGTGGGGGTGGAGAAAGAACATGTCTGCATTCAGCCGTGTGGTTGTGTCATGCTAGCCACTAACTGGTTTGGGGTTTGTGCTTTGGGGTGTTGCTGTTGCTGTTTGTTGCTCCCAGTGTCAGAATTTGATCCCAGGGCCTTACACACCTCTGACCAAGTCCAAGTTTTGGATCCTAAATACCATTCCTTAGATGAGGTGTGACTCTGGGCTGGGCACGGAAGGGAAAAGTTTTATTTATTTATTTATTTTTAATTTAAAGATTTATTTATTTATTATATGTAAGTACACTGTAGCTGTCTTCAGACACTCCAGAAGAGGGAGTCAAATCTTGTTGCGGATGGTTGTGAGCCACCATGTGGTTGCTGGGATTTGAACTCGGGACCTTCGGAAGAGCAGTCGGGTGCTCTTACCCGCTGAGCCATCTCACCAGCCCAGGGGGAAAAGTTTTATAAGTACTTTGTACCTGGGTAAGATACAAGTTAGAAGGGTGGAGATTTGGGGGTACAGACTAGAAGGAGGTTTGAGAGAGACTGAATGGAGCCTGTTCTACATTGTGCTGGGGCACTACTGACACAGATGTACAGGTACAGTTCAGTAGCTATGCAGTTCAGATTCTCATGTTCACGAACTTACAAATGTAAAGTCTCCCAAAGGTTCAAGAGAAGGCTTGAACAGCCCCGATGAGCCTGGGCACCAGCTCCTCCCATAAGACCCGGGGCTAGTGGGGTGGATTTCTGTCTCCTAGTATTCAGTAAGGGACCAAAATGCTGCCAGTTTAGGGACTCAAAGTAATTTTACCAACCCAAGTCCTCTGCTCAGCCTCACCCTCTTGGTGAGGCCTAAAGATGGTCTGACTGTCCCTTTGGGCTGGAGGGAGGCATAGGGATATAAGGATGCCAGGCCCCAAATGGTGGCTTCTCATACCACTGTAAGAAAAGCTGGCTAGGGGAGAAAAGACCTAGGTCTGTGCTTAGTGTCTTTCTTCTTGGGGGCTTTAGACTAAGGGGTAAGAGGTCAGAGGAAGACATTCTAGTCCTCAAGAAACTGGAGGGTGGAGATGAGACAGTGGGGCCTTTAGGCAACAGCAGAGACACGGAGCAGGCTGTGGAGACAGCTGCCCTGGCAGGCAAGGTACCAGGACCTGCTCCCTTCTCCATTGCCCCAGCATCAACATATCCTCCCAGTTCAAAGGTAGGCAGAGCCCAGATCACTAAGCATAGCAAGGTTTTGTGTGTGTGTGTGTGTGTGTGTGTGTGTGTGTGTGTGTGTGTGTGTGTATGAGATGCTCAGGAGGAAGGAATCAGCAGCCATCCTACCATGCAGTCCGTTGTGAGAAAAGGCTTAGGGGCAAGGAAGGGGGCAGGGACTTACTACCTATGCAGTCCTCAGTGTAGGGTCATGGACTGAGGTCTGACCGTTCTGAAAGTAGGTCAGGCATGCTCAGTTCACCAAAGCTCTGGCCAAGTCTGGCACTGTGGGAAGCAGGACTGGACATTCTGCCTTTCCTTGTGCTGCGAATTGCTATCACTTGCAACTTAAGACCACGATAACAGTAGAAATCTAAGTGATAACCTGTGTTATGAAGCCAGGAAACCTCGAGTTCTAAATCCTGTGCTAGCCATGCTTGCTTCCATTTCCCTAAGAGACATACATAGAACCTAAAATGCACAACAAATAGACAGCAGGAGAGATGGCTTGGTGGTTAAGAGCTCTGACTGCTCTTCTAGAGGACCTGCCCTCACAAGTGTCTGTAATGGGTTCCAGAATATCCCATGCCCTCTGGTAGCCTGTTTGAGCACTGCATGCACATGGTGTATACACATGCGCGCGTGCGCGCGCGCGCACACACACACACACACACACACACACACACACAGAGACAAAATATACAAAAAATAAAACTTAAGTATAGCAAATACATGATGAACTCTGACTTATAAAAAATAAGTAGAAGGATTTTTTCCACTATGGTAAAATATACCACTATGTGATGCATATATATCATTTAAGTTATTTTTTAAGTGTGCAGTTCAGTGGCATTAAAAATATTCGTAGTGCTGTGCCAATGTGACACCACCCCCCTCCAGAATTTTCTCTTCCTCAGCTGTCAGCTTCCACCTGCTGAGCACATGGCTCCTGTCTCCAATAGTAGATAGCACAGAGCTTTGTACAGAGAACTCCAAGAACTGGTCAAAAATACTCAGTGAGAAAACCTGATCTTATAATTATACAAGATGACAGCATTGCAAAGAAGAAAAAAGATCAACTCTCATCTAGCATAAATAAGAGAGATTAAAGGGAGTCCATTTCCCCATAACTAACGAGCAGTGGCTGCTCTGTGAGAACAGTGTAATTTATGGCTTGTTTGCAGTTTTGGCATCAACTCCAATCATCTGCTATGACCGATGCCTCTTGCTCTCTTCAGACTTGTTAGCACAGCAGGTGGTAGCTGGGTCTGATGCCTCAGGGGTGGGGAGAGGAATGGAGGGGAGAGGCCAGTCAGTCAGTGTTCAGCTGCTAGTTGAGCTCTCAAGTGGCTAAGGCCCCCCTGTCCTGGACACAATTCTCCACCATGGAAAGCTGTCCTTGACAGAGCTGTGGACCTGGCAGTGACCTTGGGATAGAAATCTACTGAGGTGGCTTGGGTGAGCAAGGCTTTCTCAGATCCCCTGCATGCAGTTCTGCTTTGGAGAGGAGACGAAGGCCTTCCCAGCATCTTTAGGAGATATGGAGAACCATGAATAAGAAGTCATTTGATCCCAGACACATTTGTGGATGCCAACAGGTGCTTACTAACAGAAGCCTGCTATAGCTAGCTGTCTCTGGAGAGGCTCCACCAGTGCCTGACAAATAGAGGTGGATCCTCGCAGCCTACCAATGGTCTCTAATGAAGGAGCTAGAGAAAGGATTCAAGGAGCTGAAGGGGTTAGCAACCCCATAGGAGGAACAACAATATGAACTAACCTGTACCCCCAGAGCTCCCAGGGACTAAATCACCAATCAAAGAGTACACATGGTGGTATTCATAGCTCCAGCTGCTTATGTAGCAGAAGATGGCCTATTCATTCATCATGGGAGCAGAGGCCCTTGGTCCTGTGAAGGCTTTATGCCCCAGTGTAGGGGAATGTCAGGGCCAGGAAGCAGGTGTAGGTGGATTGGCAAGCAGGGGGAGGGAGGAGAGGATAGGGGATTTTCAGAGGTGAAACCAGGTAGGGGGACAACATTTGAAATATAAATAAGCCGGGCAGTGGTGGCACATGCCTTTAATCCCAGCACTTNGGAGGCAGAGGNANGCGAATTTCTGAGTTCGAGGCCAACCTGATCTACAAAGTGAGTTCCAGGACAGTCGGGGCTACCCAGAGAAAACCTGTCTCAAAAAAACACATAAATAAATAAATAAATAAATAAATAAATAAATAAATAAATAAATAAATAATAATAATAATAATAAAGTCATTTGATGAGTTCCAGGGTACGCAAAAGCCTCAAAATCTTGGGCAAGTGGTATCTTTACTGCAGTATTTTGTCATTTGAAAGGATATATAGTGCTGCTGTTGATGGTGACATGAAAGTGATCTGTCTGAGGGGAACTGAGTTTTAAAAAAAACAAGGAAAATCAGACAGACAGACAGACAGACAGACAGACACACACACACACACACACACTCATGCACAAACATGGGCAAGCACAATGGTGACAATGGGGTGGATCTCCTGTGGCTTTCACTTGCCAAAACTCCAGTGTTGGTGTCTTTAGCTTTTGAACTGTCATCTACCAGGGCTGGCTGAAATTTACCCTCCCTGTTTTTGGGGACATGCATAACTTCTGGGCTGGGAAAACATGCTGAGCTAGCTGGCACCAGTAGGGGAGGTGCCCTGCTTCAGAAGTGGGGCCTGATAGCTTGCTGGGCTTTAGATGTAACTTTATGGAATTTGGATTTGGTGCTGGCACTGGGCACTCTGCTGTCATATGGTCTATGGCCTTTCCAAGGACAACTCTATAAAACAAAAATACTTTATTGCTGTGACCTTTGACACCTATAATTGCACAGACACAGCAATCTCTAACAACATTTAATTCTAACCCAGTTTACCTGAAGAGAATTAGTTCCAAATATGCTCACTTTGCTTTCCGAAAAACTCCAGTCTTTGCTGAGGCGTTGGTGTGCTTGCTGGGTGCCAAACTGTTACTTCACATATGTGAAAAGAAAATTGGCACCAGGTCTACATGAACTAAACTCCTGGCAAGGGCAACGCTGGAGCTTGCCATTGAGAAGATTAGATTCCCAAGAAACTTCTCGGGTCGTAGCCAAAATCCACAAATTCAAAAAGAGCCTGTATGTGTGTGCAAATATCCACACATGAGGAGATGCTGGCTGCTCCCTGTGTGTTCAGCTTGGAGGTCTATTAGTCACTTGAGTTACCTGGAGCTTAGACAGCTCAGCTGTACACATTAAGTACTTAGTGAATAATAAACATGCATTAATAAGAGAAATGGGAAATTGAGAATGACTATTTTTACTCAAGTCTGAGCTTGTATTGCAACTGTCTTCCTTATTAGCCCAGTAAATGGGGCACTTCATATCCTCCTTGTAAGCAAGACTGGTTAAATCATGTTTGGAGTGTGTGTGTGTGTGTGTGTGTGTGTGTGTGTGTGTGTGTGTGAGAGAGAGAGAGAGAGAGAGAGAGAGAGAGAGAGAGAGAGAGACTTTCAGTTGCTGTTCTGTGCTTTCAAGCCTCTTACTCTTAAATAAAAGTCTTTTACAGGCTTTTTGCCTTTGTAGCCACAGCTTCAAAGGAGGAAGCAAACCAACAGAGTCAGAATGTTACCATTCAGACTCTTAGAAGTGATCCAAGTGATGAGGAGGCTGAAGATAGCACTTCCTAGAACCCCAAATTCCACATGGTGCAGTGCTAGCACAGCTAAGGCACCAAGTCAGGGTAGGATGCATCTCTAACTCCTCTTGGTTTGTCTCCATGGAGTAGAGGGGCTTGGGGACCAATCCAGATGAGACAAGAGCATCCTTTGAAATGCACATGGGAACTTCTTTGCTTTTAAACTTGGATTTACCAAGGTGGAATGTTTCTAAGTGAAATGTCAAAATCTGCTTTGGAATACATCTTGAGAATTTGGGGGATTACAGTTTGACATTTTCAGGTTAATTTCTTTTTTCCTAATAATCATGGACTTTTCTCAGTCACTAGGATACCACTTACAGGAAGAATCAGTGTTTCTAACTAGTGGGCCTGTTAACCCCAAGACTCCATCTTCCATGTTCTACCCACAAGAATAACATGTGGTCCAGTCTGGATCCATTGCATGTACTGTTTCCATGGACATGGGATTAATCAAGAAGTAGATATGCAACTGGATGGGGCCAATCTGGGTCCTTTCTGACTTTTTCTTCACTCATTTTCTTTTTCTTCCCTCCCTTCCTCCTTTTAGAACTACCAGGGATTGAACCTAGGGCTTTATGTAAGCCAGGCGAGTTTTCTACCATGAGCTACATCCCTAGCTTCTGGACACTGATGAACAGAAGGGAAAGTTTGCTGCTCTCCACCAAGCGACCTATGGCTGCTGATGGCTAGATCCTCTGCCATGGAAAAAAGGCTAGGTGCTCCCTTCAGAATGAAGCCCGACACATCAGGCTCAGCTGAGGTCCACAGAGAAGCAAGTAAAGATCCTGGAGCCCTGGTTTCCTGCTGCTCTTTTAGTCCATGAGCAGATCCAACATGTGACAGCTCCATACGCGAAGACATTTTGCTCAGGTTGGTTAAAATGTGTCACGACTAGAAGGGTCTGAGTTAAGCAGGGCCTCTGCTGTGGCAGGAGCACACTGTTCTGTATAATGAGTACCACCTGTCACTAACACCCACTATAGGGGTAGTAACATCCCCAGAACAATCCCAAATCAATGCTGAGGCCAGGGACATAGATCAGTGGACAAAACACTTGCCTCACAAATGTGAGAAACTGAATTTGGATCCCTACAGCCCGCGTAAAGGCCCACGTGGTAGTAAGTATCTATAATTCCAGTGCTTTTGCTATGAGATGGAAGGTAGAGACGGGGAAGTCCCATAAACTCATGGGCCAGCTAATGCTCTGTATGCAGCAGCCAATAAGAGCCCCTGTCTCAAGTAGGTGAGGACTGATGCCCAAGGTATTCCACTGGTTGCAATACTAGTGTGTGCACATGAAAATTTAAAAATTTCCCATGCTTGTGTTAACAATAATAATGAGTATAAAACATTTATATAGTTATTTTTTATAAATATACTACTAACCTGAAATGTGTTTATTGATTCAGGAGTTTGGAGCATAAGCACTCTTGCCTACATCTCACTTTATCACCTTTGTTCATTTACCTTGTGGAACAAGAAAGGCTAAGAGCCCGATTAGAACAACATGAAAGCATCCACTCAGAGAAAGCTTGAGCCTCTCTATCTATGTGTTTATATTAGCTTCCTCCCCACCTCACTAGGGCCAAAGATCTAGAAGATGCTAGCAGGTACCAGCACGCTCCCTTTGAATCACACTACCGGACTGCTTCAATAACTGATTGCCAGATGAATAATTATAATCAAGTGCTCATTGTGCTAACAATCACTTAATGACTGCCATCCGAAAACACAGTAATAAACAGAGCTTTAATGAAGAAAACGGGAGAGGGGCCAGGGTTTTATGGCGGTTTGCTTAAAGGGAAAGAAGGCCATAATCTGTGTTTAAGATTCAAAGAGGCCTTTAATCCACATGCTCCACGTTAAATGAGGGAGTGGAGTCATGTTTTGATCAAAAGTTACTGCATGCATAAAAGAAAGGAACATAAATGTCCCTTTAGGAAAAAGCTCCAGTAAATTACATTAAGTGAGTGTTTGTGACCATTTGCTTGGGGTTGGGGGTGTGTGTGTGCTGAAGTGGGGGAATAAAGAGAAAAAACATCTGATTTTAATTTTGGACAAGAATACTTGGCCAAAATCAAATAAATGGGAAGAGGATTTGATTTGTCTTATATCATTGAGAATACAGCGAGTTATGGCTCCGTCCACCTCATAGCAGACATCCTTCCGCTTGCCCTATATCTTTTCCTGCTCTTCTTTGTTAGGCCAGGACTACATCTCTGGGAAGCCTGACTATATTCTAACAAGAATTCTTCATTGAACGACTTAGCAGTTCTCAGGTCTGGTGAGCAGTGCAGTGCTTGGCTAAAGGCTGGGTGGAGTAAAGACCACCGTGTTTTCATGGGACAGCCGGCAGCTCTAGCCCTTGCTGAAGTGGGGGTGGGGGACTGGCTGACACAGGCTCCTGGAAATATAGACATTTTCTGCAAGCTGATATGTAGCCTGGCAAGGGCCAAACACCACAGGCTCAAAACACTTGGCCATTCCAAGTTCTTTCAAGGCCCAGGAGGAGGCAAAGAAAACCCTAAACCAGGAACTCTTCCTACAGCTGAAGCCAGATGCAGACCTCATTGCTCCCTGCGCCTTAGTGTGCTGAGACATGGAACTGACCCACAGATCCACATTGCAGGGGGGCTTTTGAGCCTGCCAGTCCTTGGGAAGTCACAATGACTCTGAGTATCTGGAGAGAATTCAACCCACTGAAGCTTTGGATTGTCACAGAGTGGACATTCAAGACCAAATAGGTTTCTGTGACACTCCTGAAATAGCCCAGAATGTCAGGACCCAGGATGGATATGTGTATGTGACACAAAGGAACAAAAATAAGCTGAGGTCAGAGAAAAAATAATCACCTGCTGGCTTGGGGTGAACAACAGACACAAGCCAAGCCGGAGTCTTCAAGAACAGGCTATCTTTGTGCTGACCTAGGAAAGGGTGAGGAATTCATTTCTGCCACAGGGACATTTTTGTGACATTTTGTTGTTGCCAAGGTACAACCAAAACATACCAATAATTCTCTAACAAGGGACTTTTATTTGGAAATAGAGACTATGACTGCAGGCCAGACACCAACCCAGGGTGATGAAATCTGTGGCTTTGTAAGGATAGAGAAAGCATGCAGTTAGTTAGTGGCACTTCAGGTACTTTAAGGAGGTCTGGCAGCAATGACTGTGTAAAGCTGGTAGCCTAGGGGTGGAGTGGCCTAGCCTGTGCGTCCCTAGGTTCTATTCCTAGCACTGGTAGGTATAGGTATTTTGTCTTAAGGTCACTATGGATTTATTATCACATGCAAACTACAGTCTTAAAAGTAGGGCTAGTGACTTCCCTGACAGACACTTGGGAGACTCCCTGAAGTAGGTGTCCCTGATCTGACCATTTCCCTTTTCTTCATGGCCCTGAAACTCCATTTGAATGGTATCTGAGAGGAACAATTTTGTTCTGGATAATTAATTTTCACAAAGAGTATCTATCTACTCTCCTTCAGAAACTTGCCCATTCCTATGTTGAGTTGAGGATGGAGTCTTGGAGACAGGGGCAGGACCAATGTCTGTCTCACAGAGTGCCTCTTCAGCAATCCTGGGTGAAGAACATGCTTTATGATTGCCTATTGCAGAACAAAGTATGCCGAGCCCACTGGCTGCTGAGCACCCTGGATGCTGAGCTTACTGGATGCTGAGAACACTGGATGCTGTGCACACTGGCTGCTGAGCACCCTGGATGCTGAGC